>NC_057012.1:857151-1169071 GCF_000002595.2 Chlamydomonas reinhardtii
TGCATGCCGGGTAATGATAAAGGGTGGTACAGGTTGGGCAGTGCCTAAAGTTGCACCGTAAGAGATTGTGCGTACCCATCCCTCCCCCCATACCGTGTAACCGTCGCAGTTACACGCACATCCCCTCCCACCACACTCCTCAAGCCCACTCCACTCCCACTCCTCACTCCTACTCCTCACCCCTCACTCCTCCTCCCCACCCCACCTGCGACGCCTCCGTCAGCAGCGTGTGGCTGCGGCCGTCCAGCGCGTGCTGCTGCCCCATCACACACCGCAGCGCCCACCAAGACCACGACCCCGGCAGCAGCCCGCCGCTCAGCAGCCCGCCCAGCCGCCGCCGCTCCCTCTCCGCCTGCTCCTCCCGCTCCTGCGTGCTCCCGCGCGCTGCGTCTGCTACTGCCGCGGCCGCCGCCCCCTCAGCGCTACTGCTACTGCCACTGCCGTCCGCCGCCAGCCCTGCCTCCGTCAGCTCTGAGGGGGGGCGGCTGGCCAGCCCCAGGGGCGCCACCAGCAGCCGCCGTGCCAGCAGCAGCCACTGCACGGCGGGGCAGCGACCCACCAGGTCCTCACCTGCATGGACATGATTGCGTAGGTGCGCGGGTGCAAGTGCGTGGATATGGATGAGGAGCTGCGGCAGGCAGGTGTTAGAGAGTCGGTGTGCTCAACCACATTCCGAACGCCTGCACTGCGCGGCTCCCCAAATCAGAGACACCGTACACCGGCGCCAACCCGCCCGCCTGACCGCCCTTCAAAAGACCTCTCACCGTCAATTTGCAGCTCCCGCACCGCCCACTTGTCGCCCACACACTGGCAGTCCACCGCCAGCCCGCCCAAGCCGTCCTCGCCGCTGCCCGCAGCGGCGCCCGGCGGCGAAGGCAGCGTCGGCGCCGCCGCACCCAGGTCAGCCGCAGGCGCGGCCGCAGCCCCGGTGGCCGCCGCGGCGGCAGCCGTTGCAGCGGAGGCGGCAAAGGCCGCGGCGGGGGAGATGCCGGCCGGCCGCTTCGGGACCTCCGCTGCGGCGGCGGCGGCCGCGGGCGGGGCAAACAGGTCCAGCGGGGAGGGCGGCGGCGGCGGGGGCGAGGGGTCGCATGTGGGCCTGTCGGATGGAATAGGAGTTTATTGAGATAGGAGTTCATTAGAGGGCCTGACTCCGCCCCGCTGGCGCGGTTGAAATGTCTTGCAAGTGGGCTGAGTCCGCCACTGACAACGGTACGCACGCACACCTTGCCCGACTCTCTGTCCCGTGCCCCACAGCCTGTGCCCCCTTTCCCCAGACTGCCCGCTGCCCTGCGGCCACCAGTGCCCCCCCCACACACACACACCACCCACCCCGTCAAGTTGTGCTGCTGGAACACGTGTAGGCACGCCACGCCCGCCAACAGCACGGCGTGTAGCCGCCGCGTGCCCGCCGCCCCCGCCCCCGCCTCCGCGCCCGACCCAAATGCTGACGCTGACGCTGACGCTGACGCCTGTTCCACCGCCGCCACTGCCCGGGCGCTCACGACCGCAAAGTACGACTCCGCGTCAGTCACCGGGGCTTCACCCGAGGGACCGGTGGTGGGTGCGGCGGCTGCGGAACAGTCCAACAGCTGGCGTAGGGCGGGCGACGCCTGCAGGGCCTGGATGTAGCGACCCGCAACAATGTGCGCTGCAGCCTGCTCCAGGCCTGCGATTAGAAAATAGGGCGAGGCGTTGGTAGGGACGAGAGGGGTTCGACAAGGGGCGGGCCAGGTGGAGCGGGGAAGCGGGTGTTGCAGCCTGCAGGCCAAGTCTTCGCCCGACCACCGGCGACACCCGACGACAACTGGCACAACGGCAAATCAACCTCACGGCCTATTACGTCTGCCACCGTCTCGCGGGGCAGTAAGTGCTTGGGTGGGGATGGAACTCGATCGAAACCAGAATAGCTTCGCTCGTTTATTCTACATCGCCTTTAGTATATACAAACAATAAAGATAACGGTGCCATGCTTGGGAATACAAATCGAGTAAGTCGGCTTACCGTCGCTGTCATCCGTCGGCGCCGGCTGACCGGAAGCGCCTTCCGCCCGCAGACCGCAGCTATGTTTTATTAATATCAGCTCATGTCTTGTCAACGCTGTCATTTTAGTTGGGTCCCGGTTAATTGCAAGGTGTCCGTATCAGTTGAACAGTCGGTGCAGTCGCGTGTCAATATGAAACGTGCACAACGACAGATCCTCGGGCAAATAAGGCTACGAGTGTGGGGTATACTGAATGTCAACGACGGAGTGCCACGAGAGCGGATGGGTCGGAACCTTCCGAACATGGGTTTGACACGGTTTGCGATGGGCTTGACCAGCCGCCGGTCGATGGCTTCTTGCAGATATATTCAGCAGGGTCCTTACTCTCAAGCCAGCGGCGCAGAGGGGCTCCGGACCGCTGACTATCACAGCTGCAATAATCGATGTACGTTATGCGCACCTCCCATGCAGTGAGACGACCGCGCCTGCCCCGTGCCGCTGCCTTGTGGCGCTGATGCGCTGCCCGACCCCATGTAAGCGCCGGTCAACGCGAAGGCGCCAAAGCAGCGCCGTGTCGCGCCACACCGCACTCGTACTCACATCAGCGAGCACGCGAACCAGGACAACGAGGGACAATGCCCACAAATGCACCCGCGCGCAACACGCCAGTGAGTCCACGAAGATCTGAGACGCGCGTGGGTGTAATCCAGTACACGCGTGTCCAGTCCAGTCCACAGTCACCGTTGGCTCTGATGCTCTCCTTGCTTGCTACACACGCACCAGAGAGAGAGATACTTGCCTTAGGAAGGGTCCCTCATCGGAACAGCCTCCCTTTCATGTCGCATTCGTGCACACGCACCTAGCACCTATCCATGCATATGCACCGAGCAGTTGCGCGCCACCCCGTGCTGGCGCCGAAGCCGCCTAAGTACACCCGCACACCTTGTCAAGTCAAAAAGATGTATTCCAAACAGCTCCCATCTGCAATACACCTCTTCCGCAAGAAAGGTCCCCCTGAAACATGGCCCCGCTGGCATAGCCTCGCCTGCTGTGCAGCCTACGCGTGCACGGGTACCCCTTACTACCGTGCCCTTCCATCTTCCACCGCCCGGCTCCACCCCCTCCACTCCCCTCGCCCTCATTTGACCCCTTCCCTCCAAACCACCCAGTACCCTACCTCACCACGCCAGCAGCCGCGCTTCCCGCCCCGACCCCCGAGCCCCGAGCCTCCTCAGAAGGCGGCTGCCCCGCCAGGGCTGGCGGGCCCTCCGCCGGGGCTGGTTGCACCGCCGCCGCTGGCCGCGCCCCCCCTGCTGGCTGCGCGGCTGCCCGAGGGATGCAGCTTGGAGGCGCTCTTCTTCATGGCGGTGATGCGGTGCCACACGTTGTCGCGGTCGGCCTGGGACTCCAGGCCCTGTGGAGGCGGCGGTGATGTGAAAGGAGCGGAAGGTGCGATTGTGATTGGAAGCACCCATTCACGATGGGTGAGATGCAACGGGCTAACAAGGGGGTGCAACGGGATTGCTCTCACCCTGTTCCCGTTGCCTTAACCTTGCACCCCTCCACCACCTGCCGCCCACCGTCCCTCCCAGAGTCCTCACAGCCTTACCTCGAGCATGAAGCTGAACCTGTTCTGGTCGATGAGGCGGCCGTGCAGCAGCACACTCACCTCCACCTGCGCACGCCGGGAGGCGTCAGCAGGGCCGGAGGCAAGGCCAGGCGGGGTCGGAGGCACGTGAGCGACATGACACCGCATATAGAGCCCAAGCTGACAGCCCGACCGTGCGCCGGCTCGGGTTGTGGGCGTCGCCAACCCCAGCCTCCACCGCTGCCAGGCAGGCCACCCAGTTTCCACCACCTTCCCCGCCCCTGCTCTCCCGCCCCCCACCCCACCTTGTCGAAGGAGGAGGGTATGGCGTCGATCAGCTGCCTGCCCTGCTCGCTCCAGAAGTAGTACTCGGAGCAGTACTGCCGGCTCAGCAGCTCCAGGGGAGAGCGAACAGAGCCGCCGTTGCCGTACGTCTGGTCGGGGAGCGGTACCGCACAGGTACAAGGCAACTTTGATGATGGCGGTGACGGGGGGCGGGGCTGGGTTGGGTTGCGGTGTGCGGTGGGCGCCTAGCCCACAGCCCACATGGAGATAGAATAGGAAGTCGGATTGTAAGGGCTTCCGCTCCAAGGGCTCAGGCCTGCCTGATGTGCTTGCAGCTAGGCGCGCCGCTACCGCCCACGTGTCTTGGCCTCCCTCCCCCTCCCCCTCAACGTTCACCCCCTCCCCCTCCCCCTCCCCCGCACCCCGTCGCCACCCTGGTCTGCTGCTGCCCCATCCACTGCTGCCGCCCCGGCCTGCTGCTGCTGCCGCCCCGGCCTGCTACCCCTCCTGCTGCCGCTGCTGCTGCTGGCGCCGCGCCCACCTGCATCTCCACCAGCAGCTCTGTGAAGCGCTCCGGCGGAATGGCCAGGCTCTGTTGCAGCGTGGGGTGAGGGGTCGGAAAGGGGTTGCAAGGATGTTTGCGGTCGGGGGTTTCATTCATGATTATTTAAGAAGGGGGGGGGGTTAAATTCGGTGTTTCGGGGAAGGTGGGAGGGACCATCTGGGCGGCGGCGGCACACACGCGTGTGCGCTGCCCCACACGCCCTAAACACGTCGTCCTGAACAGGCTGGCGGGCCCAGCCGCACAGCACAGCGCGGCGCAGCGCAGCTCACCTTGCGGTCGGTGAGGATGGTGTCAATGACGCTCTGTACGTGGTGCCATGCGGGCGTGTGCGGCGGGAGGGCACATGCGCCGTCAGTGTGGTCGACATGACAAGGCGTTATGCGTCTGCTGTGTGTGTATGCGTGTCTGGCTGTGTCTGGCTGTGTGGCGGGATTATCGCACTACCATGCACCCAACGTTGTGTCTGGTCTGGTCCCACTCCCACCGAACCCTGGGACGACGCAGCCGCACACGCATGCGCGCGGTTGCTCCATACCAACATGCACACGCATTACCCCACCCAACCACCCCCAACCAACCACCACACCTGGATGTGCTCCAGCAGTTGTGGCAGGTCCCTCAAGAACAGCGTGTACTGCACCACGCTCTTCTTGCTGCGGGGCGGGGGGCGGGGGGCGGAAGTGAGGCGTGTGCAGCCAGGCATGGTGTTTGGCAGGACAGAAGACATAAGAGCATAGGAGCGGGAGCGCCGGTTGTACAGGGAATGGCGATGCCGTGGCGCTGCGATTGTGTTTGATTCCGCTCACGCCGCGCATTACCCCGTGCCGCTACTTACTCGCACAATCGTACCCGCCTACCCTATGCTTGCTCGGCTGCCCATGCCCGAGCTCCCTTGACTCCACCCTTCAACTTCTCATCATTTCCCATTCCCCCAACCCACTCCCGCCCTCTCCCATGCCCCAACCTCACCCAGCCCCTAGCCCCACTCCGGCCCTCGCACATCCACCCCCAAATCCTCCACCCCAACTCCCACTATCCCCACAACCCCGACAACCCCCACAACCCCCCACCCCAACCCCCACCCCAACCCACCCGTCGTCGAAGTATCTGAAGCTGAACCTGTTGTCGGTGTGCGCCCAGCTGTGGATCTGGCCCCAGGGGAAGGCGTACAGGCAGTCGTCGCTGTGCGGCCGCAGCAGCCGGAAGCCCAGACACCCCACCTCCAGCAGCACCAGGGAGCTCCGCTGTGCGAGGTGTGACGATGGAGAGGAGCGTGGGAGGGGCGGGGGCAGAGGGGGGGGGGGTGCAGCACCCGTGTGGAGTCCCAGTAACTCAGCCCCATAGCCCAGAGGTGCACCTGTCCCACGATTCCCACCCACCGGTCGCCCCCGGCGCCCCTTACCGTATACATACTTCCCGGCCCCACCCATCCTGCTGCCCGTGCGTCCACCGCCACCGGCAGGTGGCGCGGCTGCCGTGCCTCCGCCTTCCGCCTTCATCCGCCTGCCCCCCCCGCCTGTGCCTGCCCCCACCTTCTTCATCTCGTCATCGTACGGCAGGCAATAGAAGCATCTATCGCCACTGTCGCGGTCAAAGGGCTGATCGAGTGCGGCCACATCCGCCGGCGTTGGCTCTGGCGGTGGCCGCCGAGTGGACGCCCCCGCGCCCATGCGGCCTCAGAAGGCGTGCGGTGCTGCTTCTGTTTGCTGTTGCTCCCCTCACCAGGGGTCGCTGTGCACGCCGGGCCCCTCCTACTGCGCTGCGCAGCTGTCTAGCAAGAGGATCAGCTGGCTGAAGTGCCAACGCGGTGGGGTCGCGAGTTGTCTGCGTGCAGATAGTGGCCCGCTCAGACAACCTTCGTAACGGGAGCGCCGGTCGGGTGGTGCCAGCCTGGTTTGTGTATGCAATCCACATAGAGTGCGATAAACTTGCTACCCCGGCACCAGGCGAACGGTCCGCATGGCGAGCAGAGTAGCAAATGTGGACTGCGTCCTACTCCTGGCAGGCCTATACAAAGGTGCACTGCTAGCGCTTACAGGTTTGCAGCTGTATGCGCTCCTGCGCTCCTGCTTTTCCGCTTTGGGCGAGTCGCCCGTTTCTGTACTGTCGTTGTCACTCCAGGCCCAGCTAATACGTTTGTTGTCAATTTCGAGAACTTCAGGAATGTACCGGGTATGAAGAACAGTGTTTCTTTAGGGCCCGACTTTGGCGCTGACCTTGGAGTGTGTCGCGGTCTAAATGAATGAAAGGGCTTGAAGGAGAATACCAGATCAACTGTGTACCTAGTATCGTGCTCCTTCGAACGAGACATCAGGTGGAATGAACCCTGGTCGTTGCGCTGCATGCAAGCGTGCCCGGCCCTAGGCAAGCGTGCCCGGCCGTAGGTCCCCGCTCTCCATGTGACGGCCAGCCGCTGTTTCTCGCCCTATGCATCAAATTGATTGCTCTGTGGCGAGGAACACGCCGAACGGTTATGAGGCTCTGGAATGTAGAAGCATCTGCAAGAATGCGCATGTGCGAACCGCCAAACACCAAGGGCAGGCTCGACGCTGCTCCTTTTTGAGGCGCGCGTTAACGTAAGCGCCTAGCAAGATTGCACGTGGCAGCAGAAAGCAGCGACCCGATCGCGGGAAGGCGGTCCCCAAGCCCAGGGTATCGAGGGTTCCACGCCACGGTTTCACACGACACCCTCCGGAATGAGACACTGGTTGATCACTTCGCTGGGCCTCAGCCATCCTCAAGTGGACCAGGCAAATCTTTGTAGTTGCAGTTAAGTGTACATAGTCCTGGAGGACTTCCCGGACGCTTTCAAACGGTTACGGTTCTTCCCATTTCGCTCAAGTAAGCTCGCTTTGCCACCGAACAACAAAGATGTCGGACGCTGCTGCTGGTCGCCAGCCGAACCGGTGCGCTTACTGAATGGGCGTCGCGGTCTGGATCGATGTTGGTCCCGAGGATGCCTAATCGCTGGCTGTTTCGCCAGCCGCATGCTGTGTTGCTGTATGCTATCAAGCCAAGACACGGTCCGGAATGGGGTTTCAAGCGGGCACAGAGCTGCGGGGCGTCAGTGTGGCCCCAAGCGTGTTGACCTCCACCAAGCTGGAGTTGGCGTGCGAATCCTTACCCTCCCCCCGCGGCCTCGGATTCCCCCCTCGCAGGGTCCAGGTCAGCTCCAACAAGAAGCCACTGCAGTTCTATCTCAACCTCTCTAAGCGTCTGCTAAATGAGTATGGCGAGGTGGAGCTGTCAGCGCTTGGACTCGGTGAGTCAGCGGCGGCAGGGGGAGGGGGGGGAGGGAAGGCAGCTTGGGGATAGGGCCGTGGGATAGGGCCGTCATGCGCACGGTTCAAGGAGCTGGCTTTAGATGCAAGGCGGCTGCGCGCGGACCAACGGCTGCTATGGCAGGAAGCGCATGAACCGGCGTCGCCAATCTGCCGTGTGATAGCCCCCACCACACACTCACGCTGAATGCAGCCTCATCATCTTTCTGTCCACGCTAACTCGTGACCCCACCTGCCATCATGCCTCTGGCAGCCGTAAGCAACATGGTGACGGTTGCTGAGATCCTGAAGAAAGACGGCTGGGCGGTTGAGAAGAGTGAGTCGTGCAGGGCCGTGCTTGGTGTTGGTCTGTTCTATGTCGCCTGGCGCCATCCTAGCAGGGGCCGACTGCCGGGACGCAAATCATTGCCTGCTACACATTCCGCATGTGCAGCACTGGAGCACTTGCTTCCTGGTCTCCTTTCCAGGACTTCATTACGCACAGAAGCTTACTGCATCATTAACGCACTGGGGGCTGCCGCTGCTGCTGCTGCTGCTGCTGCTGCTGCCGCAGGCATCCGCACGGGTCTTGAGCTGCTGGAGCACTCGGCCGCCGTTGAAGAAGACGGCGAGGGCGGCGCGGCGCCGGCTGCCGGGGGCCGCAGCGTGAGCAAGCCCAAGATGGAGGTGGTGCTGGCCAAGTCTGCGGGTGAGGCGGCGGCGTGCGTGTGTGTTTGTGTGTTGGGGCTTGGGGAGAGTGTGAGGCGAGATGCGATGCGTCATAGAGCCCAAAGAATGTGTGGTCCCACTCGTGGAATAGACGGCAACTGGATTGAATGTATGGTACTGTGCGTGTTCGCTTGCACGCAGACTTTGACCGCCTGTTTGCGGAGCACCCTCCGCCGCCGCGTGGTCCCAAGGCTGCCGCCGCGGATGGCGAGGGCGAGGAGGTCGAGGCCGAGTAAGGGGGCGTTCACCTGCAGAGTGATCGGAGGAGCTGGCTGCTTGGGGCCGGGGGCGTCGGCGCAGCGTACGGGCATGGAGAGGACATCACCTGTGCGTCCCATCCTGGCACAGACGGGTCTTGTGCGCTGGCAGATGCTGCTGCGGGTCTGGGGGAAGAATAGGCGCAGGGTGCGCGTGATGCACGGAAGGGAGTTGGGGCACGTGCATGTTGGCTGGCCGACTACGGATCCATGAGCTCGAACGCCATTTAAGCGTAGTACCAGTTGTTATATGGTAATTATCCGCTCTTGTAATAAGTTGCTTTGCTTCCTGCTGCGTTCGTAAAACACTTCCGGTTCGCGACATGAACTAGGACGGGAGGAGCGACCTGAGGAGCGACTCTTAGCAAATGACGCAGGTCCATCCTGTTACGGCTAAAAATGATAAGCAGGAAAAGCTGCGTGAGGAGGCGTCCCTTGGAGAGGGCGAGGAAGTTTTCGCGGACACTGACGCGGGAACGCAGCGCTCCGAGTTTGAGCATTTGCTCGACTTCCTAGATACGGATAGCAATGGCAAGGTATGGAGGACCGTAGTTGTGCTGAACAACAAGCGAGTGCATGTCTGCTCAAAGGCAGGCTCAAACTCAAAGGCTTCCAGCAGCTCGAATCACGGCTATCACAGCAGCAATGCAGCTTCAAACATCATTTATACCCCATTGAGAAGTTAGTTGTATCCTGACAGCTTCGGGGACGGGCACGACACACATTATGCGCTCGAGGTCGGGCTCCATCCACCTTGACTTTGGAGTCCAGGGCTCACCGAAGGCGGCATTGTCGCTTCAAGCGTGCAGGTGTCGGCCCTGGAGCTCGCTGACTTCGTGGACAGCTTGCTGGGAACGCAGGTGAGTTAGGACGCAGCGCAAACCGGGCCCGAGACAGGGCCAGCAGAGGCTCTCCCAAGGCTGACCTCACCACTCAAACCTCTCGCCGATCCTCGGGCCCCCTTGATGCTCGCAAGCAAATATGCCACGCTATCAACTGAGCGGAAAAGCAACCACCCAACACCCCCGTGCGCACAGGACCACCGGCGCCCTGAGGGCTCCATAGTGTTCGAGGCGGTCCTCTCCGCCGCCATGCGTCAGGCCTCAATCGCCGCCAGCGCATCCGCCGCCACCGACAAAGCCGACGGCGGCCGTACCGGCAGCGGCAGGCCCGGCTCCAACCACCGGCGGCCGCCGCCGCCGCCTCCCCCGCCGCCGCCGCCGGCATCACTGCTGGCGGCTTCGGCCTTCGCCAAAGACGCTGCCGCCGCCGCATCCACCGGCTCGCCACGTGGCAGCACGGACGCTGCCAGGGGTCAGGACAGCAGCACACGTGGGCTGCTTGCGGCGGCGCGCGGCAGCGTCACAGGCAAGGGCTCCATCTCGGGCGCCGCAGGCGGCGGCGGCGGCAAGAGCAGCAGCAGCCGGCTGGGTCTGGGGCCGGCGGCTTGTGGCGGCGGCGGGTTGACGGAGGCGCAGGTGTTTGGCAGCCAGGTGTTTTTGGACATGGACAGTGTGCGGGAGTGCTTCGCGGCACTGCTGCAGGTGTGAGGGCTGGGGGCGGCGGGCGGGCGGGCCGGGCGTGCGTTGTGTGTGGGATGGTGAGATGGAGCGATGAAGGGTGTGATGGGGTTGCTGAGCATGTGGTGGTGAGGCAGGGGTTCGGCTGGGCAGCCACAGGCCGACAGGCGGGAGTAGTCACTGGGCGGCAGGCCGGAAGGCTGTGCTGTGACCCTCGATGTATCATCAGTGGAGGCGCGGACTGCGGGGCACTGGTGTGTGCAGCTTGAGTGTTGCAGCCACTGATGTTGACGCCTGACCCTCCCTGCCCTCCATGCCCTCCCTGCCCCGCCAACTGCTTCCAGGACACGTCGCTGTGGGTGCGCATGGCTGCGCGCTACAGCGTCATGACGGGGGCGCTGTTCCGGCAGCTGCTCATGTACTCGGGTGGGTGGGAGTGGTGGGAGCGGTGGAGTGGGAGTGGTGCGTGGATGGGTGGGTGGGTGGGTGGGTGGGTGGGAGTGGTGGAGTAGCCGAGGAGGTGGGGGGGTGAGTTGCGCTGGGGGCCTGGCACGTGCCGTGAGCACCGTGGCCCTTCACCACACACGCTCCACTCATGCTCCACTCACGCTGCGCTCACCCTCCTCCCGCCTCTCCGCCCTGTCGCCCGCCTTGTTGCAGCCGGCACACTGGACCGGCGCTTCAGCCTGGTGCACTTCGCCTGGACCTGGGGCGCCTTCAACGCCCTGCCGCTGTGGCTGCCCTTCCGCCGACTGTGGTGAGAGCCAGGCAGGCAGGCAGGCAGGCAGGCAGGCAGTGGGGTGCTAAGCCGCACAGCCTCTTAGCGTGTAAATGCGTCTGTGTGTGATTCTATAGATACGGTAGATAGCGACAGAGCGTGTGTCTGCATGTCACTTTTTACAAGCATTCACAACCCATGCACTCCTACACCCCACAACCCACCCACCTGATTGCCCACACACGCCTCAAGCACCACAACCCACCCGCCCCACCGTCCTCCGCCCCACCGTCTTCCGCCCCACCATCCTCCGCCCCACCACTCCCGCCTCACCCCCAACGTCTCACCCCCCACCTCTCACCCCCCTGTGCAGGCACCGCGGCGGCGACTCCATCCTGCTGCAGGTCTACTGCCACCAGCTCACCAAGCTACACCAGCAGCTGGGGCCGGGCGTCAGCAGCAGGTGGGCGACTGGGGGGCGGGGGGCGGGGGGCTGGGGGCGGGGGGCCGGGTGGGGGTGGGGGGTTGTAGATACCAGCCCAATCTAAACCGAACCCAATGCAATAGAGGAGTGGGGGAGCTCGTGCCAACCCAACTGGGAGTGGAGGGGCGGGGGCTTTGCTTTGTGCCGTGAATGGAAACGGTTGCTCCCCACATCACCGTTGCACGTGTTGGTGTGGGTGTGTTTGGTAGTGCGGTTGATCGGGGGCCGCCACTGCCCAGGGCCCCTCTTAGCGGCCTAACCTAACCTAGTTTAACCTAATTTGATTTAACCTAACCTAACCTGCCGTAACCTGCCCTAGCATGCCCTGGCATGCCCTAACCTGCCCTAACCTGCCCTGCGCCGCCGTGCCATGCCCCGCCGCCGCCGCCGCGTCAGGGTGAACATGCACGTGCTGCTGGTGGCGCTGACGCTGATCCAGTTCATTGCCACATACGTGCCGCTGGTGAGTTGCCTGTGTGTGGGGTTGGGTGTCATTGCGTGTCATTGCGTGTCATTGCGTGGCGTGCCAGGTTCGCGGCGTGTGCGCGTGCGTGCGTGCGTGCGTGCGTGCGTGCGTGCGTGCGTGTGTGTGTGTGTGTGTGTGAGTGTGTGCGCGCGCGCGTGTGTGTATATGTGCATGTGTATATGTATGTGTATGTGTATGTGTATTTGTGTGCGTGTGCGTGTGCGTGTGTCTGTGCACTGGCCCGGGGCCCCCTGGGACCACACATAGCACGTAGCACACACCTCGAAGCTCGGTCCTTTGCGCACAGGCAGTCAGCCTTCACGCCCCAAACTTCGAATGTGAAGTGTTAAGCACTCCGTTCTCCATGAACGGCTACCTTCCCCCCAGTCGCATGATTGGCTATCCCCCCAAGATTGCCTACCGTCAACCATTTCCTTTATCATGGACGTAACCACCCACCCCTTGCCTTCCCCTGCTCCCCCTGCTGCCTGCCACTACTTCCCCTCGCCTCCCCCGTGCCTTCCTCTGCCTCCCCCCTAAACACACAACACACACGCACGTACGCAGATCTCCTTCTTAGCGGCGTACGGCATCCCCAACATGTGGCAGCAGCACACCGTGGTGGGCTGGATGCACGCGCAGCCCATGCACACGTGAGTCAGTGGGGCAGGGAAGGGAGAGGAGGGTGAGGAGGGAGGGGAGGGAGAGGAGGGAAAGGAGGGAGAGGAGGGAGAGGAGGGAGAGGAGGGAGAGGAGGGAGAGGAGGGAGAGGAGGGAGAGGAGGGAGAGGAGGGAGAGGAGGGAGAGGAGGGAGGGGAGGGAGGGGAGGGAGAGGAGGCGATGAGGGGAAGGAGGGGAAGGAGAGGGAAGAAAGAGAGGCGGGGAAGAGGAGGGAGACTGTACATGTTGGTACAGGCTACCGAAACCGCATGCTTACTTGCAACAGGCTCGGCATGCGTGTTGCTTTGCGCCCTCCCTGCCTCGCTCCTCCGCAGGAAGCTGAGCTTCTTTGTGAGCATTTTGCCGTTCGCGGTGCTGCAGGTGCGGGGGGTAGCCGTTCATGGATCACAAATGATGACGTGCGGACGTCCATGGGGGGGACGGGTTGCTAGCTTGGGTGCTGGTGCGTGGGCTCGGCAGGGCGGGTGGGGCTGCGCGGGTGTGGGTGCGCGTGCGGGCGTGCGCAGTGGGGTGCGTCGCAAGTAGGCCGCCGCCCCTCCTGTGAGAGGCGGGATGGGCCATTTTGTTATGTCTCATCATATGAGCCTTTGTTTGCAAACTCTCCAACCCGTTCCCCCTGTGCAGTTCCTGACGAGCTCGGGCGCTCTCAAGCTCAGCTGTCGTGACTTCCTCAACCTCAAGGCAAGAGGGGGAGCGCACTGCCGCAGCCATCTATTGCTCCTGTCCGTGTGGCCGTGTGTCCGTGTGTCCGTGTGGCCATGTGTCCATGTGGCCATGTCGCTGCTGAGCCTAGCCCTTGACTCACTCCCGCACACGTTGCGCCTCTCGAACCCCACACAACCGAACGTCGTCCCAGGCTTTTTGGCATACTAACATACAAGAGAACGCACACACGCAGGAGCAATGCAAGGCGGTGTTCCTGATGGGCGACGTGTCCGCGCAGTTCGAGGGCTATGGCGGACTCATGGTGGGGCCCGGGGGGCGGTGGGTGCGGCAGGGGGGTCAGGGCGGCAGGGGCAGCAGCAGCGGCAGGGCGCGGGGCAGAGGCTGCGCTGTGTATATGTGTATTTGTGTTAGAGAGCACAAGGGACGAAACACGCAGAACTTACAGAGAAAGGTGTGCCACGTCATGCTTAATGTCCTCCGTCCTCCGCATGAACGGCTACCTCCCCCCCCGCCCTCCTCCCCCCCTCCAGATGCGTACGGTGATGGACACCATCAAGGGCCGAGTGGAGGACATGATGAGCGCGTGAGTGGGCGGGAGTGAGGATACCTAAGGGGATGTGTGGGATTCTATATGCAACATGGAAATTCACACTGCGTTGTGTTGCGACTCTACGGGGCCACGCATGGCGTGCGCTTCCCGTGCACCCAATGCGTGGGGTCATCTTTGACACAACACATGAATCTCTTACAAAGTGGTTGTCCTCATCTGATGCATCACATTCACTCACACGTATCACTCATTCGTTGTATCGCTATCGTGTTGTGTTGTGTAGGTCTAGATTCCGCAAGCTGAACGCGACCATGCCCCTTCTGTTTGGCATCGGTCTGGAGGTCTTCCGACGGCTGGTGGGTGCCGGGGGAGTGCTGGCGGGTGGATAGCGGGTGGGGTGGGGTTGTTCCCATCATCCCATGAGAAAGCAAAAAGCAAGAGAGAAAAGATCATGGGTCGGAAGCGCAAAGAGCAAGGAGGCCGTGGGGTGAGGTGGGGTGGGCGGTCTGCTGGGTCCCAACTCGCTTTCTGCGGTGCTGGCGGCTTGTGCGGAGAGGATGGCTTAATGCGTCCGCCTTTCATCCGGCAGCAATGCCCCTCCCATCACACCCACGCCCGCAAACTCCCGCCGAATCCCACCTAAAGACACAGGCACATGCGCAAGCACATGCCCACACGCTTCCTCTCTTCCCTCCCACACACACATACCCCCACTCACAGGTCCGACTGTTCCTGGTCCACAACTGGGTGCCCCAGTCCACATTGGGCCGTGTGGCCGCGCCCTTCGAGGTGTACGCTCTGTTCTACAACATTTGGTTCGCCTATTCGGAGTGTGAGTGCTGATTGGTGGTGAGGACCCTGTACACACACGCACGCGTGCGCTTCCGTTTATTTGATACCGTAACACACATTCACACACGTGCTTGTATGGGTTCCTTTCCCGTCTTGGGTTTCTTAGCACGCGCACACGTATCGACAAACGCGCTCATATCCCTGCCGTGCCGTCACAGCCGCGGACTGCACCCAGTACCTGCTAGAACTTAAGAAGATCGGCTCTACCTTCAAGGTGAGTGCGCGCTGCTGACGTAGGGGATGTAGCGGAATTGGCGTGTCGGGCTGTAGCAGAACCCGAGATGGATAGCAAGGCGCACAGCGGCGTGCGTGTCGGCGTGCGTGTGCCTCAGCTGCCCTGGCGGTGGTGCCGTACAACCTAGGAAGGCTGACTGTGGCGAGAACACTTACATTGAAACCGTCAATACAACCCGTGTACGGCATTTGTCCCCATTCACCTTCATCGCGACGCGGCCGCAGACGCTCCTGAACAAGGAGGAGGCTCTGTCCCAGCAGCTGCCCTGGCTCAACAACCACAGCCCGCGGAACCTGTTGCTGTGGTCACGGGTGGGTATTGTGTTTGCAGCGGTTGCCGTACATACACAATATAGAGTGCGTGTATGCCTACTTCAACAGGTGTTACCTTTATCACAGCCCCGGGCCAAGCCCCACTCCTTTCTTAACCGCCCCCTCGCTCCTCGCACTGGCTAGCGGTTCCCGTTGCCGTCCTGCCCACCTGCAACCCCAGCACCTCCATCAGCAGTGCAGCACCCCATCACCAACACCAACAGCACTCCCCTACTTGTCCTGCCCCTTCAGCAACCCCACCCACACATCCACCCACCCAACGTGCCGACGTACACACACACACGCGCGCACACACACACACACACACACACACACGTAGCTACGCACCGTGTGTTTTGTTGAACACACGCAGCTACGGCGCTACTACCAGTCGCCCAACTGTCTGGAGCTGCGCTGGATCGAAATGCACCTCACCCTGGTCATTGTGGCGGCGGTGGCGGTCACCGTCATCCTCATTGTCACCTTCGTGCAGGTATGACAGGCTGTGTGTTTGTGTGTTAAAGAAAACAACAAAACGATGCATGTGTGCGTGCGGCTGTGCGTGTGGCTGCGTGCACGCCCTTTGCTGCCATCCAGACCAGTCATAAGGAAGGGACGCCGGGACGGGACGGGGACGGCGCCGGCACCAAACCCTAGCGTGTTGCGTTACAACTCCCTCTTCCATGCCTGCGTTACTTGCCTGCGCACATAGTTTCTCCACCTACATTCCTTCAAACACGCACACACACACACCGCGCCCTCGCTGCCAGGGCACGCTGACGACGTTCACGCCCGAGAACGCCGACCTCCAAGTGTTTGTGGTGTGGGTCATCCCAGCGTTCATCTACCTGGGTGAGTGAAGATCATTAGTTTATGACAGCTTCTCATTCGATATTTACTTTCAGGAAGGGGTAAGGCAGGAAGGGTGAAGGTAGGAAGGGAAAGGCGGGAGGTGTATGCCATCAGTCAGGGCGCATGGGGCTCTGCAGGCGCACAGCCTGGGCAACAGCTACGCCTGTGGCTCCTGGCCCGGACTGTTTGAGTCAGTGACTGAATGAGCCCCATTGAACCCACGCCGCTGCTGCTGCTGCCGCCGTTGCTGCCGCTGCTGCCGCCGCTGTTGCTGCCGTCGCAGTGGCGGGTGTGGTGCTGGACGTCATCATGTCGGTGAGTGCGCCGGCGCGTGCTTGCGTGAGGACCCATGGTGGGGACCCCACACCGCATACACATGCCTACCCATGTCCGCCATGCACCTGCACAAATGCCTTGCACTCACTGTTACACGTATGCCCCTGCACCCGCACCCTGCTCTGCCCCTGGCGCGCAGGCCTCCACGGGCCAGATGTACCACGACGACGTCCAGGTGCTCACCTCGGAGGCGGTGAGGCGCACGACAGGGCAGGGCAGGGCAGGGCAAGGGGCGGGACGCAGGCACACAGACACACACACACACACACACACATGCACATTCACACACACACACACACATGCACAAATACATTGTCACGCACAGACATTTACGCACAATTACACGCCGTGAGCGACGGAAGAGGGGATCGAATGGCACGCAACCTGGTACCCCTCTGACCAAGCAAATGCGCTTCCCGGCGCCGCGTCCAGCCGCCGCTGTCTGCCGCTTCGACACTGCGGCAACGCACTACTTGACACTCGCACACAAATGAACTCCACAGGTTTCAATTGAGGAGCGGCTGAACAGCGCCGCAGAGCTCGACCGCCTTCCCCCGGCCCCGACCGCGACTGGCGTTGCGTCTGCCACTGCCGCGCAACCGTTTCAGCGCAGCTCCTCGCAGACGCAGCTGATGCTGTCGCCGCCGGGCCGCAGCGGCAGCGGCAGCGGCTTGGCAGGGGACGCCAACGGGACAGGCGGGCTGGGTGGCAGAGATGCGGGAGACTACGGCGGCTCTGGCGGGGGCAGGCTGGCGCGACGCAGCCGCAGCGGCGCGAGCGGGCTCGGCACCGGTGGGGGCGAGGCCATGCTGGGGTTGCGGGAGCTGGGGGAGTTGGGCGTGCCGTCGTCGTCGCTGTCGGGTGGGTGGGTGCAGTGGCGGCCGGCGGAGCACTTCAGGCTGAGCGAGGACCAGAAGGCGCGGCTGCGGCAGTGCCAGGGCGTGATCCGGGTGAGTGAGTGAGTGAGTGAGTGAGTGAGGGAGGGAGGGAGGGAGGGAGGGAGGGAATAATTACACTTGGTAATGGCGAAGCCACTGATGACTAGGGCTAACAAGGGAGGGAGGGAGGGAGGGAGGGAGGGGACACTCGTGCACGGCAAGCGTGCTGTGGTCGGGCTAGGGCTGGGCTATGGCTGATAATTTCATCCGTGTGTCGGTCTGTCGGCCTACGGCTCCGGCGCAGTGCACCCCGCCTCACCCGGCACCTGGGCCTGGTGCCTGGACCTTGAGCGGCATCACGCCATCGCCTGAACCAACGCCCCGTCCCTTGTCCCTGATGCATCTCGAGCGTCTTCCCTCCACCGCCTTTGTAAACCAGACCTTGCCTTTTCTCGTCGCCGCCTGCCTCCGCCCCGCAGTCGCTGGTCACCTACATCCAATTCAATGTGGAGTACATCACCATCTTCGGAATCCCCATCGACACCAACCTGCGCAACACGCTCTTCTCGCTGGCCGTGACGTTGATGGGCGCCGCCGTCAGCGCCTTCCTCGCCATCATCCTGCAGAAGAAGTGATGATGTTTACATGCGTTCATGCATGGTGGTAGATGCAGGTTTGGCTGTGCATCTAACTTCATATGTTCATTCTTCATGTTGGCGTCTGCACATGCATGCGTGTTCTGAAGTGCATTGTGGCTAAACCTTCCTACGTCTGCTGGCTTCCAAAATGCCTGCAAATTCAATACTTTAGCGCATGAGCTTGATCCACAACACCCAAGGTGTACTCTTCATTTTTGCCACGCCCGGAAGCAGGGGCACCCCTACCTAGAGGCCGCGCGCGCGGGACTTGCATATGAAATGGTGGGGTCATTGGCTTGTGGTAGAATGGTTGGCACAGGTCGAAAGCAAACATGCTCCTGCATACGTGGCGAGGTTCACATTGTGTGTTGGTGTGCTTGAGCAAACGGGGGTGGTGTTGCCTGTTGTCTACCCCGCCCTCAGGGCTGTGTGGTAGGGGCGGGCGCTAGGTGCAGCACGTGGGAGTGTGACAGGTCGTGATGAGAAGGCGCGGCGTGCGTGTGCGCGGAGGCCTGGCGCGTGCTGGCTGTCACTGCTACCAGCCACTGGACGCAGCACCGGCGGGCTGTGTGCGCGTGTGTGCTAGGGGCGCTAGGTAAAGCGCGTGGGAGTGTGACAGGCCGTGATGGGAAGGTGCGGCATGCGTGTGCGTAGAGGGGACGGGCGTGCTGCTGTCGCTGCTTCTAACCATACGACGCATCACCGGCGAGCTATTATGTGCATGTGTGAAGGGAAATGGGGTTGCGTACATGCAAATGCAGTGGGGCTTGGACGCCTGTGTGTTGTGCTGCCATCGCTGCTCGTGCACGCGGCTGCCTGCCGACGCTGGCACTGATGGGATACTGCAGCGTGCATGGTGCTGGCTGCGGTGGGTCGGTGGCGGTTGCTTCGTGGCCATTGGATATTGATCACACGCACGTGCTGAGTGGTGTGGGTACCGTAGTCAGTGCGAAGTTCATTGTAATTTTTGGGGGTCTGATTGCCTGCGCACGTGCACGGACAACGTCATGAATGCATGCTTTGCGCACCAAACGTCCGCAAATGTGTGGAAGGGGGCAACACGATTCAGTATTTCAGTGCAAAAGTTAATAACGGTACCGGATGGTCAATGCCAACCTTGTAGAAACCCAACCAACAAATCCTCGCAACTTTGGTGTGGGGTAGGATATACTTTGCTTCGGTGCCTGCTGTGCTTATGCTTGACAGTGGGACGTGGCTGGACATATGGCGCGCGGTGCCTGTACAAACTCACCCGGGTCTCCGGGAGTTCGGGAGACGAGGTAGTTCCAAAGCCTTTAGGCTTTGGCCTCAGACTTGCACCAATGTGGCGTGAGTGCAGCCCACTTCTCCCTTGAGGAATGGCCACCTTTCTTGTCCCTTGTCATTCAGTAGTTTCAAGCCCCTGTAATTAAGTGTGGAGAAAGCATCACCCTCCCCCGTAAGTTAGGTAATGGTCTGAGGCAGCCGCAGTCACGCGCCCGCCCACATCACTGTCACCCTCGGCCACACACCGCTAAATAGCGTCATGAATCACCTCGGCGATCACAGGGTGTGTCTGCAACACCAGTCAGCTTTCGGGTCTGCTGTGTGTTTTGACGCGTGGAACCCTTGCTTGCTTGCCAACCCTGACGCAGTCACACACAGTTGGAGCAATGCCAGCTGCCACATACCATTCCCACCATCACAGCCTGGCAACCGCCTAAAAACAAGCACTGGAATTAGAGGAGAGCGGTGGTGCTGCAGTGGCAAGGAAAGCAGCAAGCAGCATGGCCATGACTAGCACCAGCAGCGCTGGTATTGCGATTTGCTGGATAGGAGGCAGCAGCCAGGCACCGCTGCCACCTGCCAGGGTGTCTGTGGCAGACCTTGCAGCCCTGGCAGCCACGGCTGCCACAGCCTCACTGGTGGCAGCAGCAGCTGTGGTGGCTGTGCCAAGGCGCTTTGTGGCCATGGGGGCAGTAGCAGTAGCGGTGGCAGCAGCGAAGGCGCTGTAGGATGCCACCACCTCAGAGAAGTCGTGCGGCATTGGCTGCCAACCAAGCTCGTGGCGGGCTCTAGAGATGGAGTACCAGTGCGCCACACTGCTCTTGTACACCTGCATGCGGGCATGGTGTAGGCAGGGTGTAAGTTCCATCAGCATTGGTACGACCCTGTCATTCCGAGTCTTCTTCTCCATGTAATTACCCCGGCCAAGATCGACTTGCATGGGCTGGGGTGCTCGGCAAGAGAGGTAGTGTAAGCCTCCTGCCAAGCTGTCGCGGCGGGAGCGCAAGCGCCCCCATTGCCTTGACCCCCTAAAATATTAAAGTTAATCGCAGGTTCTCAATGAGAACCATATAAGCGATTAAGCTTATAAGAACAGATACTACACATGATCTGAGCCAAAAGGCCGAGAAAGGTATGCTTGAACGTGGCGCCCCCGAATCCCCGGGGCACGTCGCCGTGACCATCTTGTGCGAAACCCCGCGCGATGGTGGGTGTGGCATTGGGCCATATAACGAGCTCACCGCTGCTAACTTGCATTGCACTTACAACACTTCAGACACCTTATACATATTGTTAGGATCAGAGACTTCAATTCGTGTCGCACGGAGCCATGTTTGTCGAAGCCGTCATCATGGTTCCCCAATGCTCCCCATAATCCCTTACGTTCATACCAGTCATCCAACAACACGTGTGGCGCTATACGTTAACTAGCTCACCTCTGCCGGAGTGATGAGCGGCTCGGTCAGGGCCAGCACAACCGCCGTCCCGCGCCGAGTCCAGGTCACGAGCGGGCCGCTCACGCTGCTGCCGACGCGCCCGCGGCCACAGCCACCACCGGTGGTACCGCCACCCGCAGATGCACCCTCAACCCCCGGCGCCGAGCTCCCACCCACCGCCGACCTAGACGCGGCCGCCCGCCTGCCCGGTACCACGCCCCAAGCCCCCGCCGCCTCCACAGCCACCGCCACGGCTGCCGCAGTCGGCGCAATCAGCAGCCTGTCCGTCGCGTCTGCCGCCGCCAGCGCCGCGCCGCTGGCCGCCGCCGCCGCCGCATGCGCCGCCACCATCGCGCGCGCGCCCGCCAGCACTAGCGGCACCGGCAGCGACGCGGCGGGGGGCGTGTGCCCCAGCCCTGACAGCAGGGGGGCCCAGAAGTCAAACGTGTTTGCGGGGGCGCCGTCGGACACGAAGTAGGCTCGCCCGGCAGCTACATGGCCACGGGCGGCGTCCAGCCCGCGCCAGGCCGCCAGCAGCGCGGAGGTCAGGTTGCGCACGTGGATCCTGTTTGGGGGTGGGCGTGTGAGGGCGTGTGAGGGCGTGTGTGTGTGGCGGGGAGAGGACTGCGGGGGGAGGGGGATGAGGGGAGTAGTGCAGGTACAAGGGGTGGCAGGAGGGGCACGTCGTGGCATGCCGTGCAGGCTGGTTTGGCAGCTTGGCGTCGGTGTGTAAAGCTGACGTTGCCGTGTGTTGCGCACCGCTCACACCACCTTTACAGCTCCGTGCCCACCCACCCCACCCACCCACCCGCGCATACCACCCCGGCAGCAATCCACCCCACCACCCGCACCGCCCGGCCACCCCCACCCACCCACCAGTCTGCCAGGGCGTCGGGCGGCCCGAACCGGAAGCGCAGCCAGCCGCGCGCCGCCAGCTCCAGGATGCGCGGCGTGTGGCGCACCTCGCCCGGGCCGTAGATGGCGGGCGGCCGCACCGCGGTGGTCAGCAGCACGGGCGGCGGCGGCGGCGGCGGCGGGGACAGCAGAGGGGACAGCGGGGGCAGTGGCTTCTGAGAATCCGCGGGCTGGGGCTGGGTGCGAGGCTGATTTGGGTGTGGGGAGTGGCCGAGGCTGGATGGGAGTGAGGGGAGCTGGGAGGGTTGGGGCGAGGGCGTGCGAGGTGGCGCCGGGGGCGTGCCGGCATCCGTGTCGGAGTCCTCCCCCACACTGCTGGCACCGCTGCTGCTGATGCCGCACAGGCCGCTCAAGTCGGCGCCGCTGCTACTGCCATTGGGGAGGCCGCATGGCCCACTACCGCAGCTACTGCCGCTGCTACTGCCGTGCGCGCACCCCGCGCCCGCGCCGGCCGGGCACTCAGCAGCTTCCTCTGCCGTTGCAGCTGAGGTCTGCCGTTGCAGCTGCTGCGGCGGCGACTGCGGCGGCGGCTGTAGCTGCGGCTGTAGCTGCGGCTGTAGCAGCGGTGTGCCGTTGGCCCGCAGCACCAGGCGCTCCGCCTCCGCCTTGGTGGCGCTGTAGCAGTCCAACAGCCGCAGGGGGGGAGCGGGAGCCCAAGAGGCAGAGGGAGGCCGGATGGTGCCGCCGCCGCCTCCACCCACATTCTCAACCTGTTGTTCCTCCTGCTGCTGCTGCTGCTGCTCCCGCTCCGCCCTCTCCCGCTGCTGCTGCTCCCCCTCCTCGTCTTCCTCGCAGCCGCCGCTGACGCGCTGCCGGCGCCACACGGCGTTGTAGGTGGAGACGGCTACCAGGCGGCGGCAGCCGGCGGCGGCCGCGGCGGCAATCAGATTCCGGGTGCCGTCCACGTTGACCTGAGGGAAGGGGATCAGGGGTGGGGAAGGGGGTAGCCGTTCATAAAGGACGGAGTGGTCAAATCACGAAAGGGGGGGAGGGGAGGGCGGTCGAGGCGGCAGGGTCAGAGAGGCCAGGGGTGTGGTTCATGCTAGATCCGAGACGGGATCAAGGCTTCGAGACCCAGCGAGGCGCATGCACAGGTGCTGATGCGGCTGAGGGGCTGCCAGCGGCCCGGCTGTGTCTCATCCGAGACGACACGGATACGGGCACGCACACAGGTGAGTGAGAAGCACTGCGTGACGAGCCCATGATACACACTGCACACGCATGAGACATCCATGAGAGCTCTGCGCATCATGCCAACCATTAACACGAACCCATCCGCAGCCCAGGACCCGCCAACCAACCGCCAACCAAACCCACACCAACACTCCGCTGCCCCGGACACAAGTAAGTACCCCTTCACCCCAACGCATCCCCCCGCACCCCAGCCACCTGGCGAATGAGGTCGGCCCTCAGTGACTCGGCGCCACTCATGCCGTAGCTGGCCACGTGGAAGATGCTGTGCACGGCGGCGGCAGTAGCAGCAGGCGCAGAGGCGGCTGTAGCTGCAGCGGCTGTAGCAGGCGCAGCCGCGGTGGGCGGGGTGGCCGGCGCTGGCGGCTCCTCGCCGCGACACGCCGCCAGTACGTCGGCGGGGCGGCGCAGGTCACCTTGGAACAGGCGGCAGCGCGGCGGCAGCAGCAGCTGCGGCTGGGGCTGGGGCTGAGCTTGCGGAGGAGCAGGCGAGTGGGCGCCTGTGTCGTTGTTGAAGGCAGCGGCAGTAGCAGCGGCTGCGGCGGAATGCAGCAGGCTGAGGCGGCGGCAGTAGCAGCAGCGGGCGCTGCTGCCGTCCTCGTCTGCGCCACCGCCACCACCGCCTCCTCCGCTGCTTCCCATTCGGCTGCTGCGGCTGCAGCTGCCGCTGCTGCATGGCGGGCTGCTGCAGGGCGGCGGCTTTGCGGCGGCGGCTGTCAGCGCGGCCGGCTGCGGCGGCGCCACATCGAACAGCGTGACGTGGTGCCCCTCAGCCGCCAGCGCCCAGGCCAGGTGCAGGCCCACATAGCCGCAGCCGCCCGTGATGAGGCAGTGCACACCCTGGCTGGTCGTGGTGGTGCTGGTGCTGGCGCAAGTGGCGGTGGTGGTGCTTGGGATGCAGCTGGTGCTAGCCGTTAGCGGCGAGGCAGGTGGGAGCAAGGGCGGCGGCGAGGGCGGCGGCATCGGGGTCGAGCAGGGCGAGCGTGGCGGCGTGAGGGGTGCGGCAGGCGCCGTGCAGCTAGTGCAACTGCTGGTGCTGGCGCTGCTGGTGGTGGTGGTGGTGTCTGTGTTGAGCGGCGGCATGGCAGCCGTGGTTGCGGGTGGGGTCGCCAGGATGCGGCAATCTTCGCCCGGTGGGCCGCTGCAGGTGCCCGGCGCGGCACAAGCAGCTGCAGCAGCCGCGGCTGCTGTCTCACGAGCAGTCATGTCCACTTCTGTCGCGGGGACTCAGCAGCAGCCTAACTGAAATTGGTGAGAATTTCTGGCTGAGGAGAAAGTTGAGGTTTCTAGCTGAAGTTAGCGGGTTAAGCAAATGCCTCCAGCAGGCATTAGGACAGAGAGGGCGAGCTTCCGGGCAGTCGAGCAGAAATCAGCACGGACGTTCGTGGGCTGTCGCCAGCGCAGGTGCTGGCACGGATGTACATGACTGTCCTTTGCGCGCATTGATCGGTTGGGACAAGCGGTTATGCCATTGCGTGGCGGGGGCCGAGTTCGCAGCAAAGTTGTGGCGCGCGGGGGCAACGCGACTGACCCTGGCTGTCATTGTCAACGGGCGCTTTGGTGCATTCGCCCGAGGCCTCAGTACAGGCCCGGTTGCAAACACCCCAGCCGAGGACGATAGCTTTACAGTTACAATTATTGTTGCAGCTTCTAGACTGGCTGCAGCAGCCCGCGGCCTGGATTCCCGAGATGCGACCCAAGGGCCCGTGGGACAAGGACCTAGCAGGGTGCAAACCAATGCCCCAAGCACACCTGCAAGCCCAATAATGCAGGCGTGCTGGTGCAGTTTGGTCAATCAGGCCCCCGAAAGCCATCCTGCATCATCAAACGCAGTCAGGCTTGGACTACGGTGCTATCCCAATTCAGATCCCATACAACGACCCCGTGTCCCCACATCAGGCGCCGGCAGCGCCGGACATTTACCGCTAGAGCCCCAGTTCACACGCACACGATGTTTTCTCACCTTACGCTCCGGACACACACACACACACACACACACACACACACGCAAACAAGCCTCCCCCCCACAGACACGCTGCGTCTTTCCAGTGTTGCGCTCTTGACACACACACATACACGCACACACAAGCGGGACTCAGCTCTGAGGCTGTGCAGGCCCGCCTGCCGCCTCCCACACGAGTACCCCGCGGCCGCGACGCCCACACATCTAATAGTTCCGAGCATCCGACACGCCATCAGTCGCGGTTTCTAGCGGTTTCACCGCAGCGCACCGTCTGCCGAGCCCAGGTGACAACTTTGAAACATTGTAGTACGATGATTGGGTGACAGTACAAGTCGCATGAGAACAGGGTGCAGCGCCACCGCTGCGCCTGCTACATATTAGCCCTGCATGCCATTGGCATGTGCACATCTTCACAAAAGGTGCTTCTTAAGAAGATGTCTCCTTCAAACAAACACACGTGCGGACTTGGCCGCGCACACGTCGCCCCAGCAGGCAGTAAACACTGAAACTGAGAAGCAGATGCCGCCAGCTCGCCAGTAGTCATGGATACAAGTAAGCTTTTCACACAATGGCCACATCATGCTACGCCGCCACCTGGTGCAGACACGCAGCAGCATCGGGTGCAGCCTCTCGCGCATCATCTCTCGCGCATATCATCTTACAGCATCGTACTAGGCAGCCCCCAACACGTGCTGCTTCGCCGGCCAGGTGATGGGGGGTTGCGTGCGTGGCCTGACAGCACAAGCCGCGCGACGCAAAGCCCGTCCCGCCAGGGGCCGGCGTGCGGCATGCAGGCTTGAGCGCAAGCGCAGCCCCATTAATTGCAAAGCAGTGAGCATTGATAATAATAGACTGGTGAGCATGACCCGGTCGGACACGCGCTGAGGTTGGGCATAGCCTTAGAGCCGCACACGTAACAGCCAGTCTGCAAAACCTTGCATTTGGGTTGCATGGTGGAAAACCACAAACCATACATACCGTACTGAAGAATGGAAATGAGTTCATGCGCACTTGCAGGTGTTACGCAAGCTCACGAACCGAGAAACGTAAGGCTAGTATAGTTGCTGCACGCGTGCGGCGACATGGGTTCGAGTGTCCATCATACCGGTATAGAACTCTACTACTGCAGATGGAGCGCCGCCCGCCACCACCAAACCCGACCAGGTCCAAGCCACAGCCCCACAGCCGCACGGACGCCAATCCATGACGACATCAAACCACATCGTAGCTTTGTTCTGCTTCGTTAGAAGAGAAACTTGAGGTCAATGCCGCACATGCGCTCCATGTCGTGTCGTTTGCACTCACTCACTCTGAAGCACAGCCAGCTGCAGACAGAGAGGTAATCGCAACGCGAGCCCCTTCGTGCCACATCCCATGCACAGTCGCGGCTCGTTAACGCATTTGGGGTTTTTATTCCTGAGAAGCGACGAGCACACTGCAAACAATTCAACCCGTTTCGGGCAGCCCTCTGGCCTGCCGCTGTCATTCCGGCCCCGGATAGAGTGCACAGGCGCCTAACCCCACCGCCTAACCCCACTACACACCAGGTTGAGGCACATCCAAGCACATCAGCCGGTAGCTGCCGGTAGCTGCCGGTAGCTGCGTCTGCACTCCCACACGTTCATCCGTAGTCGCCTGCAGAGCGGCGCCGCTATGCGCCTAGCTGCTGCATTGCTGTTGGCCGCAGCCCGCGCACACGAACGGCTTGCCGTGCACCGCCCTGTGAAGACAGCGGGACACGAACGGCGGCAGGGACAGCAGCGTCAAAGGCACACAGGCAAAGGGTCAACACGTGCAGTTGTTGCTTACGATGCGTTGCTCCAGCCTGCCAGTGCCCCCACCAACAAGCCAGTGCTGGCTGGCCCCACCCAAAGTCAGACCCGCGCCGGCCCCTGACGAGGCCGCCCCTCACCTCTCCGTCTGCGCCATCAGGTGGTCCGCCACTCGCCGCGCCCTCCGCATCAGCGGCACCAGAGCCGCATACCGCCTGCTGAGCAGGCAGCCGCCACCGCTGCTACTGCCACCACCGCCGCTACTGCCGGACCTCCTGCCACCATCGCTGCTGCTGTTACCACCGCTGCTACTGCCGCCTCCATTGGCGGCTTCGGCACGCAGCTGCCGTACCTCCGCCTCGCACAGCGCACGTGCCGCGCTGCCGTACGCTACCAGCAGCTTCAACGCGGCTTCCAAGGGCAGCACGCGCGCCGGCCGCCTGCGTGCCTGCTGCTGCTGAAGCTGCTGCTGCCCCGATGCCGTGCTACTGCCGGAGGCAGCTGCGACGCAGGCGGCACAGAAGTAGGAGGAACCGATGCTGCTGACGTTGCTGCTACTGCCGGGAGCGGCGGCCCCGGCGGGGCTTGCCCCGTCCACGTCCCAGGGCGCTCGCACTGACACACCGCCGCGCACCTCCACCACACGTATGAGGTCGACGGCGGTTTGCAGGATGGGGCCTGAGACACGGACAGGAAGCGGTTGGTCCATGATGGCAGCAAAGAGGATGAGTTGACAAGTGCAAGGAGGGGAATTGTTGCCACACGACACCGTGGACTGAAAGGCGGTGTTGCTGTTAAGCTGCATGCCCGCACCCCATTCTGCAGAGGCGAACCGTCATACTGTAAAACGATCCATACTTGAAGCTCTCAACCTACAACAAAATGAGCCGCCTAACTTGTCCGAATTTCACGCACCTTGAAGGGCCGAGCCGTCTTGTTCCAGGTACGGAGCCTTGTGCACTGCGTGCAGCGCCGGTGCCGCCATTCCCCGCACTGCCGCTGCCGACCCCGCCGCCGCCTTCCCTGCTGCTCCTGGAGCTGCCGCGGCCAACGCCAGCTGTAGGAGCTCAGCATCCGCCTCCTCATCCCCTACCACTGTATTGCCCTCACTGCCCTGCGGCTGCTGGCCGCACGCTACTGCCGCACTGGCAGCCGCCGCCACCTCAGCCGCCACCTCAGCTGCCACCTCAGCCGCCGCCGCTTGATGCCGCGGCGAGGCCAAGCCTGCTGCCGGTGGCGGCGGCGGTGCGGGCGCCGTGAGCTCCTCCGCAAGTGCTACTGCCGACAGCAGCCGGTCCAGGCGGCCGGCCGGCAGTAGCAGGCCCTCCGCCTCGAGGCGGCAGTAGCTGGGCTGCTGCTGCGGCGGCACCGCGTGCTCAGAAGCAGGCAGGCTGATGTATGGTGCTGCCGCCGCGTCACGTGGTGCGCTCCCTGCTGCGACTGCTTTGTCGTGCACCGGTTCTTGTTGTTGTTGCTGCTGCTCCTCAAGCTGCACCTGCTGATCCCAGGGCCGCTTTCGGCTGGCGGCGGCGACGCGTGCAGCCGCGGGGGCTGCTGACCCTGACGCCTGGATGCCGCCGCCGCCGCGGTTGGAAACCCTGTCCTCCTGCGGCGGCGTCGCAGGCTGCAGCAGCGCGGCGGCGGCAGTAGCGGCAGTGGCGGCGGCAGCAGCAGCAGCAGCCGTGCTGGTGTGCAGTCCTGCGTCTGCAGGAACGCTGCCTGCTGCGCGGCAGTCTGCATCCTGCTGCTTCTGCGCTGCCGCAGTGGCGGCGAGCGGCCAGATCCGCAGCAGCACACGCACCAGGCGCTGCTTGGTCTGAGCACTCATCCCCATCCCCGCATCACCGCTGCCGCCCGCTGTGACCCCGCCCGCGCCGCTGCCCGCGCGCGGCATGCCGTTGGTGCGTGCAGCAGCCAGGTCCGTCAGAGCCGCCATGGGTAGGAGGCCGGTGACGGAGCCCCGCTCGGGATCCACTTGTACGGCGTGGTCAGACACGAATATCGTGTGGTGATGCTGGTGGCGGTGATGGTGAGCCGCAACGACTGCGCCGCTGCTGCAGCTACTGCCGCTGTAATGTAACGCATCCGCCGCCGGCGGGCCCCGCAACGACAGCGGCAGTGACAGCGAGCGGCTTGGTTCTAACAAGGCTGAGGCGAGCCCTGCGTTGCTGTTGTTGTCACAGCTCCTGTTGCTACAGCTGCCCGGGAGCTCCGGCCCGCGGCTGCAGCTGCTGCTGTGTGCGCCGGCAGCAGCTGCGCACAATGACGCGGCGTCGGCGTCCCCGCCAGCGCAGCCGTACGGCGGTGCTGGGGCGTGAGCGGCGTGGTCCTGGCCGCATGCGGGTCGGTGTGTCTGCAGGGCGGGAAGCAGCAGAAGCCGTGGCGTGCTGCCGACTGCAGAAGCTACGCCTCTCGCGCCCTCAGTCGGAGCCTGCTGCGGCGAGGTTCGATAGCGGTCATCGCGATCAGCAGAACGGACGCCCACGACCTTCGACACGGCCCCGCTGCAGATGTCAAGCGAGCTCGATTGCGGCGTCAGACCGGCAGCAGCAGTATGGCTGCTGGTCTGCAACACGCAGTAGTCGCGCGCGGCACGCAGGTCGGCCTGCGCATGATGTTGGTCCGCTGAGGACTCCTTGCATGACGACCTGGCCCAGGGCCCGCTCGTCGTTAGGCAGCGGCGCTTGGCATCTGCGCCCCCTCCAAGCAGAAGCCACACTTCAGCACCTGAGTAGTTGTCGGCCATTTACGCTGCGGCGCGCTGCAGCGCGCGCGACCTGCGACGTGGGCGGTTGAGGGCGCCCGTTCAGTCGAAGCCTTTTTTCAACGCATATGTCGCTGCGAGTAGCAGGAGACGGAGTAAGCATGTCATCTGTCAGAACTGGGCAACGCTGTTGGAACTGCACCAGGGCCCGACGCAACTCGAGAAAGCGACGAGTGGCTCACCCTGCCGTCAGGGCGACCGCGTTGACGTCGCTTTACAATGAGATATAGAATGCAAATATCAGTCGCTGGAAGTTCTCGAAATACGTTACGCGACTGCGAGCGCGAGGACCTGCACAGCGTCAGACAAAAGCGTTTTGAGAGCTCCAAGATATTTTTGAGGTTCTGAGCTACTAATGTGCATTGGTCATACATGTATGCGAAGCGGAGCTGGGCTACAGCGGGCAAGGGCGGGGAAGCTGCGGCAGGTCTAATAACGGGCATGTCAAATTTGCCAGGTTCTTTGCGCCCAAGCTCGCAACACAGCCATGAACGTAGATACGCTATCATTCATACCCACCGTGAATGGCAAGCGGCGGAGAACGGCGTACTGCCCCTCAATGTCGCGCTGGTGAGCTCGAACTTGAGGTCAAGCTCGGTGCCGTTCACCTCAACAGGGTGTACTCATCCGTTGGCCTCGCTTAGCTCAGTTTCAGCAAGCACTGTCGAGCGAACGTGTAAGCCGCGAGCAGACAGCGTTCGCTGAACCGGGTCACGCGCGGAGATCTTCAGTTCGCAGTTATTATAAGTAGTATACAATTGCATGGTTTGAGGTAGTGAGTTTCCCAAGCACTGAGCTGCTAGCTTCTCAAAGCAAAACTTTGAATCGTACACATCGAGTGAGGAAGGAAGGGTGTGCGATGGGACAGCGGTAAGGCAGGTTGGTGCAGTCCCGTAGGGTGCAGCTGATTCCCAGTGCCCAGCAGACGGCAAACCATTTGCAACGGCAGGGCAGGAGTGTGCGGCCGGTCGAACGCCGAAGTTAGGAAGGAAGGGTATAAGGATGCGGATTACAAGTGAAGGGACAGCCCGACAAGGGTATAAGGGAGGAAGCGGGGGCGAGAGCGGCCCCTTCCCCTTGTGCCCTCCGGCCCGGTTACGTGCTGGAGCCGAAAGATTGTGTTGCTGGTATTCTGCATGCAGCAGAGCCAGGCAGAGCCGTCCCGCGCTGCCTTCCGAACGTTATATGTTACGCATACTGCAAATGAAGGGGTGCTGTAATAAACGCAGGGGGCCTGTTTCTGGTCCGCAGGGTCTATCCGGGCCGGACTCTGGGGTCTCGAGCAGCCGGACAGTGCCACTGTGCCTTTGGTCCCTCTGGAAGGCTCTGGACAGTACGGTCTTGCCGCGGTGCTCGCTGTTGCTGGACATCGATACGGTGCTGGCACGCCATGGGATGGGTTGACATGTTGCTAGTTGAAGTGCACGGCAGCGCGGAGTGCTTGGCTACGTGTCCAATTGACTCGCGTCGCGTCCTCAGCGCCCGTGCCAGCAGTTGCTCAACAGTCAATGTTGAGCATCCTGCTAGTTAAGCGTGCCCTCATCTTGAATATACAGCTCCAGAGTATGTGAAACCGTACTTGGGCAAGCACTGTGTAGCCAGCGAGCAGAGGGGGAGATCGGGGAGACGCCAGATTCCATGCTGGGGTCGTGGCCTTAATGAATGGTCGACACGGTGTTTTCGCATGTGTCGTCAAATAGTTTTAATGGCGCTGAATATGTCATTGCAGAGGGCTTGTCTGCAACCATGATACCGGACGACACGACGACGTGAAGTGTCAGTGCAGTGAACATTCTTCTACTTCTAGACAGCTCGGGTCAATATGCAGACTTGCAATGCATCACGCTCAGTTAGGCAAACAGCGAAATGCTTTTCGTTGCGCGTTGCTGCGTTGTTTGCGCTGGGGCCCCGTCCTCATCGCGCTGTGTGCTGCGCTGCTGGCCCAGAAGTTCCAAACAGCGGCCGCTCCCGTCCTATAAAGCGTCGATTATGGTCCGGGCAACGCAGCAGCAGAGCCACGCCTCAGGAGCCGCCGGCGATTGACGAGACGAAAGCACAAGCGGAGTCGTCTGTCGCTGCGCAGATGACTGAAGCTATGCGAGAGGCCTACAGCGAAATGTCGGACGAGGAGCGCAAGGCCTTTTTGGAGTACCTTGCGGTCCAGCAAGAACAATTGGCACGCGAGGGAGTGGCGGAGCTGCCGCCCGAGCAGCAAGAGCAGCTTATGCGCGACAGCGCGATGGGATTGCTGGGTGTGGACAAGGAGGCGTTTGCAGCCCGCGTGTGGCCACTGGTCCTTGGGTCGCTGCCACCTTCCGACGCCACCATCCTGCGCAAGGCCTTCCCCTCCGGCTGGAGCGGCTTCAATGAGTTGTCTCGCCGTGACGTGCTCAACGGCCTAGCGCGGCTCAGCCCTCGCGAGCGTACACGGCTGCCGCAGGTGCTCGACGACGTTCGCTTGCTCCAGCTCCGCATCGCCGCCGGTACCGAGGCGCTAGAACAGCAGGAGCGCATCGAGGCGGCCCGGCGACGCCGCCGTGCCGCCCAGAAGGGCCTACAGATGTCGGAGGATGACCTGCAGAATCAGGAGGCAGCGGGCTGGGTGGGCGGCGACGGTGGCGCGGAGGGGGAGGCGCCAGACTTTGCGGGGCGGCCGGGAAACATGGCTGAGCTCATTGGGCGGTTGCGGCAGCAGCTGCAGCAGCAGACGCCGCCGGCACCAGGCTCACGAGGCAGTGGCAATGGAAATGGCACCAGCAGCAGTAGCAGTAGCAGCCGTGAAGCCCAGCCGCGGCTTTCGCCTGTCGAGTTGGATGCATGGGAGGCCCGGCTAGTGGCGCGGCGGGCGGCGGCGGCGCGCGACGCCGCCACCGCCGATTCCGCCGCCGCCGCCGCCAGGCAGCAACCCGGCGCCAGCACCAGTGGCAGGGGCGCTTCCACCTCCACCTCATCCGCGGCGGCGGCTGCAGCGGCGGCCGCGGCGGCGGAGGCGCTGGGCGCGGGCGGTCTGGGCGGCGGCGGCCTGGGCGAGCGGCTGGGGCAGATGATGGCGGCGTATGAGCGCTACGGCGCCGGCGGCGGCTGGGAGGCGGAGGCGGAGCGGCGGCAGAGCGCCGAGATGCGCAACCTGGTCAGGTGAGGCGAGGGGCGAGGTGGTGGGATGCGGTCTGCGGGCTGGGGAGTGGGTTGGGTTGCGGCGTGGGCTGGGATCGCCGTGTGCAGGGGGCATGAGCCGTGGAGGTTGCGGGTGTTCGAGTGCGCTGGGGCTCAAGTGACAGGCGGCAGCCACTTTGGGCCGGGGCGGCCCGGGGTTGGGCGGGGCAAGGGCGGGGCGGGGGAAGGGCGCTGTGTGGTGGGACACACGTTCCCACCAACACATTCCACCCCGCCTGCAGGCTGCACCAGGAGCTGACCGAGCTGGCGGCGGACGCGGAGCGCCTCACAGCGGCGGCGGCGGCGGCGGAGGCAGCCACCACCGCGATGGCGGGGACAGGCGGGCACCGCGGGCGGGGCGGCGGCCGGATGGCGGGAGGCGGCGGTGGCGGCGGGCTGAGCCCCCGGGAGCTGCTGGCGGCTGAGGCGAGCCTGCAGCGGCGCAGTGAGGACCTGGCGCTGCAGCTGGCGGCGCTGATGGAGCCGGGGGCGAGGCAGCGGCTCAAGGTGGGCGTGCGGGGGCGTGCGTGTACAAGTATGTGGGAGAGAGCGCGGCAGTGGCTCAAGGAGTGGACATGTGTCGTCCAACGCATAGATGCAGGGGGCCGACAGCGTGGGCGCTGTGCGCACGGGCCTGGTTTTGTATGGGCAAGGGTTGCGGGGTTGCGTAGCTGTGGGGATGTGGGGCTGCAAGACCCTGGGATCTGCGGAGTTGAGGAGGAAGCAACGGCGTTGCGAGGAAGGGCGTAGCAGCAGTGGTGCGCAAGGGCGGGGGCTTAGAGCCGTCCGGCGGCGCCCGGGACACCGCCGTCACCGGTGGCCTGCCGCTTCGCACTGCATACCGCACTCGAGAGCCTCCGCACCACCCTTCACCGCCGTCATGCCCGGAACCCCTGAACCCATGCCGCCCTCCCCGCCGCCTCCCCCGCCGCCTTTCCTCTCCCTTAACGCAACAGGACCCTGCCGCGCGCGCCGTGGTGCGATACATGGAGACGCAGATGGTGGAGCCGGAACCAGACCCATCACCAGACCAATCATCAGGCCACTCCACGGGAGCTGAGGCCAATGGGGGCGGCGGCGGCGGCGCCCTGACGGTTGACGGGCCGGGTCTGGCCCGCCTGGGTCAGTTGCTGGTGGCGGCGGTGAACTGGGAGGCCTACCGCGCCTTCATGAGCCTGTACGGCGCCCGACACCCCGAGCTGGGGCTGCAGCTGGTCATGCAGGTGGGGAGGGAAAGGAAGATGGGAGGAGAGGAGGTTGGCGTTCGTAAGGGTTCAAGGAGAAGGAGAAGAACACTGGGGAGGGGGAGGTTGGAGTGTCCATTCTGGCCGATGCCGCAGGCGCATGCGGGTGGGGCGGGTGGGTTGAGATGCTTGTATTTGTTCACGAAGAACGCCGAAGCAAGCCGGGAGGGCGGGGTGGGAAGCAGGCGGGTTGGTTGGCGAGGAGGAGAGGGCGGCGAGCCGGGTGGACAGTGGGTTTGTGGGGGTAGGGTGGGCGGGTAGGGCGTGGGGTCCGACACGGGCGATGCTGGGTCCGACATGGCTCGGGACGAAAGCTCCGAGGCTTCTGGCACGGCAGGGGGCGCATGCAGGAGTGTGGTGTGCACATGCAGGTGCATGGGGCCTGGGGCACTGGCGGCTGAGGCGCTTCATGGTGTGTCCGCCCGCCGACTTGCGCGGTTGGGAGGATGGGTGCTCAGACTCCATCCAACCCGACAGCCCGTGTCCTTCTCAACACCCACATCGCCATCCTTCCACGCGCCCGCGCCTCCCCTGCCCCTCCTCAGGCCGCCGGCATGTCGGACGGCGACGAGTGGTGGGCGCGTCTGCCCGACGTGCCCGCCCAAGCCGCCAGCACCAGCAGCAGCGCCTCCTCCAACGGCAGCAGCAGTAGCAGTAGCAGTAGCAGTAGCAGCGCGCAGCTGCAGGTGGACTGGGAGCGGGTGGAGGCTGTAGCGGCTCTGGACGGCGACGTGCTGGCCTTCCTCACGGAGCTGGAGGCAGCTGGCGCCGCCGCCGCCGAGCAGGTGTTCATGAAGTGGTACTTCCACCCCAGCCTTGGGCCGCGCATCCGCTCCGGCGCGCTGCTAGACCCCTCCAGTGCGGCAGGAGCGGGAGCGGGAGCGGGAGGTGGAGCTGGAGCGGGGCTGGGAGGGGGAGGGGGGCTGATGGACCCGAGTGCGCTGCTGGCGCGTTTGCTAGGTGACGCGGGCGTGGGGCCGAGCGGCGGGCTAGGAGGCGAGGCCTTTCCCGAGATGGTGCGGGAGGCGATGGCGGAGGCGGTGGCGGGGCAGGCGCAAGGGCAGGGACAAGGGCAGGGGCAGGGACAGGGGCAGGGGGAAGGCGCGGGCGGGGCGGCGGCTGGGCCGCGAGGGAGGGGGAGAGCGGGGCCGGCGTGGCCGCGGCGAGGGCCCCGGTGAGGTGAGGTGGGGTGAGGCCAGCACAGCGATTGCAGAGCGCAGGCTGCAGGCGGGCTACTGGGGGGGGGGGGCATGCCGGGCTGTAAGCCTGTTCCGCAGAAAGGGAGTCCTGGCCATTTGGGTGTCTTCGTGGGCTTTCCACGTCACCGGCTCGTGAACTGCTTCGGCAGGTCCCTCTTGTAACCAAATGCACTCTAGGCACATTTAGCCGCTGGTGTGGGTGCTGCGCCAGGCCAGCTGCACGCTGCGTGTGGCGGTAGACTCGCAGGCCTCCGGCCGGCAATCCGCAATCGTACTTCAACATTATGAGACAGCGGCAGCAGCTGGGCAGCAGCAGCAGTAGGACTTCAGGAGGGGTGGCGAACCCGCCGCAGCCGGGCAGCCGGGCATCCGCAGCCGTGGCGGCCGCTGCGTGTGGAGGAGGTGCTGGCCGTGCTGCGCGGGGCGCGCTGGCGACTGTGGCGAGGTGCCGCCGGTGCGAGAGCCTGCGGATCAGGGGGGCGGGAGGCTCCACGGCCACACAGCAGCTTCCCGCACGCGCCCGCGCACACCTGCCAGCTCCCTCTCGCGCGCCCCGCCAATCGCCGGGCCAGCTGCTGCTGGGAGTTGCGCGATAGCCCCTCTGTGATCCCGTGTGTGAGTGTGTCAGTTACAGCTTTGGTAGTCGCAAGGCAGCGAGGACTGCCGCGCCGCACGCCGCACGTGCAACGTACACGCATTACCACTGCTGCTGGTTACAAGGTGGTGCGCACGATCTTCTTCGAAAACCGGAGGCCCGGGCCGGGGTGACCCTGGTCTGGTGTGTACCCTCCTTCTGGTGAATTACTACTCGAGCTTCGTGAACGTTATCCTAGTCTATGCTATCCGATTCCAGACGCTGAGAAGTGCGCGGCAAACAACTGTGTAGTCCACGCACACTCGTGCAACTCTTCGTGCAACTTGCCACTCAGTACTCGCCACCACCAGCCACCACACACTTACAACGCCCGCTGCCTCACGGCATATAACCTATTTCGCCGCTCCCGGAAGACACCACGTTTACCGTCTGGATGAGGTAACATGTCTGCTGTGACCGCATCCTGCTAACCGGCCTTCTATGCGTGCTAGCGACTGCAAAGTTCTCTGTTGGTACACCACACTCTCTACTTGTACACCTGCATGGCTCCCGAGGTGGCCAGCCAGGCGGCGTCGGCTCGGCCCCACAGCGCCACGCCGCCGCTGCGACCCCTCGCTACCACAATGTCCTCCCCCACGTAGGCGTACACGAAGAACGGCAGCGCCTTAAACTCCCTGAGGCAGGAGGAAAGGCGTGCATGTGGTAAAAGGCGTGTTTACAGGGTGTGGTTGGATGTGGCAAGGTGTAGTTAAAGGTCTGGTTAGGCGACAGCATGATGCCGTGAGTGTGTTGGTAGGTTGGTGCGGCGCGGCGTGATGGTGGCGTGGTGGTGACGGTGGTGTGGTGGTAGGTTCTCAGGTCCTGTGTGCGGCTGTGGGCTCACTTGGTGGCCATCTGCTTGAGCGGCGTCTGATCTTTGAGCTTGATGGGCAGGCGCCAGGGGCCCAGGCCCAGGTACATGGTGTTGACGTCGAAGTGACACACTTTCTGCGGGCGGGATGGGGGTGGGTCGGGTTTCCACGCACGACGAATTAGAAGAAAGTGACGTGGAAGCGCAGGCACGGCGTTGCACAGAGTGATGGGCGTGGGGGCGGGGAAATGGGATACGCGCGGGAATGTGTGTGCGCAGGGGAGACTGTTATGATAGTTGCAGGTGCCGGCGCCATCCTCCAGTAGCATCACCCAGCACGCATCACCCAGCATGCATCACCCAGCACGCATCATACTGCCTGTTCTGATAGTTGCAGGTGCCGGCGCCATCCTCCAGCAGCATCACCCATTGATAAATGTCACCTACTACTCCACCTGCACATCCGACAACTTCTCCAGTGTCGCCTGCGCGACGCGCCTACCCACTTGCTTGGAGCAGCATGTGAAGAACACCGGAATATTGCCTGTTCCGGTGACAATATCAGGGAGCCCGACCAGTCTCCGGTCGGTGATGTTGCAGGCTGGGCATGTGGTCATGAGCATCGCCAGCCTGTGCAGGCCTGCTCGCCCGCGCTGCCGCCCCATGGACACCGCGATGGACTTGGACAGCTTCTCCACCTTGTCCTTGCTGGCCTGCTGGCCCAGCACCGCACTCGCAAGGGGTATGTACTTGGCCGATGGCGCCGAGCGCAGCGCCGACAGGTGCAGCTCCCGGGACTTGGCCTCCACCTCCTGAGTGCTGGCGTCCGGCCCCAGCAACTCACGCGCCTCGGCCATGTAGGCCGGCACTGCGCTGGATCCCGCCTTCTGGCCCCGCCGCCGTGCTGTTACCTTGTCCATTAGCTTCAGTGCAGCCTCCAGGTCAAGGTCCAGGTCTTCTCGTATAGACGACATGCACGCTGTGAAGGCCCGGACTGCCTCCTTGTACAGCAGCGGCCGGCAGTGCTGATGCTGTTTCTCGCAGCCACTGCCACGGAGGCAGCTCACGTCCAGGTCCAGGTCCAACAGCACGGCGGCGGGGCCAGAAGGCGGGATCCAGCGCAGTGCCGGCCTACATGGCCAAGGCGTGTGACTTGCTGGGGCCGGACGCCAGCACTCAGGAGGTGGAGGCGAAGTCCCGGGAGCTGCACCTGTCGGCGGCGGGATCCTGCGCAGTGCCGGCCTACATGGCCGAGGCGCGTGAGTTGCTGGGGCCGGACGCCAGCACTCAGGAGGTGGAGGCCAAGTCCCGGGAGCTGCACCTGTCGGCGCTGCGCTCGGCGCCATCGGCCAAGTACATACCCCTTGCGAGTGCGGTGCTGGGCCAGCAGGCCAGCAAGGACAAGGTGGAGAAGCTGTCCAAGTCCATCGCGGTGTCCATGGGGCGGCAGCGCGGGCGAGCAGGCCTGCACAGGCTGGCGATGCTCATGACCACATGCCCAGCCTGCAACATCACCGACCGGAGACTGGTCGGGCTCCCTGATATTGTCACCGGAACAGGCAATATTCCGGTGTTCTTCACATGCTGCTCCAAGCAAGTGGGTAGGCGCGTCGCGCAGGCGACACTGTGTGTGCGAGCTTCATGCGCAAGCCCCTCTGCCCCTCTTGCCCCTGGGACTTGCTCGTTGGGCTCGGGCATGTAGCCCCCCGCGGCCCCCCTACTTGTGCATAAAACACTCCGTTCTCCTCCACATAAACGGATACCCCCTCCCCGTTTTAGCTTGGTTTGAATTAGGTTGGGCTGGAAACTACAACCCCCCCTTCCCACCCCAACCCCGCTCACCGCGTCCAGCTGCCAGGGCCCCTTGAAGGTGAGGTTGGCCACCGGCCCGAAGAACACGCCGTTCTCAAAACCCGTGTCGTCGAATTTCTGCACGAGGGACAGCATTAATCCACACACATCCAAGTCAGGATACACATACGTATGCACCGTACATTCAGAATAACCTGAATCGCAGCGACTCGTGGCGAATCGCGGCGCTGTCTAGCGTAGCAGCCGCGGGACCCGAACAGAACTACGGATGCTGTCGAACCATGCATGCCCGTCACGTGTGCAATTGCCGCAGGCCTGGCGTCTGCCGCCCGCGCACCTGGCATGCGGAGATGGGGAAGTAGGCTCCCGACCCGGCCTTCTGCTTCTTGGCTGCAGCGGTCAGGTCCTTACCGGCTGCGTGCAGAGGAGGGACGGCGACAGCGTTGGGGCTTCCACGCACGTCAGTCAGCTCATGTGCAGGCGTCGAGATAACATGTGATGGCCATACCTTGAGCGCCACCATGATAAATAGCTAACTAGCTAGCGAGCTAGGTGGCCAGCTAGATGCTTTGGCAGCCCACTTTCGGTTCGTCACCGTTCCGCAACGGACACTCGCCCGCACGCGCACACGCACAAACACACATGACCGCGCCCGCACACGCACACCCATAAGCGCTGCCGCGCGGGCCACCGTACACTCACACACAGTGTAGACGAGCCGCCAGCGGGTGCCTGGCGCCGTGAGGTTGGCCTCCCAGTTCTCCGGCTGTATGGCCGTGTGTGGGCCAGCGGCGGGGGAGCAGCGGAGGTTGATTGGGTGCATGGGTCAATGGCAGGCGACATCGAAAGCGGGGCACTTGAAGGGACTCAGTGCCGGCACCGGAAGGGATCAGGCAAGGCGCGTTGAATGTGCTACTGCGTACTGCGCCACGGGCCCCCGGCACTGCACCACCACTCGTATGGCACCTTACCTTGAGCTTCGCCTTCTCCACCGTTACCATTGCTGCCAGCACGTCCGAGGGCTTAACAGAGCCGGGCTTGGCTGCCGCGCTCCGGAGGGTCGCTAGCGCATCCGTGGCCGCCGAGATGGCTGCAGGAATAGGGTGTAAACAACGATGCGTGTCAGTGGTCAGGGGGCCTCAAACGCCGTGTGCCACACGGTACCCGCTCGGGCACGGCCGGCCTGGGGTCACGCCTGCCCCTTGGCCGCTTACTGGCACTGGTTATAATAGGGGTATGCCACTTACCCGCGGGGGCACCCGCAGCAGCGCGTGGAACGACGGAGACGCGACCATGGAAGCGCTTATGAGCTGGGCGCACCGTGCTCGCGCCCGAGCTGGTAAGGTTCGTGTGGGCAAGCATGGCTGTAAGTAAATGAAATAGGCGCAGTGCAGTTAGGGGTTTTTCTAAAGTTTCCAGAGAGGCGCTGAAAATTGCATGCATTGCACGCCAACCTGTTTTGCTGCCTTGTGCACTGCCATAGCTGCACACGTTATCGGCTTCATTGGTGAATATCCTTTAGTCTCATAGCTGCCAAGCGCACTGGCAGCGTGCCCACCAACATTTTACTCGCTCGTTGCATTTCTTGAATAGCTCTGGGCAGCTCTAGACTGCCCATTATAGTTAACGGTTCACAGGCTCTAGACAACTCGGCGGTGTTGCTCAGCGGGACAAGAGCAATCTGGACGGCTGGGCGCGACGGGGCTGCGGCTTGAAGGATGCCGCGCTACTACTGTGACTACTGTGATACATATCTCACCCATGAGTCGGTACGTGGATGCTTGTGCAAAGGCATGTGCGCTGCCAGTCCCTTAACGCTGCGCGACCACCTGCAGGCTGCAGTAAGAAAGCAGCACAACTCTGGATACAAGCATAAAGTAAGCTCCTGGACTGGTGGGGTGTGCGGGGCTCGACCGTGGGGGCTGGCAAAGGCGGAGCGCTGGGGCTGTCCACCTGGGCTGTGCGTCCCCACGGCGTGTCAGCTGGCAAGAATGGCTTCTGCGCGTATTAGAATGCACCATACTTACGCCTTATTGACAAGCCCACCTGTACCAACGCGCCACCACAGGCCAATGTGCGCAACTACTACAACAACTTCATCCAGGGCCCCGACGCGGGTCCGGGGACCATGGGGCCCATGAGCTCTGCCGTACGGGTAAGCGCCCCGTACAGCAGAAGTGCGGTACGGCAGGTTGTAAGGCGGCTGTCTGGTTAGCAGGGATCGGAGCAGGGCTTTGGGATTGTGTCCCGAACACGGGCGGCAGCCGGGAGAACGAATGGGCACACGTGGTGCGGGGCTGGTAGTCGTGTAGCTGGCTGGCAGGGCAGCTATGGCCCATGGCAGCAGCTCAGGCTTCAGCACGTGACAACTAGAGCCAAGGCAGGCGGCTGTAGCTGTCCGCGCATGCGCTTACCGGGCCCACCCAACAAGGCTGCTGCTCCTCCGGCTGCAAGTGATACACAGACACACACCGTGCACACACACCCTAACCTTCCGTTCTCTGCCTCTGCGTGTGCAGCCTGGCGGCGCCATGGGCGGCAGTGGCATGGGGCCCATGGGCGCGGGACCCAGCGGACCCATGGGTGAGTCACGATTCGCAGCTGCGGCGGTCGGAGCTGGGGGGGGGGGGAGGAGGGCACGGCGGCGGTTGGAGGCTTTTGGGGGGGGAGGGGTTGTAAATACCAGCCCAAAGTAAACCAAACCAAGCTAAAACGAGGGTTAGCCATCCATGCAAGGGGGAGTGGTTACCGATAGAGGTCCGGTGGAGGCTGCGGCAGTGGGGACTGAGGCGCCAGGGCTGTGGGGCGGTGTGGAGTGTGGGGCGGCGGTGTCTTGGGTCGTGTGCGGTGGGCAGCAACCGGGCTGCGTCGGATTGGCGGGTGCATACTTGGCGGGAGGAGGGCCCGGCAAGGGAAGGGGCAATGCGCGAGGCCGGGTGGAGCGGGTGGGCCGGTCAAACAGCTTGCCACAACGTGTGCCTGATCAGGCGTCAGCGGTGTGGCTGGCCCTGCGTGCTTTTGGCGTTGCTGTCGCGCTGCCCGCATATTCTATGTGACCAGGATTCGCCGCGGCCCCGCGCCTGATCCTCCGTCTTCGGCCTCCCTTCCTTTCTGTGCCCCGTGCAGGCATGGGCGTCGGCGGCCCCATGGGCATGCGGCCCATGGGCATGGGGATGGGGATGGGCATGGGCATGGGCGGACCCATGGGCGGAGGGCCCATGGGAGGAGGCCCCATGGGCGGCGGCCACATGGGCATGGGTGAGACGGGCGCGTGGCTGGGATGCAGGGGGCAGCCGGGCCGAGCGGAGCGGGGCGGAGCGCGGCATTTGCAAGGGGGGGGAGGGGTTATCTAGGCGTGGCATCATAACGGGCGTTTGTGTGCTTGTTGGGTGCCGTGCCGTCATCAGGAACTTTCCCGCCATCCTGGCAATATGTGTGATGGCCCTCCATAACAATGGCACACTCCTCCGCAAAGCATTCCTGCGAACCGTGTACCCCAATCCCGATCTCGCACATGAACGCTCGCTGCGCAGGCGGCCCCATGGGCATGCGGCCACAGATGGGCATGGGCGGCCCCATGGGCATGGGCGGCCACATGGGCGGTCCGCCAGGTGCGTGCTTTAAGGGGCTGCGCGGCCGTGCCGCGGGGGCCCCGGGCTGGACCGCGCCTTCCGCCTTTGCCGCGCGGTCTCCGTGCGCGTCTATGTCCGCACCCCGCCTGCTGCCTGCCGCCTCTGCCGAGTGATCTCCGTGCGTGTCTATGTACCCGCTACCCACTGCTTGTTCGTGGGCGGCTCCAAATTGGCCAACCACGCTCACCGTGTGCGTGTGTGCACATGTTCGCCTTTGCCCGCAGGCATGATGGGCGGCCCCATGGGCGGGCCAATGGGTGGCATGGGCGGCCACATGCGCGGGCCCGGCGGCTACATGGGCGGGCCCCCGATGGGCGGCCCCATGGGAGGCCCGCACATGGGTGGCCCGCACATGGGCGGGCCGCCGCCCGGCCACATGGGCGGGCCGCCGCCGGGGCACATGGGCGGTCCACCGCCCGGCGGACCGCTGCCGCCAGGCCACATGGGCGGGCCGCCGCAGCAGCAGCAGCAGTAACGGCTGCTGTGTGCGGAGGAGTCGGCTGTAGCATGCGCGGCTGACGGCTGGTGGCGGTGCGTGTTTGCTGGGGGCGATGACAATATTCCAGTGCGTGGATGGCGGTATGCGCAGATTAGGTTTCGGGAGGCGGATTGGATGTGGAGCAAATGATAAGAGGGACAAAAGGTGTGCATTCCAGGTCGCTGACAAGAGTGCGGAGCGTGAAGCCCGACGTTGCCGACCTGCTATTGAGTCAGTGGCAACCTGCCACGGTTGAACGGCGGGCTTCAGTAACAGATACCGGATCAAAAGGTGTGAGAAGCAGTTCTGCATCGACGAGGACTGCGGTTTGCAAGTTCTGCATCGACGCGGACTGCGGTGCGTGTGAAACAAGGCTGCGTACGAATCGTGACGTTGCGATGCCACTCAGCCTTTCAGGTTATGCAGCACATTCGGTGATTTGCAATGCCGCAAGGACTGCGGGCTGTCGACATGCCAACACCTTCCAGGGTCAACGGCCGCAGGAGGAGAGCGCTCACGACGTGCTGTTTACAACGGGTGCGACATGCCCCATCCAGCCAAATCTTTGAAATCTTAGTCGCAGCTGCGCGCATCAATCAAATCCATGCATCACAAACTCCACAGCACGGTAGTCAGTTTGAAGCAGTATGAGCCGCGGCTTCTCGCCTAGCGCCAGTCCTATCTTACCTACCACTGTCCCATCACACACCCGCCTGCACCGCCTGGCCGGGCGCCTGGAGCGTGACGAATGCGCGCGCGTCAGCAAACTTCTAGCCAGCCAGCAACTTGTCGGTGCAGGAACTTCGGCGTTCGACCCATCGCACACCCGCCTGCACCGCTACAGAGTGTCAGAGTCTGCAAAAAGCTTGGCTACGATTGGTGTACAGTGGGCCCGCAGGGCACAGACGCACTTTGTGAATGGCTACGTTGCGCACGGGGCTGCCGATTGGTAGTTTGCTGGACAACTTCGCTAACATGCTTATGGGTGAATGGAAGGCGGAGAGCATATGCGCTTATCCTTGGACTTTCCCTGAAAGCGGAGGGCACCGTAATACTGCCGGTGGGCCAGGAGTTAAGATGTGCCGCTATACGCGGTGGATCGGCGTCCCGCAGTTGGATGCTGCAGTTAAGCAAGGCATATTACCGCACATGAAGGAGTATGTTACGCACAAGCACCTAATGGCGCTGATACGGTTCAACCTAGGATGTTGGGATATCGAGGTTAATCGCCCCGTGGCGGGGGGGCGGTACCGTCCGCGCAATGGAAGGGTGTGCAGGCTGTGTCGAGGCGGTGTACAAGATGAAAGCACGTTATGCTGGAGTGCCCAATTTATGCTAACATTCGGTTGGCTTCTGGTATTACAGGTAGCGACACAGACACGCAAAAGTTAGCTGCCCACTTGTACGCAGTTACGACGCTACGGGCACGGACACTATTGATCTAGGCCATTTGCCTGTTTACTTATCGCGCCCCCAGACTCAAAGGAGTTAGTGGGGCCACATGGACTCGAACCCTTGTAAATGCTCATGCTCATGCTCATGCACCGCTATCGTAACTTGCCACCCCTGCAATCGTACACTCGGTCCAATCCGTGGCAGTGTCCAGACTCCACTCACTCTAACCCTCCCGACGGCGCAGGGACGTGACGTCAACTCCGCAACCAACATCCGGCGCGCGCTGGTGGAGATGCTGCTGGGTCACAAGTGACCTGCATCGCTGCAGACTGGCGGCGGCGGCGGCGGCAGCGGCGGTGGCGGCGGCGGCGACGGCAGCGGCAGCAGCAGCGGGGGCGCATCCGCGCATCTTGGTAGCGGAGGGTGCGGGAAAGGCCACGTGGAGGAGGAGAGCGCAGCGCCGCCCAAGAAGCGGCGCAAGCGCGCAGGCTGAGGAGCCGGCTGGCGGTGTCTAGGTAGCGGTCCGCGGTGGGGCTGGCAGGGCATGCGTAGCGGCATGACAAGTAGTGCGGCTGTTGACAACTGTGCTGTGTCTGGCTGCGGTTGGCTCTGCTGTGGCATCGTGACTGCTAGATAGGCACCTGGTTCGGCTATGTGCCTGTGGAAACCGACCACGGCTATGTCCGGGCGATGAGGGTGTTCGGCCTCAGACTGTGGATGGGCTCACCCGTGACCGGGGAACACTTGTCGCGCGACTACGCACTAAGCCCAAGTGCAATGCCAGACAGGGGGACGGGCGGCCCTAGGATCGGTTGGGCAATGTTCTGGCGGCACACCCAGAGTGTATGGCGACACCCTGAGTGCTTTGACCACTAGCCCTAGGGGAAGGGAACTTGACCGGATTGCAGGCTCTTGAGCGGTATACGGAGTTATCGAGATGCGGAACAGGCGGAAGGTTGCGGGGACTTGGGGCTGTAGCTTAGCAGTTGAGTCGGGCAGCTTGAGACGTGATCCAGGCAGAAGGGAACCAGGGTTGTGGCTTGAGCTGGAGAGCTGGGGCTGTGACTTGGGCTGGTGAACTGGGGAGAGCCGTGCTTAGGGCAAGCAGGCAGCTGCGGGTTTGGAAGCTGAGGAGGCTTGCGGAGAAACAGGTCCACGCAGGACAGAGAGCCAGGGAGGCTCGGGAATACACAGGGAAATGGGGTCCAGGGAGATCTTGAGGGTTACAGGGCAGAGTCTTGATCTTGACGAGAGCTCAGGGCTTATCGCCGCAGGGTGGGGCTTACCGCCTGGCCTCAACCTTGATTACCGAAAGGCCGGGAGAGAAGGGCTCTGCCGCGGGCACGGGTTACTCAAACTAACTGGCCGGTCGACCTAAGTACTCCCCCGGCGGCTGCAGGTACGACAGTGGCCACGTAGCAACTCTTCCATCCACAACTCCTTATGGTCTGAACTTCAGGTATGATGTGGCTACCCCTGGCGGTGGCCCTTGGTGACGCATCGAGGCCCAGTCAGCTCCAAACCAGACACACACAGGGCCCAGTGACGTGCACCAGCCTGACTGCTACGTTGCAACTCGGCTTCGTCATAGACGTTGACAATAGACAAGGCCGTTGAACACCTCGCAGAACTCGAGGCTTGCTACGCAGGGGTTCTAAGTGGCCGTCGTAGAGCACTAGACACGCAAACACTCATGGTGCCGCACTCTCCGACAGCTCGATTTAATCTGCTCAAACTGTCTGTTCGCAAGTCATGTCATTATATCTAATTATGTAAATATTGTTTACGCCTACAATGCGGATTCCAAGTGAAGGGACAGCCCGACAAGCGGGGGCACGCCGTACCCACGCCACGAGGGGCCATCTGCGACCCAGAGGAACAACACCCGCCCCCTGGTTGGCTGCCGCCCTTCATTGTGTTACGCACATGAATCGAAGCTAAGCCGAAGCCCGCCAAAGCCCCACCGCCACGTAACACCCCTCATCTCGTTTAGGTCTTTTGGCGGCAGCACCCACGCACAACAAGGCGCGACAGGCCAGAGGTCTGCCGACATCCCCATCAAACGCAAGCACCACACATTATCTCTCGTCCGAGACGATGGCTGGCATGAGACGCGCAATGTCTTGGCCCGACACATTATCTCTCGTCCGAGACGATGGCTGGCAGAGACGCGCAATGTCTTGGCCCGAAGGCCCACGTCTGGAAACGTCTGTGCCGAGGCACCACAAAGGGAACCGAGCCAGACCGAGCCGGAACTTTACTACCAGCACACCACAACACCTCGCCACTTGCACACCGCCCTCCACCCGCCCCACCAGCGGACTAGACCGACCCACCAAACAGGCCACGCGCGCGCCCCGAGGCGAACAGGCCCACCAGCCGCCCGGGCGCCCGGGCAACAGCAGCCCGGGCATTCACAACCCGACACCCGGGACTACCCGACCAGCACAACCTACTCGCCTACCGGTCCCTGAACCGGCATGCTACGAACGGCACCCGTATCCCGTCAGTCGCCTGTTTGCAGGTGCGCTACCACTCAGCATCGCGCGCGGTGAGGCGTCGCATACTGTCTGTGTGGTGCTTTCGCCTGGCCGGGCGCCCGGAGCGTGAGGACTGCGCACTAGCAAACTTTCTGCGCACATGTTCTGCGACTTCTGCCCTGCCTAGCCTTGTGGGGTTTGCGGGTCGGGATAGTCGGGATTTCAGCCATCACAATGGGGATTCGTCTTGCATCCCCTCTCCTCTTACTTGTCCTAGATCACAACGGCACCCGTATCCTAACTATCTGCAGAGCCAGCAAGTCCGCCGGCAGAAACGACGGCTGACCAGGTGCCACGAGGAGAGGCGCCGAGGAGCACATCAAAACAGGCACCACAACACGGCCTCTGACGGTAGCATGCGCATCCACACGGCAGCCCGGCGTGCAGCAATCTGGCACTTTACCCCACGGCCAAGAGCAACATTGTCAAAATAATCGCTTTCCTCGAGAATTGATCTCATGAGAGTCGAGTCAGTTACAATTTCATTTCCCAGATACTTCGTGATTTTCCCAGTGGTAACTTTACGCATTCCTCGCTGTCTCAGATGTAAGTTAAGTGTCTCACGTAATATATATACTATAAAATCGTAGCGGACTTGCACAACCCTCCAAACGGCCAAACGCACGCGGCACTGCACGCTGCCAGCCCTGCCAGCCAGAAGGTTGCATTGGTTACAAGAGGGACCTGCTGACGCAGTTCACGAGCCAGCCTGCGCGCTTGCGCCGCTTCTTGGGCGGCGCTGCGCTCTCCTCCTCCACGTGGCCTTTCCCGCCCCCTCCGCTACCAAGATGCTCGCACGCGCCCCCGCTGCTGCTGCCGCCGCCGCCGCCGCCGCCGCCAGATACAGGTCGCTTGTGCCCCAGCAGCATCTCCACCAGCGCGTGCCGGATGTTGGTTGCGGAGTTGACGTCACGTCCCTGCACCAGTGCACCGTCGGGAGGGTAGAGTGAGTGAGTCCCACTGAGCCCACGCCTGAGCCGTCACCCAGCCGTCACCCAGCCATCACCCACTGAGCCCCACTGAGCCCATGACTGAGCCCCACTGAGCCCCACTGAGCCCTCACCCATTGAGCCGTGTCATCAACGTGTCATCCCCACTGAGCCCACGACTGAGCCCCACTGAGCCCCACTGAGCCGTCACCCAGCCAGCCATCACCCACTGAGCCCCCCTAAGCCGTCACCCAGCCACCCAGCCACCCAGCCATCACCCAGCCAGCCGCCCGCAAAGTGGACTCACCCAGACACCCACACCGTCCCGCACTCCCGCAGTGGTTGCACACTTGGACTTGGTGAGCACGTGAGCCCCCCCCCCCCCCATGGTACGACCACCTGCAGGCAGCGCTGCCCGTCGCCGAGCAAGCGCCGCCCGCACTTCGCACACACCTGGGGAGGGACGAGGGGGCAGGAGTACAGTGTGAACCTTGCTGGCTACCCGGCTACCTGTACACGAGCCCCATCCTGTCCACCCGACCACCTGTCTACTCATTTCAACCCGTCTGCTCTCATCTTGCCTGTGATGTGTAGAACTCGTCCACGTACACCACCAGGTGCGCGTACTTGTCCACCAGCAGGCCCCCAGGGGGTACAGGGGGGGGGGGGGGTAGTCTCGACTGGGAAAGGTAGGCCCCATGTTCTCAAACGAAAGAGCTTGACGAGAGGACTCCAAATCCACTTTCAGGACTCAAGCAGGGTAGTAGTTGCAAAGTTATGGTTGCGATATTACAAAGAAGGGACAGTCCGACCAAGCAAGGGCGCCCAGCACCCAGGTCAAGAGGGACCATCTCCGGCCCGAAGGGAAACCACCCTCCCCCCAGTTGGCTACCAACCTTCCACAACCGTGCAATAGGTCTTCGCGCAAAGCGTGTCTCGGCGGCTGCACAGGGGGTCGAAGCTAAGTCAAGGCCCGCCAAAGCCCCACCAACGTACAGCAATCCGCACGAGTGCACGAAGCGCAATTAAACCGACGAGGTGACAACGCAGGTACGCCGGGCACGCAGTCCGGCGACGCCCACGGCGACGCCCCATACCCAAAACGCACCCACCAGAGGCACACAGCTCCCACCACCCACCAGTAAGTTAAGGCGAGGGGGGCGGGGAGCCCACGTCATCAGGCAACACTAGCAGCATACCGTCACCCGCACCCCGCGAGAGGAACGGGTGGTGCGCAGGCACCTCGGCCCAGGCTTTCGGGCGGAGGCCGAGGCTGACATACGATTGCAGCCTGCCCCAGAAGTTAGCAATAACGGACACACTGATGCGCATGACTTCCGCTGACGTCAGAGCCCGACGCACACGCAAGCCATTCATAATCACCTGCTGCCGGCCCAAGTCAAGGGCAGACAGCGCAGCAAACACACTACATCCCACACCGGCGGCGCCAGCCCGGCAGACGGCTGCACCAGCCATAGGTCAGCACGGGAGAAACAGTCATCATCCGTGTCAGGAGGGGACCCCATCACTGCCATAGCCATGTTCTCCCGCAGCGCCCGAGCAACAACACAGTCCCAAAAGTAGTGCCGGCGGTCCCCATCACACATATCCCGCGCACACGCCCGGCACAGGGGCATTGCCACCCCAGCTGCACGATGGGCGGCATTTTTGGGGAACGACCAGCACGCATTGGCCGCTACCCGCCACAACGCTTCCTTATGGTAATTTTCCCAAAGGCGCCGGCAGCTGCCGGCAGCCGCAAGCGCGCCGTCCGCAGACACACCAGCATCACGCACATACAGCAAATGTTTAGACCGCAGCGCCGCAACCTGGGGGCCCAGTTGCATGGCCGTCCCTGCCTTCACGGAGTAGTTCAACAGCAGCAGAGGCGGGCCCCCTTCCAGGACCCAGCCCAGTCCCCGCACCATCTGGGTCAAGGCCCCCGCCGCCGCCTGCCGCACGCACGCAGTTCGTACCACCCCCCTGCCGCCCCAACCTGCTGATGCAACCGCCATAGCCAGTGTTGGCGTTGCCCCAGCCAACAATGACCTCCTCGTTGGGCCTTCCACCAGCCAGGTGCTGCGCCGTGTGCTCCAGCACCTGTACCCGTCGCATTGGTGTACCGTCAGCGCAATGCAGTTGGTGTGGGTGCATCTGCTGGCCCCCTCCCCTCAACCCCCACCTAATAGCAATCAATAATACGTGGCGCTCGCGGTTTGCGCCAGGTTGGCACTTTTTGCCGACGCAGGCACGCAGGCAGGCAGGCATGGACAGGGGCAATCCTGGGGGGCTTCGCATTTGCAGTATGTGTGCGATGCGGGTGTGTCGGGGGTGGGGGCTGCCCTGTCGGCGGGGGCCTTGGTGTGCACCTTGGCCCGCTTGTGGTCGCTGAAATGGGAGAATCATCATAAGGAAGCACTGTGGCGTGTGGCCGCCAACGCTTGCTGGGCGTTTCCACGGCATGCTAGCGAGCGGGCGCGAGGCGTTGCTGTTGACCCGTGTTGGGCGTGTGGGGCTGACATGCAGGATGGGGACCGGCGTCACTGGTTTTGGGACTGACTGTTGCGCTGTCACTTCGGGAAAGTATGGGGATGGCTATGGGTTTCCTGCCGGAGGAGGCTCTAAGTGCCTTCTCTCGTGAGGAGTTGTGGTTGGTGCGCCCGCCTGCGGGGCTTGCGACACCTGTGTGGGATGTGGTGTGTCTCGCTGCTATGTCTGCCCTGGACTTGGGTCGGCAGCGTATGGTTATGGCCGGGCTGGCGGCGCGAGCGAAGCTGCCGTCGGCCCGGGTGCTGAGCATTGGACTTGCCGTCGTAGCTGACTTCTGGGGTCGTCTCCAGACGTTTGTGACTTTGGGTATCAGGCCAAAGGGTTGGGACGCTGTGCCGTTTGCGCATCCTTTCATATCTCGGGCTCTTGGTGACGGCATGGTTTTGCGCTTGCCGTATATATGACGCTGATTCCCCGCCTCCCTCGCCGTGAGAGGTTGTGCGTGGTTGGTGGCTTTGTGCGTGGGCAGGATGCACGTGTGGGCGACCGTTCTAGTACCTGGACGCTTGCGCCCTGGTTAGTGCCTGCGCTGTGCGTGTGTCCTGCGGCCTAGACGTTTCCCAGCACTTCTGTGCCTAGGCTTGTGGCGTTGAGGCACAGCGGTGGGGCTCTGGCGGGTTGAGGCTTGGCTAGGACTCACTGTGCGCGGAGTTCCACGGACTTTGTCCGCGGGAGGGTTTGCAGCAAAGTCGGGGTTGGTGGAGTCAAGTTGGGCCCTGATAGCATGTGACGGCTCGGCGTCTTCGGGTGCTGGGACTGTCCCCTCTGCAACATCCGCATTCATAAGAAAGTGCCATCACCTCGCCAGCCATGGCCACTCAGCACGCACCACACATCCATGCTTTGCTGCGCCTGGGTCTGCACCCCTGTGGCGCCTCCCACCCCATCCTCGCCGCACGGGACTACGCCAACCTGCCCATTGACTGTCCCATTGCAACCTTTCATCATTGGCAAAAAGCGCTTTTGGCGTGATTCGATTTCTGGAGGTTCGTGATTCATATTTTTGGGCTGAGCGCCCAGGACCATCTGCGCTATGGAAGGGGTACTGTCCCACGATGGGACTTACCGGGTCGGGATCAACGCGCTCCCGCGCGGGAGAGGTCGGGCTGGCGTCGGTGTCTGTTTGGACGCGACATTTGCGCCCTAGTGCAACCTGCCCATTGTCTGGCCCATCGCAACATTTCAATTATTGGCAAAAAGTGCTCTTGGCGAGAGTCGAACCCCGAGGTTCCACATTTCTGATTTCGTCCCATGGTGAATTCACGCATTCCTCGTTGATCAGGTGTCCAAATGGTCAATATATATTATTACAACAGGCCTCAACGCCTTTCGTAAACAAAAGGGCGGTGGGAGACACCTACCGCTACGCAGTACCCCGGCTTGCCCCCTCCCCTCTGTCCCATTGCGCACCATTGCAAGGCCAAGTATGACGGGACTTGGCCCCTGAGCCGAGCTGTTTTGAGGGTAATTTTTAGCTCCCGACAACAACGGCCGGGTTTGCCGCGTCTGGGTCTGTGGCGCCTCCCACCCCATCCTCGCCGCACGGGACGACGCCTTCCTGCCCCTCGCTTGTCCTATCGCAACCCATCATCATGGGCAAAATACATTCGCCTTCCATGGGTTTCGAACCCTCGCCATATGTCTCATTTTATTTTAAGCTCACTCTCCCTGTTGATACATTCGCATCTTCCTCGCCGGTATCAGGCGATAACACATGGTCAAGCATTAATATATATATCATACAATTCGGGCTTCAGCGCCTTGCCGGAGAAACCACTGGTGCAGGATCGGATGTGTGATGTGTGTGATGGGACAGGGTTCAGGCAGGTTGGCGAGGTCGGATGTGTGATGGGACAGTTGGTAAAGTCCTATCGCAACCTTTCATCATTGGCAAAAAGCGCTTTTGGCGGCGTGCTTCGATCTCTGGAGGTTCATTTTTCCTATCGGTGACTTCATGCATTCCTCGCTGATCTCAGTTGCCAGTGCATCAATGTTAATATATATTATTAGTCAGGCCTCAACGCCGTGCCGAAACAAAGCCGCAAGGTGCAAGGTGACGTGGCGTGGCGGGGACAGGGCATGTCGGTGCCTCGGCACGGTGTTGGCATAATGGCCAGTCCCGCTGGATGGGCTTGCAAGGCTGCTGTTCATGTCGCCGGTGCCCATCGTCACATCCCTTGCGCTGCATGAGGCTCAGCCCATTTTCCAGTTGTACAAAGCTGACACCCCTTGTTTACGTCTGTATGTCTCTGTGTGCCTGACGGTCGCGCGCAGGGGAGGGGGGTATGCAACTCGGCCTGGATCCAGCCCGGGCTGCATGGGACCCGGCCAAAAGGTGTTCGGACCCCCCAGCGCCTGCTCCTGAGACTTAATTATTGTAACCTGGACAAGTGTGTAGTCATATGAGCCGACAGGTGTCGCTAGGAATGGGGCGCAGGCCCCCCTGTAACATTTCGAGTGTTGGGAGCCATCTTCGGCCGTTTTGGACCACCGACCGATCTATATAGCATGGACTAGTGGAATGGGCTCGAAAGCTAGTCGCCAGGCGATACGCCGTGCACTGGAGCTGCTGTGGGCCCTCAAAGCAACGGCAAGTCGGGGGTAATCGGCCCTTTGCGGGCTCGCTGGGCATTCTAAGGAGCTGCCAGCAGCTACCAGAGTACCGCAAGGACAATAAAAAGCCATAGTCTGGGCTGGCGTGGCCTTAGAAGTCTCAAGGACTCGGCCGGTGTGGCAATAGTTCCCGCCCGGACATGCCCCTGGCGTCGCGAACGTCCATATGGCGTCGCCTCCGGCTCTCCTGCCGTGGTTAGGTGTCTTGGCCAAATAGACATCTGTATGAACACTGTGCGCCTGGCCCGATATAGTTTAGACGTGCGCAGACGGTCTGCACTAAGGTCGCGAAATTCCAGGGGTTTCGTGTTGCGGACTTGCGTAGCTGCGCTGAATCACTGGGACGCCGTTATCTCCTACAATCATATGAGGTTCCTCATATACGGAGCTGATTGCCGGGGCCTTAGAGTGGACCGATGGCTCCAACCAGAATGTTGGTACATTCTTGCATCGCCAGAACCGCCCATGCGAAATTCCCTGGTGGTTTCGTGTCTTCGCCAACTAGAGGTGCAGGGGATCCTAACGCGCTTGTCACATCGACAAACGGTTGAGATTTGGGGACATGCACTAAGGTCGCGTTTTCCGTGCCAGTTCGCCGCCCTATGGCGCCCGCCCGCGTGCCCCGGTATCCGCATACCAGCGTGTGGGTTGAGCGCCAAACACTGCCTGTGACCGTAGTTCGGTGGGATGAATAAATGGGAGGCGCCAGGCGCCAAGGGGTGGTGTGTAAGGGCACCTGTGTGCCCTTTCCCATATCGCCTTTCACCCTCCCTGTCCTGCTGCCTGCCTCTCTTCCCTGCCGCAGATTCTCCTAGTATACCTGAGCATCAGCCCACAAGTTACAACATTCAGTTTAGCCATGGGTCGGGATGAGCAGAAGCAGTACTTGCACTGCTACACGTGCGGTAACAAGGTGCTCTCGTACAGCTTCATCCGCGTCTGGAACCACCGGTTCGCACTACCTCAGCGCCACCATGGAGCCCAGCAACCCAGTGCTTCCCATTACTCCCCAGCCGCCGCCGGCGAAGGTTGGCTTGCGCATTCGTTTCGAGTGCGCCCAGCACAACAGCACTGTGCAAGCAGAGCTACAGCAGGGCTATGAGGAGGAGCAGGCGCGGAACCAGTATCGGGGCCACTATGCAGCACACTTCTTGTCGCGGGCTTGGTGAACACCAGCATCGCGGCTGGCGCAGCGGCACAGCCGCGTGTACATGGCACGGAGGTACAGCTGCATCAGCAGGCGCCGGGGTCAAGAAGCGCTGTAGTGCCTGTGGCTGCTGCTGCAGCCGCTGCTCCACAGCAGCATGTGCTGCGGCGCAGCCACCGCAGGAATGCTTCCAGCGTCAGCGGTATCGACCTTGACACTTTCGACCCGCCACCACCGGATTAACAGTTGGAGACGCTTGCTGCGCCGTCACCGCCAGCGCCGGAGCAGCTAACAGCTGCACCCGCCACAGAGGACGCCGTTGCTGCAGTTGTGACGGTGGTGCCAGAACCGGAGGCAGCTCAGCTGCGCCCAGTCCTGCGGGCCGTGACAGGCTAATGGACTGGCACCACGCCATCTGCATGCGAGCTGGTGCTGTATGCTATCCTCCGACTTCACTTCGCAGACTTTGTGGCGGTCGGCATCAGTGTGGGGGCGGCCGGCTTGGCCGCGTTGGAGCCCGTGGCTCCCAAGCCCGGGCGCGCCAAGCGCGGGCTCCCCGCAGAGGCACCGCCCGCCCAGCGCGAGGGAGTGCGCAAACGGCTGCCATCTGTGCGCCTGAACGACTGAGTGCATTGGTTTATGCAGTGCATTGGTTACTGATGTCGTAACCACCATATGATCTAGCAAGATAGAGCTGTAATGGGCAAACCCAATTCTTTGCAAGCTTTTCGCATGTACTACATGAATGAACACAGCAGCCTGAACGCCGCGCCCGGCACGCATACAGCATGCGCGCGGGACTCCATAGTGAGGACTGATCCAATTGTCTTTATTATGTATGTACGTCGTGTAGCACATCACCTAGAAGTGCATGTAGCTTTGCTTCGGGCGCGCATGCGTACCGTAAGGAACCTTGACATTCATGGCCGATATTCTCTCATTTCTTAGTACCAGGGAAGCCTTCCCTAGTACCGTACAGTGCAGTATGGAGTCGGAAGTGAACAACGCAATGAGCACGGAAGGGAAGAACGCCGTGGCCGTACAATGCAGTATGGAGTCGGAAGTGGAAAGAAGTGAAGGGCAGCATGGCTGAGAGTGCAGTGTCAGCACAGCATGTAGCATAGAAGCGATGACACGGTTTATGACTTGTACATGTACACAGAGGCAGGTGATATTAAAGGCGGCAGTGAGGGTGTTTTGTTTATCCGCACGGAAGCGTGGAGATGGGCTGAGGCAGCACGCCCCTGGCCAACCAAGGGATGCACACAGTAGGCATCAGGGTAGACGACCATACGTGGCCACTCACGAGATGCAGGTACGGGCAGGGTAGGCATCAGGGTAGGTAGTACACGCATGGTGGGGGTGTTCATACATGCACAAGGAGACCGGAGCATGAGCACAGGAGTCACGAGTCCCCCGGCCAGGAGGTGCATACCAGCGCAGCCGTGCTGGCGCGCACAAAGCACAGTGGAGGCATGTAACGAACTTTTAGCAGAAATCGTGTGTTTCACGGCTGTGGGCTTCACGCTTTGCGCCCAGGGGTAAGGTGCCTCGCCCAGGGCCCTCGCCTGAAACCAACTGCGCGCGCTGACACCAACAGACACGAACCAAACCCCTAAATATGGCATCGGGACGTATGCGTAGAGGTGTGGGCAGGGGCCGCTGGGTTCTCTGGGCCTCGGAAAGGGCACCAAACGGCCATTTCCGCGAAGGGTCTGAAGGGCACCGGGCATCGCTCCTGAGAGGCCGCGCCCTTCGCTTTCTGGCGTTCACTTTAATTCAACAGGGAGCAGCAGGCCTTCTGAGTTGATCACAAGTGTCCGGAATTTCGTTCCCCGTGTTTCAAGCGCGCGCACATTGGCCATGGCCGACTCACTCGACGCACTCGTTTCTGGGCACCTGTCGGCTCATATGACTACACACTTGTCCAGGTTACAATAATTAAGTCTCAGGAGCAGGCGCTGGGGGGTCCGAACACCTTTTGGCCGGGTCCCATGCAGCCCGGGCTGGATCCAGGCCGAGTTGCATACCCCCCTCCCCTGGTCGCGCGCGCTACAGGCCCGCAAGAATGGCCACTTCTCGGTTTCACCCCAGTCTTGCGCGAGTTTTCCGTGAATTTGAAGTGAGTTTTAAGGAAGTTACCCTTGGATTTCGCCAGCCGCCCCTGTGCCCCGCCCGCGCGTGCCCCCCAGCGACTATCCAGCGAGTCCCACCAGCGCACACGCAGCTTCCCAACAATCACACTCGTTCGTATCAGGCTTGGTTGGGTCGGGTCTCTCCGCCCTCTGGGACTTCGCTTCGCATTGCACTCCATGGTCACGCAGCTTCCCAGTCCGTCCCAGTCAGCTCCCAAACCAAAGCGACGTGGGGCGGCGATGGTCCCAGTGTCAGTCGTGTGAAACCGTGTGCGCTTAGAGGCAGCGTATGGAAACCGGGTCAGCCCCATGCGGCTCTCTGAGTTTACACGCAGCTCACACACGCAGCTTCCCAGACGGCGCGTGCACGACTATGCACTCCCACTCGCGCGCCGCGCCAACCGCCAGTCTCAGCCGGGCTCCACCATGCTCAGACGCAGCTTCCCACACGCGTGCGCGCTCAACTACCCACTCCCACTCGCGCGCCTTCCGACTAGCGCCAACTGCCCGTGCGCATTACTACAGTCAGGTAGCTTACGCGCCGGGCTGCCGTACAACTACCAGCTCCCACTCGCGCAGCTGCCGTCTCCCACTGAAACTCCTGTACGGCTGAGGGGGTTGGGGTGCCGTGCACGAGTTAGTTGGGGGTTAGTCGGAGCTGTCCCAGAACCTACATTATACTATTTTTTGCCAAACACCAGTCATACAACAGGTCCACAGCGCCAACGTCCTCACCGCCGCATGGAAACGCTCGAGGCGGAGCCGCCACCCTACGACCCTGGCCGCCACGCCTCTGGCTTAAACGGCTCCCCTCCCGCCTTTGCCGCCTGGCCCTGGCCCTGAGGTTGTGCTGGCGCTTGTTGCTGCTGCTGCTGGGGCTGGGGTTGCGAGGAGCCGCCCATCTGCTGCAGGAACCGCGCCATATCGGGGGTCGCACCCGCGTGCTGGTCCTGAGCAGGCGGAGCGATCGCAAGTGCCGGGGAGGGGGCGGGCGGTGATGCGGTAGAGAGTTGATTGCGTGCGTGGACGCAAGGTCGCAGGTGTGGCTTTCAAGCGCACGCCTTTAATACTACAATTCAAGGGCGCTACCAAGACAGGTCACGGGTGCATTAGACTCTGTAAGAGCATGCACTCGTGCGCGCAGGCAAGCAAGCAAGCAACGCACCGGTGTGCCCACAGTCTGCTGCCGCAGCCGCCGCAGCCGCTCCGCCTCCTCCAGCGCCGCCACTCTGGCCGACAGGGTCGCCGCCTTGGCCGCGCTCCTGTGGGCGTCCGTCCATTCATGCCGTCCATGAGGTATAGGCAAGGGCTGCTACGGCAATTGTGGCACAACCAAGAGAGCCATCCGTACCCTGCTCCTCTCAACCGCCCACACAAGGACCTGTACACCTCTGCACCCCTCCAAACACGCGCACCCACGCAGACTGTCCTGCGTGTTTCCTACGTGCGCTCTCACACACACGCACACTGGGACACACGCGCACTCACTGCACCAGCTCCTCGGGGGTGGGCGGGTCCTGCCGCAGTCGCCGCAGCCACATGCGCCACTCAGCTGGCACTTCCTGCACCGCAGGCGCAGCAGCGAGGGAGGCCGCGGTGTAAACGATGCCCACGTGCCTTGTTCACCGAGCCCAGCCCCATTTACGGTACTCGTCACCTTTGCCTCACAGTGCCAAGGCCAGCGCGCGCGCCAGTGAAGGCATGTAAGCCCACCGTACACAGTGTTCACATCAGCAACCCTGCCCCATGCCTACCCAACAGCCCCCATCCCCGTAACCAACACACCCACCACAACGCAGAAACGCTACAACGTAACACGTGCAGCCGAGGCCCCAGCCACGACCGAGCGAGCCGCTATCGACGACTCGCCTTGGGGTCATAGTACATGTGTTCGGACACCCACTGCACCTCGCGCCGCTCCGTGCGATGCTCGCCGCTGCCCTCGTACCACCTGCAGGCGTGCATGCATGTGTGCTACGAAGAGGTCGGGCCGAGAGCGAGAGAGTCAAACAGGCAAGGACTAAGGTCGTAGGGCGTGCATGTGTAGAGGTTACGAGCGGGGGCGGGCCGAGCACCAGCTCGCGTTGGTCGCTGAGCGGGGGCCGCGTGGGTGCCAGGGCGTGTGATGTGGCCGGCCAAACCCCTACAGACAGCCTTTGCTTCCGCCCCCCACCCGAGTGTTCCTCTTGCCCCCTCCAACGACGCCCCAAGCCATCCTCCGTCCCCGGCGTGACGCACCTATAGTAGACGTTTCCCAGCGCGTCCTCGCCCACTTTCTCCTTCCTCATAAGAAGGTCATAGACCTTGCCGAACGCCCGCCGAACAGGGCCGTAAGCAGGTGGCCGTCCTGCCATTTTGTTATTGAACCACGTTGTAAGTTGTTGTCAAGCGATTGCGACGGCACAGCAGCAGCTCGCGGTCTAGTTTGTCTCGCTGAGACGTGAGCTCATCAAGCAAGATGATAGTGGCAGATATGAAACATATTGAGAATTGTCGGGCTATAATAGTTTGAGTGGCTGAGGCAAAAAACAACATGCAAGGGTCATGAGGACATTCAAGGCGACGCATACGCATGCCTACGCATGTGTGTGTGATGGGACAGGGACTGACAGGGTTGCACACCGCTCACGTTTTGGGGCTCATCACCTCCCCTATCACCTTGCCCGAACGCCCGGCCTCAATCGTGTTAGTTGGGCATGGTGGCAAGCAGTAAAGCAGACCTGCTGGCCCCACAGGGCCTCCACCGCCAGCCGGACGCAGCCTGGCGCAGAGCCCCGGGCAGGCCGTACGGCGCGCGTCCCACCCCATACACGTCCATCCCCACACACGTCCACCCCCGCACGCGTCCAACCCCATACACGCTTGCATAGGCCGCCGTAGCGGACTTGCACAACCCTCCAAACGGCCAAACGCACGCGGCACCGCACGCTGCCAGTCCTGCCAGCCAGAAGCCGGGCCTGCAAGGCCTGAGCCCCCGAGTGTCTCTGCAGTGCCACACTGCAAACTTGATCACGGCGCGCATCACGGCAACTGTGCTTAGCCCACCGCTGTCCCCTCTTGCTCCACGCACACTTAAGACCATTCCCAGCCTCCTGCCTCCAGGTAAAGCTTCGACCGCGTCACGTTGCTCGCTTGCCATCACCTCGCCAGCAATGGCCACTCAGCACCACACATCCATGCTTTGCTGCGCCTGGGTCTGCACCCCTGTGGCGCCTCCCACCCCATCCTCGCCGCACGGGACTACGCCAACCTGCCCCTTGCCTGTCCCATCGCAACCCATCCTTGTTGCCATTCCTCTCCTCTCCTCTCCTCTCTACTCGGCCTTGCCCTGCTTGGTCTTGGTCTTGGCGTAGTCCACGGAGGCGCCCTCCTTCTTGAACTCGGCCTTGGAGCCGCCCACAGCCTTGAGCAGCAGGCTGTGACGTGAGGGGGTGCGTGTGTGTACGGGGTGTAGGAGGCATTGAGAAAGCGGGGGTGGCGCTGGGCATGGCAAGGTTGTAGAATGTGGTGGGCCGGTTTCACGCGCCACCACCAAGGTGCGGCAGTGCGCTTCCCAGCTGGCACGATCCACGCAGACGCAACGGCAACACACACAGAGTAACCCGTACGCAGCCGTCCCCACCCCCACACTCCCGTCCCCTTTTCCTCCCCTTCTCCACCTTTCCCCTCTCCTTGCCCCCTCACTCACCGCACGATGCCCGCCATCCACTGGACCTGCATGACCATGAGCAGCAGCAGCAGCCCGTTGGCCAGCAGGTACACGGGCAGGTGGCGGGCGCGGTCCAGGTAGGCGGGGTGCACCTGCCAGCTCTCGATCAGCGTGCTGCGGGCAGCGTGCGTGTTTTGAGAGGTTTTGGAGGGAGAGGGGAAGGGCGTGGGGAGGGAGAGGCGTGGGGTGCGCGTGAGCGTGTGTTGGTTAGCAGCAGGGCGAGGGAGGGGCGGCACGGAGGAAACATGGCTGGCAGCGACACGAAAGGGAATGCGCAAACCGCTCAGAGCAGAAGCCCAGGTCCGGCGGCAGAAGCCGGCGCCCAGGCCCCCGCCCTAAATTACTGACACCCCGCTGCCTGGCAGGACCCGTACTTCCCCGCCATCCTGCCATTCCCCCGGACTGAGCCTGGCCTACCCGCCCACCCGCCCACCACTCACGCGTGCAGCACCACCACGGGGTAGGCCACGATGCGCGACAGGAAGAACGCCACCGCAAAGGCCAGGAACGCCAGCGTGTCGCCCTTGCTGCGGGGTTGGGAGACAGGGAGACAGGCACTCATGGTGGTGGTGGTGGTGGTGGTGGTGGTGGTGGTGGTGGTGGTGGTGGTGGTGGTGGTGGTGGTGGTGGTGGTGGTGGTGGTGGTGGTGGTGGTGGTGGTGGTGGTGGTGGTGGTGGTGGAAGGGTAGTTTGTTTGCAGCTCCCAGTCTACAAGTCGACAGGCCCCCAGCTGCATGCCCGTGCACGGGGGCGGTCGCCAGCACCCTGCCGCTTTGCGGCCCCCCCCCTCCAAGGCAGCTTGAAGCCCCTCCCCCCCTTCCCTTCCCTCTGCCTGTGCTCAGCTAGTTTGGCTTGGTTGGTTCAGTCTGGTATTCACAAACCTGCCCTCCCCTCCACCGCCGCCCCGCACTCACGCCTCCACGTAGTGCACCACCTTGGCCACGTGCAGGAAGGGGTTGGAGATGTTGAGCAGCGACAGCACCAGCACACCTGGCAGCAGGCAAGCAGCAGGCAGGCAGCAGGCGGAAGGCAGTGCACGGCTCAGCATCAGGCAATGGCGCAGCGTAGCTGCCCTGTGGCAGGCGCCATTGACCCCACCAGGACAAGTAAAGCCGCAATAGTGGATAGCTGGGGTCCCACCACACCTATCCAAGGCACCCCAACCCACCGCACCCCACCCTATCGCACCCCACCGCACCGCACCGCACCCGGCACCCCAGCCCGCGCCCCAGCCCCCGCGCCCCAGCCCCCGCGCCCCCAGCCCCCGCGCGCTCACCCGCGCGGTGCAGGTTCAGCAGGTATGAGATGAGCAGCAGCGTGATGGTGGAGAAGTGGTGCAGGTGCATCTGCAGGTTGTCCTCCATGCCCATGCCTGTGAGGGGTGAGGGGTGAGGTGGCGGTGCGTGCGGGGTGAGAGGCGTGTCCGGGGTGAGAGGTGTGTGCGGGGTGCGCGGTGGCGGGTGTGCGGAAGAGGGACAGGGAAGGGAAGAGAGGCAGGCATTATGACCGCGTGGAGCGCTGAGTTTCAGCGGCCCCTCATTGCACGGCCTTCTGCCCTGGTGAGGATGGGCTGGTGGGCGACCAACGCCCGACCCAGATCAGATTGTGCGCATGATGACAGCAGCACCACCATCCCCAGCACACGCCCCATTCCAGTTTCGGCGTGGCCGCCTGTTGCCGTAATCCTCCCTCCTCCCTCCTCCCTCCTCCCTCCCCTCCCCACCTCCCACCCTCCCGCCTCCCTCCTCCCAATCTCCCACCTCCCCACCTCCATGTTCCCTGCTCACCCAGGTGGTGCTTGATGAGGTAGTGCAGGTACCAGCCCAGCTCCACGTTGTGGTACAGCGCGATGGCGCCGGTGGGGTCGCGCACGCCGCCCACGTCCGCGTCCGTGCCGTGCGGCCACTCGCCGAAGCAGCCCCGCGTGTTCATCAGCCCGCACGTGCCTCGATCGCTGCGGAGTGAAGGGGAGGGGTTAAGGTGGGGGGTGCAGGGGTGTGTATGGGTGTAGGGGTGTAAGGGGGTGCAGGGTGGGTTCAAGTGCGTGCAAGGGGGCGCGAGGGAGAGGGCCAGGAAGAGGGGGGGTAGAGGAGGGTCAAAGGAGGAGAGGTGAGGTGTGGCGTTGTGGTCCTGAGGGGTGGAGGGGTTGGGCAGCCGGGGGGTGCGTTCTGCATGAGTGCGGGGGGAGCAACGCGGGGATACGAAGCGTCGGAGCAAGACTGTTTCTCACCTTTGCCGGAATGCCATGAAGCCGAGGACTGTAGCGACCTGCGTGAGGGGATCGCATGGGAGTTGTCGGAAGCAGGAGCATCGGCTGGCGGTAGGCTAGAGAGGCCCAGCGTGGCGCACAGCTGCTGGTAGCATCCGGCAGGGGGTCCAGACGTTGAGGCAGCCTCTGAGCTGCTGGCCGTTAACCGCACCCACCAGGGCCCCGATGATGGCGAAGGACTCCTCCAGCACCTTCTCTTGCATCCTGAGCGGTGGCAAAGCGTACCCGAAACCTCAGGGTCTGGCGGGCACACTTCCGGGCCCGCACATGCACGCCAGTCCCCGCACCCGACATTCTTGAGGACTGAGGTAGCCGGCAGCGTCTTGAAGTATGAGCGTAGGAGCTTATAGAAGATCCAGCGCACGATGAGCCAGAGGACTGCGTACCTGTAAATGCGCGCGCGACAGGCAACACCATCGGCTGTTTTCCCAGAGTCCGAGCCGTTAACGCGTCATATGTTGCATGTTAATCAGCACTTACGCTAGCGTAGGCAACAAGTCTGGGGAGTTCTTTTTGGCGAGGCCCGCGAGGTCCTCTAGTGTCGAGGGCATTTTTGAGAGCTCAAAAGTGCAGCTAGCTCACACGTATATAGTATAACACAACGTGCAACACCCAGCGCAATAGAGTTTGCATGGGGGCTGTCCGCTGGCATGGTACTTGCCCGCAGACACACGCGCGGAAGCGTTCGGCCCCGACCGAGCTCCCGTCCCACGAATCTGCATGACCACGCCCACCTACACTTCATTCTTGAACAGTACCACTAGCAGCGGGAGTGCTGCCGCGCCGGGTCCAGCTTGGGCTTGTGAATGCACACGACACGATGCTGCACTTTATCACATAGTCTGTAAGGGTCAGCGTGGGAGCGGCACGACCTGGAAACGGATACAGAGGGCTGCCGAGGAGGCGAGACAGAATGACGAAGAGGGAGTTGCAGAGCACTAAGTTGTTGACATGTTGACACAAATGGCACAACGTCCTCCACCCAGCGGCACGTTCCGGTGTCCACTCTGACGGCAAGAGCCTTATGTCTACATGGCTCGGTGGCTGTGCGTACATTGCGCCGGGGCAGGCTTGCTCAACCGCCGCATTGGGTACCTCAGTGCGGACTGCCAGTAAACCTGGCCCGGAACTGTTAGCTTAACTCCTTCACTTCAAGTAACTAAGCATTGATGACTCTGTGTACTTGTGCGACCGCGCGGCGCGGCACACACTATAATTTCCGAGGTTGTCGGGCGCCTCAAGCCTAAGCTCGTTCCCGTGTTCGAAAGAATGCAACCAAACTGCTCAATACCACTATTCATTCTAGCTGTATGCGCCTTTTTGACTCCATACGTTGGGGCCGCTGTGAATGCGGTCACTCTGCTGACGGGGAAGGTGCTGCCTGGCGACTTCGAGCCCTATAACGGAACTGTAGAGGTGCGTGTGACGCCGCAAGCGCCCTGCGCCCACGTTTGGGCGGGTTCCGAGTTCTTGAGGCCGCTGCTTCCCACCTTCTCAGCGAGCGCACGGCAGGGCGGGGCGAAAAGGGCCAGGACAGGGGCACCCCCGCAGGCGACCGCCAGCCCAGCTGCTGCGCACCATTCAACGCAGCCTCACCCCCCTTCCGCATCCCTGCTCCCTCCCGCCAATCCTACCCTTTCTAACCTTGCCCAATGCCCTCTCTTATTGCGTACTTGGGAACGACGAAACCAACTCCCAGCCGCCGCATTACCCCTCTCCCTATGCTACCGTATGCTGACCCCCCCCCTGCCTCCCGCTTCCCCCCGCTGCCCCTCGCTGCCTCCCTTTTGCCCCCTCCCTGTCCTCCCGCCCCCAGACCGGCATCTCCACCCAGTACGCCGCCCCATACAACAACTTCCAGGGCGTGACCCGCTGGTGGGCGGCACCCAACGGCGACGGCGAGACGGGCGAGCTGCTGCCGCTGCAGGAGGCGCGGGCCGGGCCCGACAGCGGCAGCGACGACAAGTTCCGTCTGCTGCTCAAGTTCCGGGACGTGCACCGCTACGTGCCGGCGGGCGCCTACGTCACCTCAGCCAACCTTACGGTACGGCCAGGGTGCGGTGCGGCGCGGTGGTGTGGAAGGTTGTGACTTTGGCGGGCTCTGGGGAAGCAGGGAGGCGCAACGCCCGGGGGAGGGGAATGCGGTTGGGTGGACGCGCGGTGGCGGGCGGTGTCCCGATGGGATTGCGGCCTATGTTACCACGGTCAAGGGTCTCTGACAGCTGCCACCTGACCCCGGCCTAACCCTCCAGCCCTGCACACCATTGATACCCACGCCAGCCCCGTTGCCCATACCACCAGTCCACCGCCCCTCCTCCTAACCCCAATCCAACCCACCATCCACGCAGCTTACGTTTGAGAGCTGGCAGGATGAGGTGACCGTGCACATCTGTTTCCTGGGCAAGCGCTGGGACTACGAACTGGGAGGCGCGGAGGAGTGAGTGCCGGGAGCAGCTTACCCGGTGTTTCTGTGGCTGTCAGCAGTGTGGCACTCCAGCACCCATTGCCGCCCCCGCCCTGTCCTGAACCTACCTCCTTAGCATTACAGCTAGCTTCCTCACCAACACCAACACCAACCCCGCCCCTCATCTTGGGTGCCTGGCAAATAACAACCCGGCTTGGTCCCAGCCCCATTGCCACGTGTTCCTGGCCCTATCCGCAACATCGCTCCGGTCCATCCGGGCTCTAGTAATAACCCCGCCGTACACCACACGCAGGTACACCTCCACCGGCTGGATAAACGCCTACTGGGACGGCGCCCGCTCCCTGCCTTGGTCGCAGCCCGGCGCCGCCGCCGACTGCGCCGCCGCCTACTCCGCCTACACGCTGTTCAACGTGACGCCCAACGGCGTGTACGGCACCGTGAGCCGCACCGTGGCGCTGCCGCCGCTGCTGGTGCAGGGCTGGCTAGCCAATGGCGGCGCCGCCAACTACGGCCTGCTCCTACGGTGAGGTCCTGGAAGGGTGAGGGCAGTGGGGATGGATAGAGGGCCGGGCGGCTGGCGGCACACAGAGCTCAATCTGCGCATGCGCCTCCGAGTCTTGTTATACGGGCGGTGCAGACGCGTCCCGCCGCAGCCCCGGCACCTCAGGTGCCGCCACCTCAGCTGCTGCCGTTGCACACCGCGCGCTGCCGTTTTCAGGCCCAATGGATTGTCCTTTCCCCCAATCCACATGCCGTGATTTTCCGCACACAGCAACCTCAGCCACACATACACATACGCATACACACACACGCCGTGTGCTCCACACGCACAGGCCCACCACGCCCGGGTACATCAAGTACTACACAAGTCAGAGCAGCGCCGGCATGCTGCGTCGCCCCGCGCTGTCGCTGGCCTGGAGCTCCAGCTCGGCCGACGTGCCGCCGCCGGGGCCGCAGCCCTGGCGGCTGGGGCTGGTGCCGCGGGAGTGGTGGGTGGCGCCGGCGCCCGAGGGCAATGACGACACGGGCACGGGCTTCCCGGACAGCCCCTTCGCCACGCTGTCCAAGGTGGGGGCTGATGGCTGTCGCTGTGTGCTAGGGAGAGCGTGTGGCGGGTTTGGGGGCCTGGCACCTTAGTGAGCGGTAAGGTCAACGCAGTGGGGCAATGCAGCGGGCGTACGGGTAGTACGAGTCGGGTGCCGTGTATGGGGACAGAGGATTGGGGCCCCAAAGGCAGCAGGGGTCACAACCGACAAGTACATACATAGCGCGTCCCACAGATATCACGGGCGTTTTCTGCACTTCCATTCAGGCCATCTTCGAGGCCTTCCCACTGGACATCATCAACCTGAAGTCAGGAGTATATGCAGGTGCGTGCCTGCGTGGGTGGGCGGGCACGGTGGGCGGATCAGGGTGGTCGGTGACCTCCAGCAGCGCATCGCTTGAGATATGGGCTATGTGCGGCTCTGCCCGCCCTTTATGGTGCTCCCGGACTCTGCACAAACGTGCCATCTGTAAATCCTGACTACGCGGGGGCGCACCTCCCCCGACATCCCGCCCTTCCCCCACCAACCCTACACAGGCGCCGTGCAGCTCACGCGGCCCAACATCACCCTCCGCTCCGCGCCCGGCGGCCACTGGGCGGTGCTGGCGGCGCCGCGGAACGACCCGGTCAACGCCGGGGTGGTGGTGGACATCCGGCCCACCGCACACGGCGGCGTGCTGAGGGACCTGGAGATCACCGGTGGCTTCTACTATGGTGCGCGGACGTTACGGCAACGGATGGGTGCGAATATACATGGCAGGTCTGGTGCAGGGCTTGGGTGTGATTGGCAGCCGGGAGGCGGGCGAAGTTGCTGGACTGAGCTGCATAGCAGAGGAGGGATCTACGAAAGTCCCGGAGTGCTCGGGAGTTGAGCTCGGCGTTCTCTATTTCCGCGCCCGCTGCAGGCATCATGTTCTTCACCAGCTGGGAGAACTACGGCACAATGGAGGAGCGGGTGGCGCAGGGGGCGGGCGCTCGCGACTGGCTGATCACCAACGTGCGCATCCACGACACCGGCAGCAATGCCGTGAAGCTGGTCATGAAGGTGGGCAGTGTGGTCTGGGTGATGCCAGCGGGTGGCGGGAGATAGCGGCGCGTGGGTGTAGCGTTTCTTGTGCGTTTCCAAAGTCCAGGGACATATGTAGGGCGTAGCGTATGTTTGCTTGCAGCCGGGGTAAGAAAGCGATGCAAGGGCAATCGTGATGAGTCAGAGGACCTGGACCAACGCAGCACGTGTACACCTCGGACCCGACTGGACCCGACCTCTTGTTACTGATTCCCCGTGTACCACGCCCCTGCCCCGCTTGATCATGACGTGGACCCCAGGCCGGCAACGTGACCTTCTCGAACTGCGAGATGTACAACACCGGCGCCCGCCTGCGTACGGCAGGCAACGGCATTGATGCAGTGCAGGTGTACGACATCACCGTACAGGACTGCTACTTCCACGGTTCGTGTCAATGCGTGTCGTCATGCATATCATGCGTGCTGCGCACTGCACCCCGCAGACTGCAACCCCTACCCCAGTGCCCCTACCCCCGCCCCAACCCTTTTCCGTGCTCACATGTTTCGTAGCTCGGTCAACCACTCGAACACGCTCACTCATCGACTCTGCTTTCCTCTCCTTGCCCAGACATCCCCGGCGCCGCGGTGCACCTGGCGGGCGGCACCACGGGCGCCCGCCTGCTTCGCAACTACGTGGCCCGGACCACCTTCGGTTTCAACCTGGGTAAGCACATGCAATCAGCTAATGCCTCTTTGTGGATTAGAGGGACAGTTGCATGTACCTAGTGACCTGGCAGTTCATATGGTTCATGCATCAAACTGCTACTCAACTTTCGAGCTCAATCTTGCTACGCTTTGCCACATCGATAACTTAGATACCGTAACGACATCACGGCGCAGGCTTCGACACCGACCCCGAATACATGGACACCATCAACAACCCGCGACTGTACGAATGCATCGACTGTACGGCGGCCAACAACATCATCACCGCAGTGCGCATGGCGGGCGTGAACCTGTGGGCGTGCAAGGGCGGCGTCGTGGCTCACAACACCATCTGGCAGGTGTGTGTCAATGCCGGCAGGCGGTTGCGTGCCAGCAGGTTTCTGTGTCGCTGGCTGTGTCGTTGAAACGAATCCGTTGGTGAGGGCAAGGCGGTTGCAGTGGACGGAGCACAGGAAGCTGGAGCGTAGAAGCACCTGTGGTTGACGCCATAGCGCTGCATTCACCCGCGTTCACATATACCCACCCACCCATCCGACCCAACCACCCAACCCACCCACAGGCCCAGGAGGAGGCTCAGGCCAGCATCTTGGTGGCGGCGCTGGTTCGTGCCGACACACCCGACCCAGCCGACCCCTCCGGAGCCACCCCTCTGACCTCCACCTGCGCCAACGCCACGGTGTGGGGCAACGTGCTGGTGCGCAGCCCCTCCGCCCGCCCCGGCCCGCTGTTCCAGATCCATACGGCCGGGCTGGATCCGAGTTCCAAACTCGTGATGGGCCACAACGTGTACTACGACCAGGCCGCGCTGGGTAAGCACGCAATGTTGTAAAGTTTTGATGAGACCAAGCGTGCTATGAAAGCACAAATTGGGGTTCCAGGGGCAAGCGGATGACATTTGTCACACTTGATTCCCCCTGCCTGTAACGACACGATTTCATCCCCGACCTGCACATGCACGCGACTTCACCTCACGCAGGCCCCGCCGACGGCAGCTTCGTGTGGGGCCTGGGGGCCATGCTGGAGGATGAACGGCCGCTGGGGCCCTCGGGGGGCGGCTTCATCGGCACCGCCAGGGGCTGGGCCGACTACTGCGCCGGGCAGCTGGGGCAGGGCTACTGCGACGTCGGCAGTGTCGAGGTGCGTGAGGCATGGGGCAGTGCACGTGTGCCGTTGGGGCATCCGATTTGCGATTGACGTCCCGCACCTTCGCAACCACAGGCGGATCCGAAGCTGGACTCATCCTTCAGCCCTCTGGACTGCAGCCGTGTCCGCCGCCGCGCGCCCGCCGCGCCGCCGCCCGCCGCCACTGGGCTGTTCGGATCCCCATTCGTAACCGACGACTTCCACGGCCGGCCGCGACCCACATCCGGATCCGCCACGCCGTACGACGCCGGCGCCGTTCAGTTCGGCGCGTCTGGTCCGGTTAAAACCCTGTCACCGGCGCCCCTGCCGGCTGGTCTGGTGGGCAAGCCGGCGCCGTACATGGGCCCAGGGCTGCCGCCAGTGTACGACAGGACGTGGCCTTTCGACTACTGGCGGAACCGCACGTGTACCGACATCTACGTGGACGCAGCCAGCGGCAGTGACAAGCAGGTGGGAATTGGGTATGTCTGTGTGTGCTGTATGTTTGGTGGACGGAGCTAGCGTGTGCGATTACCCCCATCCTCTGCGTGCCCGTGTGCTGTAATGTCGTCCCTGCCTGTCGTCCAATGCCCAGCGTTCATATGCCCCACCGTGCACGGTCGTCAAAGTCCTTCCCTTCTCTGTCTTTCGTGTTCTCACAACCTCTCTCCCCAGGACCACAGCTACGAGAGCTCCTACAAGAAGCCCTTCAAGACGGTGGCGGCGGCGGTGGCGGCGTCCAACCAGTGCGACCGCATCCTGCTGCGGGGCGGCCAGGTCCACGCCGGCCCGGTGAGCAGGCCAGGGATGTGCGACACGTGTGTGTGTGTGTATCTTATACAAACCTGTGTGTATGTGTGTGTGTGTGTGTGTATGACACGTGTGTGGGTGACCCAGATGACACGTGGGACCCAGGGGACGCAAGGCATGTGCCCAATCCCGATCTGAGGCTCGGGCCAACCAGTGCTCGTGTGACAGCAACAGGGCCGTCACATCAGCCACACATCCTTAGCTAGCAAGACAGCAACCTTCCGTCCTGGGGCCACCAAGCAAGTCGCCGCAGCATGCATACACACACGCAACCCCCTAACTGCTACCCTCCGCTTGTGTGTGTATGTGTGCATGTGCGTGCACGCAGGTGGGCATCTTCACGCCCAACCTGACCCTTATGACCGACCCCCGGGACGCCCCCAAGCGCGCCATGCTGCTGTGCACGGGCACCGGCACCACCCCCTGCCTGCGCACCGGGGAGGGGCTGTACGGCGGCGCGGCGTCACTCACCTTTTCCAACTTTGACGTAGCCATGGCCAGCAGGTGAGACATGTAGCGACTGGTGGTGGTGCTGGCTGGAGTACCGTATGTAGGTGTGTATGTGTGTGTGTGTGCGGGAGGGGGGTCATCATCTCAACAAGAAACCAGAGGCATGAGAACGGAGGGGGACAATGCAAGAGGACGTGGGGGTTCCACATTTGAGGTAGGTAGGGGGCTGATGAGGTCGGCAGCCCGGCGTATTGCGCCAGGCTGGCGTGTGGAGGCGCTGACACAAGCGCAAGACTGCTATACGCATCTCGCGACCGATCATGGGCAAGCATGGGTAGAACAATGACTAACTACACCGCCTACCGCAGCTGGATGCCACCCTAATCATGTTGCCGCTGCATGTGCTTGTGTACGTGTGTGTTGAAACAACAACACGAAGCCCGCCCAGACGGCGCCGGAGTTCCTGACAGGAACGTACGTATGTATGTATATATGTGTGTGTGTGTACTTTCAGGCCCGGCGCCCAGGGTGGCGGCGGCACCTTCGCGGCTTGTGTGTTCCTGAACGAGGGTGCGGGCGGCGGCAGCAGTGCCTACTGGGATTACTACGTCACGCAGAGCGGCAGGTCGGCGCGGCCCCACACGCTGCTGCAGGTGCGTATATACACTGGAAGCCTTTGTGTGTCTGCTCAGTGTGTTCAGTGTGTTCAGTGCGTTCGGGATCAGTTCCAAACCTCATGCTCCCTCATCTCCCGCCACCGCCTGCTCCTTACCCGCCATGGAGTTACGTTGCCATCACCCCCCCCTCTTATGCAACCCCTGCCCTCCCCCCCAGAATCTGGGTCTCTTCAACTGCTCCTCCCATGGCATCAAGTTTTCCACCTTCATCCGCGGAGTGGTCATGGAGGGGTTGTACATCAACAACACAGGCGGCGCCGGCCTGGAGGTAGGTGAGGGTGGGAGGGGCAGGAACAGAAGTACGGTATCGACAAGTGGATTCCTGCGTGCCCATGCCTCTGCTGCTGTGTGGGTGTATTTTGTCTTAAGGCTGCTGTGTGGGAGGAGGGGGCGCAGTGAGCAAACGACCACTGGGGCTTTGTGTCGTGTTAGTTTGGGATGGGTTGGTAAAGCAGGGCCCAGGCAAACCGGCCCTGTGGATTTTTATGACTGGCATCCTACGTGGCGCGCGCTCACACACACACACACATGGTGCTTGTACCTCCCACTCCACGCGCACGCATGTCCAGGTCCGCGGTGGCGGTGATTTGGTTCTGCGCCGGAGCATCATCGCCAACACCGGCGGCCCTGGCGTGCGCCTGGGCGGCGGCGCACGCAATGTGCTCGTGGAGCGAAACACAATGTGGTGCGCACTCCGAGCTGACTCAGTGCTCATCCCTGCCGTTCCCGGAGCACATGCATGGTCATCGGATCCACACAAACCCGCACCCCTGCGCCTTCGCGCCGCGCCGCACCTCTCTCCGCCTCTCATCACACACACACACACACACACACACACACATACACACACCACATCACACAGGTCGGTGGCCGAGCGCTGCATCCTGTTGGGCAGTGACGTCACGGAGGCGGAGTACATGGACGTGGACTGGGCGGCGTACGGCGGCAGCAGGGGGGCTGGCGGGGGGCAGCAGCAGCAGCAGCAGGACGACTGGCACGACTGCATCAACGCCACGGTGCGTGCGTGTCGCCAGTGTCACCTGGGGCCGTACGTGTCAGGGGCCGTGGCAGGGGCTGCGGGCAGGGGCTGCGACAGTGTGGCTGTGGCAGGGGGCTGCGGGCGTCATGAAGGGTGCGAGTTCCACACAGCCTCCTCCGGAGGAGGAGACGCTGGGCCCGTGTGAGCTGTCATTGGAGCTGTGCACGCCAATCACGACGACTTCCAATTGCGTGCTTTTCAGCCCCACCTGCCTGCCTGCCTGCCTGTCTGTATGCCTGCCTATACACTTGTGCACACATGCCTCGCCGTACTCTTTTCTTATGCAATCATGCTTTCCCAACAAGCACACGCAGACGCACTTATAGTCTCCCAACGCACTTATACACACACACACACACACACATACACACGCACACACACACACACATACCGACGCGGCTACGCGACGCTCGGTATCGGTAGGTATCCGTAAGTAACTCCGGCGCGCCGTCTGGGCGGGCTTCGTTTTGTTGTTTTTTTCAAAACACACACACACACACACACACACACACACACACACACACACGCCCACACAGGTCCGCAACAATCTGGTGTTTGACTGCCAAGGCGCGGGAGTGGCCTTCTACAGCGCACGTGACGCCGTCGTGGTGCAGAACACCTTTGTGGGCGTGGCCACGCGCATGCAGGTGCGGGCTCGCATGCAGGCATACATGTTTGCATGCATGCGGTCGTGCGTGTGGGTGCACGTGCCTTGGATCCGACCCACATGTGACACACTGGCTGTCGCCAACTGACTTGAAAGTGACCACACACACGCACACGCACACACACACCAGCTGTTGGCCGAGTCCGTATGTGTGGCCCAAGCTTTTCGGTATCGGCATCTATCACCCGCAACGTCGTGTCGCTCAACCCCAACGCCTTGCCACACTCCCACAACACACAACAGGCGGGCGTGCTGCTGAACGTGTCGCCAAAGGACATCGGCCCCGGGCTGGAGGTGGGGCCGCCCAACATCAACATCACCTTCAAGAACAACATCGTGTCACTGCGCATGCCGATCGCCCCGCGCGAGGACCCGCCGCGCACGCTGCTGGTGGAGGCCCGCGTGCTGCCCGGCACCCAGCCCGCTGGTGGCAGCCCCCTGCCCGACAACCTGCCCGCCGGCGCCACCTGCGCCGCACGTCGCCACCGCAATCGCCACCGCCGGCGGTTGTCCGTTAGCGCTGTTGCTGCTGGTGCTGATGCGGACACTGTCGCTGGCGGCGGCCGCGCAGCGGAGCAGCAGTTGCGGCGGGCGCTGCTGCAGGCGCCGCACAGCTCGGGCACCTCCTTCGCGGCGGCGGCGCTGAACGCCCCCGGCGAGCAGGTGCGTGCGCGCCGTATTAATGGCCTGTGAAGGGATGATGGGGTGAAGCGGTTGCCACTTGATCATGTCACTCAATCAACGCAGTAATGTGCTCACACATCGTCTCTGCTCTGCCTTGCTGCAACTGACCGAATCTCCGCCGCCGCCATCACACGCCGCGAACACCGCCAACGCCGCATACAGGGCCGCAACGCCGACGGCTCCTGCCCGCTGTTCCCACGCGACAACGCCTGGCGCCTGGACGTGAGCTCGCTGCCGGTGCACCCGCTCAGCGAGCAGATCAAGCGCCGCGTGGGTGAGTAGTGAGTGGAGATGAGGAGCTGGGGTGCAGGCAGGGGCGGAGGGAGTTTGGGTGGATAGAGAATGGGGCACGTGAGGGATGTGGGCAGGGAGGACGGGAGGGTGAGAGGATGGCTGGGGTTATTTTGGACACTGCCAAAGACACTGCAGGCAGGCAGGCGCGCGTTCCTGTGCCATGTGCCACCAGCAGAGCTACGCACGCTGCTAAGTCGTCGCCCTCCCCCACCACCCCCACCCGCAGGCATCGCCTCGGTGCACACGGACTTTGGCGGTCACGACCGCATCAATGGCCGCAATGTGCCGTACGGCATCCCCATCACCTACGTCGACTCCCGCAAGACACCACTGGTGCAGGTGTGTGTGCATGAGTGCGACAAGGAAACAGCGTGTGTATATGTGCGTGTGCATGGCCCCGTGCCCATTCAACCGGCAGCAACCCCGCTCGTGCCTGCTCTGCACAAAGTTTAGCTGAACATGACGACCATGATCAGCGGCGCACACATACCGTGCGCAAGTGCAACGATACGGTCACTGCCAGCTGCTAACCCCTCCCCACCACCGCTACGCGTAGGTCGACATCGGGCCGGACGGGTACGGCGATGAGTCCGACATGAATCCCAACGCCTTCCCCTTCCCGCCCGACACCCCCGTGGAGGGCACCTACCCCGGCTGCAGCGACGACGACTGCGGCGGAGACAGGTGGGTGGGTGGCGCGGCCTTAGGTGCGCACATCTCGCATCATCACATGACTCAACACTTCGCTTTGCCGGCTCACTCTCAAGCCTGCCTGCTCGCATACCCGCACTCATAATACATTCACCACTCGCTCATTCGCATTAGCAAACTCGCACACAAACTCACTGGCTCGCTTTCTCAGGCACATCCTGGTGGTTGACAACGCCACGTGTCTGCTGTACGAGGCGTGGAGGGCCATGCCGCCGGCCATCACCCCCAGCCGCAGGTGGGTGGGGAGGAGGGGTTGCACTCGTGCGTTGTGGTTGTGTGTGTGTGTGTGTGTGTGTGTGTGTAGCAGTGCATTCACCACGCATCCCGCCACCCTCACACCACCACCCGACCAATGCCACAGGTGGCAGGTGGACTCCTTGGCCCGTTTCAACCTGTCGCGCAATGCGCAGCCCAACCGCCGCCTGGGCTGGACCTCCGCGGACGCAGCTGGTCTGGCCATTCTGCCGGGTCTGGTGCGGTTTGACGAGCTAGTAAACAAGGTGGGCGCACAAGAGCGCTACGTCTGGTCCGGTGGCGGAGTTTGTCATGCTCGGAATGGAGCAGTGCTGTTAGCCCTAAGCCTACAGGAATACGCGCGCTTCAATCTGCTGTGCACCGACCGCATGACCTTCAACAACCTCTTTCACACGCACCTCACGTGCCCACGTGCAGGGCGTGATCGACCACGCCATCCGGTTCACAGGCCCCAACAGCCGCCCCGCCTTCTCGCCGCCCGCCTCCCACTTCGCGGCGGCTGGCGACCAGTCAGATCCGCAGACACTGCCATGGATGGGCATGCGGGTGCGTGCGCCGTGCTTGTGATGGAAGGCACAAGCGGAAGGGTGCCGTGCTTTTGTGTTGGGGCCAGCGACTGCGGGGGGCTGGGTCGGCGTGGAGTGGACCCGGAATCGACCAAACCTACGCATAGCGGTCAAAAGGTGCCCCTGGTGGGGCAGCCTTTTGGGGTTGAAAACACGGGCATGTGACTGGTTGGCCGTGCGTGTGCACCTCACTGCATGTGGGAAACCGTCCACGCCCGCCCCGCCATCTTCTCCGCCCTCTCCCACCTCTTGCTCCTCAGGTGCGCCTGGCGGCTGACTTCAACTGCGGCGGGCTGGGCAGCGGGCTGGCGCGTGTGTTTTGCGTGGCGCTGCAGCGTTACGGTGGCATTTTCGCCGACAACGGCAGTCCCTGGTACTTCACAGGTGGGTGGTCCGGGGGGCTGAGCGCTGGGGCCGGTCCGGATCTCCGGACTGGCTGTGCTGGCTGTGTTGATGCACGCCCACACGTGAACACCAGCGCCAAGCCCTGCCCCGCCTAATGCACACAACACAACACAAGAGCAAACGCTAAACGCTGAACACTGAAACACAACGCTAAGCGCCAAACATCGCCACACCCCACAGGCGAGGCGACCATGTCCTGGGAGAGCCACCTGGACGACCTGTCAGCTGTCGGCGACATCCCCTCATCCGCGTTCGAGGTGAGGCGGGGTTGGCAGGCGGCAGGCAGGAGGGTAACGGCAGGCGGCAGGCGGCAGGCGAGAGGGCTTCACGAGGAAGCGAGAGGGCGAGCGGTGATGGTTTGGAGGCGTAGTGAGACCGGCTCCATACAGTTCCGGCCCTGTCCCCTTGAGCCAGCCCGTCCTCTCCTTTCCGCCCTGACGTGCTCCTAACCTGGCCCCCCCACCTGTTCCCGCCCTCCCACACGCTCCCCCCACCTTCCCCCGCCTTCCCCCCGCCTTTGCCTCCCCCCTCCCCCCACCAGGTTCTGGACACGGGCTGCCTGTGCCTGGACTCGCTGTGCGTGCAGGCCGACTGCGGCGGCGGCGGCGCGGGCGGCTCCGGCCCCGTGGCTGCCGCCTCGCTGCCAGTGTATGCAGGCGTCAACGACACCGCGCAGCTGCACTTCGATGGCAACGTTTACAGCACCGGTGCGTGTGTTCGCTCCTTTGCTCGTATGGGGTTAGGGGCGGGGGGCAATGGTAACCCATAGCACGCATGGCATGACTGCACTCCATGCACACCATTCAACAATCATGCATATGCCGCCGATGCACGTTGCACGAAGCCCTGCCTCGCGCACGTCCTGCTGTATGTAATTACGTATGCTGCACGCAGGCGACGCCGCCGCTGCCGGCCGCTACGTGGACCGGCGGCTGCTGCCCGCCGGCGCCCCCAACCCTGGCGGCGGCGCGGAGGGGTACGACGGCGGACTGGCGGGCTGGCGTGCGTTCCTGGCTGCTGGCGGGGCCGGCGGCGCCGGGGCCGAGGCCGGCAGTGTGGAGGTGGCGGACGTCGCGCTGGACCCGGTCAGGGACTGGGCGCCGGCGGCTGGCAGCGCCGCACGTGGCGTGGCCGTCGTGCTGAGCTCGGCTCTGGAGGACTACTACGGCAGACCGCGCGGCGTGGTTGGCGACCGCACGGATGCGGGCGCGGTGCTGTCGGATGGGGCTGTGCGGCCAGTGCCCTCGCCTCCGCCCTCGCCCTTGGCTTCGCCCAGCCCGTCACCGTCCCCCAAACCTTCGCCGTCTCCCAAACCATCACCATCCCCGTCGCCATCGCGGTCGCCATCACCGGCGCCTTCGCCCAAGCCGTCTCCCAGGAGGAAGAAGTCGCCCCCACCCGCGTCCTCCTCTCCGGGCTTGAGCCCGGCACCGTGTCCCTCGCCCGCCAAGGGAGGGAGGAAGAAGAGCCCTTGCCCTAGCGGCCCCGGCTCGGCACCAACACCCGCCCCCAGTCCCAGTCCCAAGAAGAGCCCCAGGCCCAAGGGGCGGTGACGCTCGGCTGGCGCTGTGGGAGACTTTTATCGGAACGTCGTGATATATTTCAATGTACAGAGGAGAGATCACTAGGTCAGGAGGAGTACAGCAAGCAAGGAAGGGCGGACTGGACAGTGCGTGGTCATTATGAGAAACGTGACTGGCGAGCGATGGGTGGTCGGGTAGATAGCAAGGAGCGAGCGCACCTTTAAGTGGTGGTGGTGGCTTCATGGGCGGATTCGTGCAAGGGAATCAACCGTTCGATGTTGTTCGCCAGGGGTTTACTACAATAGTGCAGGAGCATGTCGCCCCCGTCACTCGCTTTGCGCGCGCCTGGGTTTCTGGACTTAACTTTGGACGCTTGGTCTGAAACAGGCATGTAGTGCGGTCCTCAAGTACTCCTGTCCACGTGTACCTTGAGAAAGAGGTTGGGGTCCAGGGGGGCGGGCATGTCGGCAACTCGGCACGCTGCCTGCACAACTTCCAAACTCTCCGCACACCGCAACTGATTGCCAGCTGCTTAATTTGCTCATATCACAACACATACCCCGCTGCTATCAAACGCGGCGTGCAAGCAATGTCTACACGAGCAAACTCTGTCCAGCAACAGTTTTACATGACTGCATTCACTATGCTCTGCTAAGTCATTTGATACTTTTCTCTCACGAAAGCAAGCAGCTTTCATTATCCAAACTGTTGCAAGTAATGCCACCCACGATGGCGGGAGCGGACCGCTGGAAACGCGATCCCATTAGATTCCTAATGTTCGCACTCATAGCGAGGTAAGGTAGCAGGCTGAGGAAGACGGGCTGAGCATTCGCAAAGGGCCGGGGCAACTCTGTGCCACGGGGCCTCGCCGTTCAGCACACCCCAGGCCCCAACAAGTGTAGCACACGGACTGCACATGTGCCGCACCAAACGTTTGTTTGTAGGCTCCCAACGAAGGGTAAATGTCGGCTGCAAATATAGCACCACATAACTTCCTCATGTCAAATATGAAGGCAGGCCCCAGGCACACACCCGTGCAACCCAGCAGGGGGAATTGTAGACACCAGCCCAAACTAAAGCGAGGCCCCGATCCGGCTTAACACTCATCCACATACCGGTAGTGGTGAACGGGGTCTTGGCTCGTGTGAGTGCGGGACTGATCGGTTAAAGGGCTGAGAGCTGGGCTTGGTGTGTTGGTGGCGTTGCCGCCTCATGGCAAGGGTACAGATTTGTTGGTTGGATTGTCCCTTCTTGGATCGTCGCAGTCATGACACCTGAGCTTAGGGCCCCAGAAGCAAAAGCAGCCCCGCCGCGGCTTGTACCGTTTCCGGGGCGAACGGCAGTCTCGCACCAGCAGTCAGGCGCCACGTTCCGCCCGACCCTGCGCCCCTCCCCCAGCCTGCACGCCAGCCCACCCACCACCACCCCCTCTTATCTCCGCTTTCAGCACCACCACCAAACCACCACTACCACCACATCCCCGCCTCCATACACACATGGCCCGCTGCTTGCCTGCGCTTTCGCATGCGCGGTGTTGACCCCTTCCCTTTGTGCTTCGCCAACCCCACCCCACACCCCACACCTCCTCCAGCTTCTTCGTGTGGTACTACAACTTCTCGCAGCCGGCTCAGCGCCTGCTGCCCGACATCAACCCGCGGGCAGTGCTGCAGCCGGAGCCGGGGAGGCTGCACATAGTGGTCACCGGCGGCGCGGGTGCGTGTGCATGTGTGTGTACAGCGGATGCGAGGGGAGACGGGCCAACCGAGCAGTGAGCGCATCCATGCACACACGTGCATCATTTCCTGCTCTCCCCACACACCCAGCTGTACTTGCTCATACGCACAAAGGCCTCAGGCCGCAGCCCAGGGCCCGCTTGCGCTGCCCAATCACACGTTGTGCCCCATCGCCTTTCCTCCCTCCCTTTCCCCTCTTTCCTCCCCCCCCGGTCATGGGTACGCGCAACACCACACCTGCTGTCTACTCCGCTACACTTCTCTGTACCAATCCTTGCAACCCCCGCAGGCTTCATCGGCTCCCATGCCGCCATGGTCCTGATGCAGGCGGGCCACGCCGTGACGGTGCTGGACAACCTCTCGCGGGGCAACGCTGGAGCGCTGAGGGCGCTGAGGGTGAGATGCGGGGATGGGGGTGCACTGAACAGCGAGGGGGCGGAGGAGGGCTGGAGGCTGGGAGATGGAGGCCGATGCACGCCGTGTGGGGGCTGGGGCGAGTGTGTACGCGTTCACTGGTGGGTTCGGTGCGCAAAGTTGTGTTGCATCGTGTGCTACTGCCTGGCCTTTCCGCCCTCCCCGCCACAATCAACCCTTCAAGTCCACTCCCACCCCCGCACCAGTAACGCCATGACTGCTCTGCTCCAACGGCTTGTCCACTATCATAGATCATGCGTGGAACCCCGCCCCCACCCCACCCCAACTTGCTTGCATCCTGCTGTTCCCCATGCTTTACCCTTGCAACCCCGCCAACCACTGTTCCTGGCTACGCCTTCACTTCTTATATAATCTTGAATGTAACCTCCAACCCCCCCCTCATCCCGCCCCGCCCCCTCAGGACATGGCTCCGGCCCGGCGCTTCCGCTTCCTGCGGCTGGACCTGGGCGAGCGCGGCGCACTGTGCGGCGCACTGCAGCGCGCGGCGCCGCGGCCCGACCTGGTCATGCACTTCGCGGCGGTGGCGTACGTGGGTGCGTGGCTGGGGGGCCGTGTGTGTGTGGGGGGGGGGAGGTGCGGGCAGGGCTGGGCTGCGGGGGGATGACAGGGTGGGCAAGGGGGGCTGGGGGGCGATGTGGGGTAATGTGGGGTGATGAGGTGCAGCGGGGCAGCGTGGCAGCTGCATGTACTGGCGGTTGGGTGATGGGTTGTCGGGCGGGTCAGTGTCACGTGCCACACACTGCCTGCCTGCCTCCCCCCTACAGGCGAGTCCATGCGCGACCCGCTGCAGTACTACAAGAACGTGACGGTCAACACAGTCAACGTGCTGGACTGCATGGCGGCGGCGGGGATAAAGCAGGTGGGGTGGGGTGGGGTGGGCACACCGGCACGTGGGACTCCGGCACGTGGGGCTACGGCATGTGGGGCTACGGCACGTGGGGCTACGGGGCGCCTGTAAACTAGGGGGGGGCTGGGGCCTCTTTGAGCTAGCGAAGTAAGCAAGGGCGAACACAGCACCATGCGTCGGTCGGGTTCCACATCTAGCAAACTTCCAACTAGCAAGCAACCGCCCATCCACTCGCCCCTTGCCAACCTGTGCTGCGCCTCAACCCCACCCTCGCCACCTCATCCCGGCCATTTCCTCCCAACCAATCAACCAACCTCATCTCGTACATGTCCTGTCCCTCCCTCCCCATGTGTCCTGTGCTGTACCGCCGCCGTGCATGTACTGCGGCAGCTGGTGTACTCGAGCACGTGCGCCGTGTACGGCAACCCGGAGTCCCTCCCCGTGACCGAGGCCACCCCGCCCAAGCCCATCAACCCCTACGGCCAGTCCAAGCTCATGGCGGAGGAGGTAATGCGGGGCCGGGCATGTGTGTGGCTGGGGGCGCGGGTGCGGCGCGCCGCTGTGGAGTGTCTTTGCGTGCACATGTTTCCCCTTGTTCAATGTCCTCCCTAACGCCTGCACATACAAACATGTGGGCTTGTTTCTACTGTTCTATTCTCTTACACACACTCTCTCGCGTGCGCGTTTCCTTCCCCTCTGACCTCGAATGCAAACACGCGTGCGTGCTCGCTTTCCCCTCCCCCTCCCCCTCCCCCCCCAGGTGATCCGCTGGTACGCCCGCTCCCAGCCCGACTTCAAATCCATCATCCTGCGCTACTTCAATGTGTACGGCAGCGACCCGCAGGGGAGGCTAGGTGCGTGCGTGTACGTACGGCAGTGTGGCGTGGGGGGTGGAGGAGGTGTGGGTGGATGGGGTGGCGGTGTCGGGTAGGTGGGGTGGGGCGGGGTGGATAATAAGGCGTGGGCCGCACACACTGACATCGAAATCGAGGTACAAGGGTGGAGAGGGTCCCTGCATACCCCTGCCCAACAGCCACCCAGCCGCCAAACATGCGTGCATCCCCAATCCCAAAAACCCAAAACTCTGCACCCCATCGCACCACCCACACCCCGTCACCCCCACCATTCCCAACACCTCCCCCGCCCCGCCCCGCCACGCTGCTGCTGCAGGCGAGTACCCGCGGCCGGAGCTGCGCGCCCAGGCCCGCATCAGCGGCGCCTGCATGGATGCGGCGCTGGGGCTGGTGCCCAGCCTCACCGTCAAGGGCACCAAGCACCCCACCAAGGACGGCACCTGTACGTGATGATGCGGGGGTGGCTGGGCGGGATGGTTGCACAGGCAGGTGTTTTGGGTATTTTGGGGTTTGGTCGAACCTGCGGTCTGCTGGGAGCAAAAAGTAGGCCGACGTGCGCACACGCCTGCATGGTATGGTGTCAGCCCCTACTCTCATTGTACTTCCCTAAACCCAAACACACATATACACACACATACATTTGGGTGGTTATAGTTCCGTTCCGTTGTCTACACACCCATACACACACACACACACATACACACACACACACAGAACACGCACACCTCCCTCCCTCTCCCCCCTTTTAACGTAAGCATGCATGGACTCCCCCCGCCCTCCACCATCCCCCCCATCCCCCCCTCGCTCCCCCCACACACACCCAGGCGTGCGCGACTACATCCACGTGATGGACCTCATCGCCGCTCACGTGGCGGCCATGGCCCACCCGGCCAACCCGCCGCCGCTGTACAACATCGGCACGGGGCGCGGCGTGAGCGTCAAGGAGTTCGTGGACGCGTGCAAGAAGGTCACAGGCAGGGACATACAGGTGTGCGCGCGCGCGTGTGTGTGTGTGTGTGTGTGTGTGTGTGTGTGTGTGTGTTAAAGAGCACAAGGAAAACGTTGCGCAAAGACAGTGTATGCGATGCAGCAAAACGACGGCTTACGGATGTTACCTGAAGTTACCTCGCATACCTGCTGCGGTGAGCCGCCGGTCTTACCAACCGGAAATCGCGCAACCCCCGCTACTCTAACCTCGAGGGGGAATTAGTGTCCACACGCTCTCAAGGGTGCAAACCCATGCATGTGCTCACGGTACCGTGAGGCCCAGGCACTCCTGCAATTCCTAGCTCCGCGTCGCTACTCCTGGCCGCTAAGTCCAAGCTCCCGCCCAATCCTCGATGAAATCCTCACCTACGAGCGAATAAGAAAACAACAGTGTGTGTGTGTTAAAAAACGAAACGAAAGCCCGCCCAGACGACGCCGGAGTTACTTACTTTTGTGTGTGTGTGTGTGTGTGTGTGTGTGTGTGTGTGTGTGTGTGTGTGTGTGTGTGTGTGGCCACGCCCTGCTGCGAACGCTCATCATCCGGACATACATGCATGCAGTCGCATCTCAAGCATGCCCATGCTATGCACGCACATGCAGGTGGTGTACCAGGAGGAGGCGCGGCCCGGCGACTACGCCGAGGTGTGGAGTGACGTGGCCAAGATCAACAACGAGCTGGGCTGGAGGTGCATGGCGTGGGGGTTGCTTGATTGCAGGGAACAGGGGGGGAGGTGCATGGCGTGGGGGTTGCTTGATTGCAGGGAACAGGGGGGACGGCAAGCTGCTGGGGTGGGTGGGGGGCAGACGGGGGTCGGGTGCAGGCGGGGTCATGTAGGGGGGGCGGGGGGCGCAGCAGTGCATGCAGCAGCAGCTGCGAGTGGAGAGGGGGGCAGGTGGATGGAGAGGGGGCGGAGGAGAGGGGGATGGAGATGAATGGGGAGGATTGGAGGGAGGAGATTGCAAGGCGGGGGGTTGTGTATGTGGAGTTTACCCAGCAAAGAGAACCTTCCTCCACCCCCCCTACCTCTCAACACACACAACAGGGCGAACTATACAAACATAGAGGAGGGGCTGCGACACGCCTGGAACTGGAGGCTGGAGCACCCAGACGGATATTGATAACATCAAGTGAGGAGAGCATTCTAAGCATTCAAAAGGTGAGGCCTGACGCCTGCCTGCCAGAGCCTGCACGGGCGAACGATTGTGTATGGCTGGCGACGAGGGGCGACGCAAGCATGGATGATGAGTGGTGACGTACCGCCGGGGCGCGCGGGGCTATGTATGTATGGACTCTTATCGGCGATATGGCATATGCGGGTGGTGTGCGGCTGTGCGCGTTGTGGTGTTACGTATACGCGAACCAGCTTTTGCATTGGCGGGACTCGCGCGGGAGGCCCTGGGAGGCCCTGGGCAACCCGGTTGCGGGGTTTCGGCGGCGTGCCAGAAACGCATGAAGATCTCACCAATGCTTGGCTCTCCGGCTCGGGTCTCATGTGAGGGCTCTATGCAAACTTAATTGCTTGAATCACCAGGAGCGGCTGGGGCAGTGGGCGCGTCGCGGTTACCTCGCGTCGCGAAGGACTCATCACGCAGCGGCAGATGTTTCCAGTCAACCGAAGTGCCCAATCAAGGTCATACAGGGTAATAAGTAGTTAATGTGAGCCCTGCGCACTGGAAGTGAAGATTTTATAACAGTGAAGACCCTCGCTTGCAGCTCATGTCTCAAGCGCCTGAAAACCTGCAGCCGTTTGGAACTACCTGCAGCAAGCAGGTTGCTAGGACGAGGGCCTCGATCCTGGCGTCGCTGATGCGCTGTCTGTTCGCCGAGCCAGACTGCACCATTCAGTACTTCGCAATTACGGATGATGATAAGAAAGCAGCCGTTGATGCGATGCAGCAGGACAGCGACGCAACCCCAGAAGCAGCAGGCGCGATAGCGACCACCCGCAGCTCGCTGACTCTGCTAACCGAGTGCCCCGCCCACCTGCGGGTGCTGTGCCCAGGCTCGGCACTCTTCCGAGCCCAGCACGAGCGCTGGCCCCAATTCCAGCACAGCGCCAGCAGCAGTAGCGTAGTCGCCTGCGGCCCCGCCAGCAGCGACCCCACCGCCACTCCGCCAGCACCGCTGGCCGCAGCTAGCACCAGCGGTAAGCCCGGCGGCGCGCCCCCACCGGTGGCGCCGCTGCGGCTGGAGCTGCTGCGGGCGCAACCATCGCAACAGCAGCCCGACCCACCAGCAGCAGGCACCGGCGGCGGCGACGGGCCCCAGCAGCACCAGCAGCAGCCGCAGCAGGGCCAGCAGGTCGACCACCAGCAGCCCCCGCACCAGCTGCTACGGGTGATCCTGGACCACCCCTCAGACCTGCCGTACGCTCTGAGCGCCGTACGGTTCCTGTACGTCGGCTGCGTGGAGCCTGCCGTGGAACACGACGGCGGCGGCGGCTCTGGCAGCAGCATTGGCGGCGGCGGCGGCGGCTGTGGCGGCGCGGCCGTACTGCTGCACGTGCGGCGCCTGGCGGGCTACCTGCAGATCCCCAGGTGCGCCGCCGCCTGCGACGACGCCCTGGTGGCGCTGGCGGCCAGGCCCGCCGCCGCCGCGCCCGCGGCCATCGCGGCCGCCGCGCCCGCGGCCATCGCGGCCGCCGCCGCCGCCGCCGCACTTACCGACGGCCCTCGCGCGGCATCACCGGCGGCAGCGGCTGCGGCGCAGCCGGCGGCGGCGGCCGACAGTGCCGCCGCGGCAGCCGCTGCCTCATCCGCCGCGCCAACGGCGGCGCCACCGCCGCCGCGGCTGGCGCCGCCGCCGCCGCCGCCATCAGCCCCTGCCGCCGCTGCGCCGTCGCTCGCTGGCGTCATGGATTTGTACCTGACCGCTCGTGCGATGCTGGAGCTGCCGCCAGAAACAGACAACGCCGGCAGCGAGGCTGCGGCGGCGGGGGTTGCGCTTCTTTCCAGGGGCGGCGCCGAGCCAGATGGAGACCACTCTGATGCCGACAGCCAGCCGTCTGACTCAGATGATTGGGACAAGGAGCACGTGGATCCAGTTTCTGATGCCGCCAATCTTGCGAAGTACGCCCGGGAGGACGGCTGGTATTGTCCCTGGCACAATTTGATCAGCGGCACTGACGGCGCCGTTGACCAGCCGTCGGCGGAGCTACTAGGGCGGCTGAGGGTGGCATGCCTGCAGCAATTGGCAGCTTGGGCGGTGGCGAACGAGGATCAGTTAAAGGAAGCAAACGCGCAGCGGGAGAGGCGCTGGCAGGAGGAGCACCGGGAGGGTCGGAGGGCGCAGCGGCGGCAGGCGCGGGCGGAGCAGGCGGCGAAGGCGGCGAAGACGGCGCAAATTGCGCAGGCGGCGCAGGCGCAGGCAGCCCAGGCGGCGCAGGCGCAAGCGATGCAGAACGAGACGGACAAGGGCGAGGGAAAGGAGGTGGGAAAGGAGGAGGGAAAGGCGGAGGAGACGGAGGTGCACGAGACAGTGGGCAAAAAGAGGGTACGTGCGGATGAGGAAGCGGGCTGCGATGCACAGTCAGAGGCGGAGGGCACTGAACGCAAGAGCATGCGGCTGCAAGAGGGCCAGCCGTGGCAGCTGCAGCAGCCGCGGCTGCTGACCGGGCCTCAGTCCTCAGACCAGGTCGGGGCTGCGGCGGCAGCAGCAGAGCCTGAGCAGGGAATGGCTGGGGCTGGGTCTGCGATAGATGCCGGGGCAGCTACGGCCGGGGCTGCGGCCGCAGCAGGGGCGGCGGCAGCAGGGGCTGAGGCGGCAGGGGCTGAGGCAGCGGCCGTAGCAGCCGCGGCTGAGGCAGGGCCAGAGCCGATGCAGGTGGAGGCTGCGGGATCCGGAGCAGCCGCTGCTGCGACCCCGCCTCAGCCGCCCCAGGCGGGGGCACATGAGCCACGAGGGGCGCCGCAGCCACCGCCGCAGGGGCAGGAGCGGCCGCAGGAGCAGCCGCAGTCGCCACAGGAGGTTGCTGCGCCCCCTGCTGCTGCGGGCCCCACAGACGACGCAGCAAGCGGCGCAGCTGACCCGCCGGCCGCAGGCGGCACAGCCGACGACCCGGCCGCCTGTCCTGCCGCCCCGGCGCCCTCCTTTGGCGAGCTGCTGGCCTGGGCGGTGCGCAGTGCGCCGCACGTGCTGTCTGACGACACGGCGCTGTGGGCGCTGCGGCGCCTGCCCGCCGCCGGCCTGGAGGCGCTGCTGATGGAGGAGAGCTTCGCCACGGACGACGAGTCCTCGGTGAGCGAGCGAGCGAGCGAGCGAGCGAGCGAGCGAGCGAGCGTGGATGGGTGGGAGGTCCCGGCTGTCTCTTGCAATGCACACCGGCCCGTGAATCGCAAGTTTGCCGCACGCATTTCGACAGCATGCAAACTGCTGCATCCATCCAACCCTCGTCCATCGCCACCTACGCCATCGCATCACGCCACAGCACCCACCTTGTACGTTCCCTGTGCGTGCCCTTCCCTCCTCTCCCTTCCCTTACGTTCCCTGCGTCACCCTGCGCGCTCGCTGGAGTGCACTCATGCACCCATCAACCATCCACTGCACCCCGTCCACCTGCACCTGCACCCGCACCTGCACCTTCACCTGCACGCGCACCTTCACCTGCACCTGCACCTGCACCCGCACCTGCACCTGCACCTGCACCTGCACCTGCACCTTCACCCGCACGCGCACCTTCACCTGCACCTGCACCTGCACCTGCACCTGCACCTGCACCTGCACCTGCACCTGCACCTGCACCTGCACCTGCACCTGCACCTGCACCTGCACCTGCACCTGCACCTGCACCTGCATCCGCACCTGCACCTGCACCTTCACCTGCATCCGCACCTTCACCTTCACCTTCACCCGCACCTTCACCTGCACCCATACAGGTGCTGCTGCTGCTGGTCAGCTGGGTCGGCTACTCGGACGCCCGCGCCGGGGACAAGGAGTCCCTGCTGCGCCTGGTCCGGCTGCTGCGCCTGTGCCACATGAACGACGTCTACCGGCTGCACGTGTTCCCGCGCCTGGCCGCCACTTGGCTGCCGGCGCTGCAGCTGTCAAAGACGTGCCAGGCACTGCGACAGTGGGGCGGAGCCAGGGGGGCGCGGCGGCTGCGGATACGTAGGTCCATGTTCCGGGATGCGGCAGTGCCGGGGGGCACGCGTTGGTTCGTGTCACAGCCGCGGCCGCTGGCGCCGCCGCTGGATATGCCCTGGTCCATTCCGGCAGCCTATCGGGAGCCGCCGCCGCCGCCGCCCGCAGCAGCAGCCCCCGCATCTGAACCCGCAGCAGCAGCAGCAGCAGCACCTGCCGCGCCGGCTGCCGTGGCCGTTGCCGTACCCGCCACCATCGTGCGCTCTTTTGGCAGCCGCTTCATATACTACAATGGCTTGGCCTGGGAGATGTATCTTTGCATCAACGCCTACACCGCAAAGCTCAACGCCGCAACCTTCAATTTAGGCCCCATCGTGCCGGCAGCGCTGTGTGGCATGGTCGGCGACAGGCTTCGCAACGCCTTTGTCAGCCCGGGCCACGTGAACGTCATCATGCATGGCAGGAGCCGCGCCGCTGACGGCACGGCCGGTGGCAAGAAGAGCTACCACATTACTTACCGGCCAGTGCGGGACATGGCGCGCGTGGGCCGGGCGCAGCTCTTGGCGCATGTGGTGCCGCTGCTGGGGCTGCCTCGAGCAGCACATGCAGCGGGGGGGCAGCCGGCGGCGGCCGGGCAGGCGGCGGCAGCGGTTCCAGCACAAGCGGCGCCGCCCCAAGCCGCCGTCGAGGCTGCCACCGCGGCTGCCTCCGGCACCGCTGCCGCGCCGCCGTGGTCGCTGCACCTGCACGAGGACGGGCGGATGCACGGGTGGCTGAGGGTGCGCTTCGTGGCGACCAGGTGGCACGGACGCAAGCAGCAGCAGCAGCAGGGCTAGGGGGCTGCAGGGCTGCGGGCCTAGCACGGTTTCCATCGGAACTGCGAGTGTGACTTTGTGAGCTATTAACGTAACACGAAATGTCGTTGTGGTGCGCGGTCTATGTTGGCCGGGAAGGTGACGGGCGCTGAGGCACCGGTGAGCGAGGTTGCTTGATAACAACATTGATTACGTGGCCGGCAACTGGCGGCGCATAAGTACCGCTTAGACCTACTGAGTATTGGAGGGCAGGTGCACGCAGCAGGGCTGCAGGCGGCAGCGTGTCGCTATGGTTGGTTGGGCCTTGGGCGCGCGGTTTGGTGTGTTGCAGACTGCCGCACGCGTGTCAGAGCTAGCGGGCTGTCGTGCTGGGAAGGGGCGGGCGACTAGTCAGTTTGGAGCTGAACGGGGAATTGCCTTGTGTTCAGGGACGTGGTCATACCGTATGGTTGAAATCGGCTGATTTCACGGCCTCTCCCTGTGGCACTGAGCGCTTTGCCGGCCCGTGAGCTAGACTGTTGGGCGGCCGCTTCATTGTGTGTGCGTGCGTGGTGGTTTGGGGGGCCGGTGCCCGCGGGGGGTCAGAGTTGTGGCCTGGCTGTGGGTGTGGGGCCCAGCCGCCTAGGCGCATCCAGATGTGAGGGGTGCTTTCATCACTGCCGACGAGGACTCGCGGTAGTTGGGTGTTGCGCTGCAAACTATTGGGACCTGCGGCCTGTTTCCCTGCCCGAACCCCCCCAGGCCTGAGAAAGAAGCCGGCCTCGTCAGCGGTCTGGCGGAAAGATATGGGAGTTGGTCTGCTGTGGGTGTGTCATGGCCTTGCAGTCAAGCTCGTGGTGCACCGGGGCGATCCGTCCGGAAGCGAGACGCAGGAGCGGGGACGCCGGGGTGGAATTCTGACAGCGCAGACTTATGTTCGCCATGAACCCGCATAAGTGGGTCCGGCGGAATGGGATGATGAGGCAGGAATGATGAGGACACATCCGAGTCATCAAGTCAGACCGCATTGCGCATGAATTGCTTTGAGGAAGTTGTTATGCCCCAAAAGCCTTCCTTAATTTACATCCAAACGCTCGAGTCATGTAGAGGAAAACATCACAGCTGTTGCAAAAATGTCCAGCTACGCCTCTTTGCCCTCAAGGTTAGCCAAAATCTCTAGTCGGCGAAAGTATTCTGTTTGCACTCCACATAGTTGTGAACAGATGCAAGCTGGCAATTATCGCGTCCTTGTTTGCTCGCATCCTTGCTTGCAGAGAGCCCGTGGAAGCACTGATTAAGCATAGCTCGGTAACGAGTCATGGTGCACAGCGTCACGGCGCGCCCGGCGCCCGGTCGGGGTTTCACACGGACGTTGACGATGCTGAGGCCGGGCTGGGCGACAAGCTGCGGAACGCCGCCGATGACGATGACATGAAGGTTGACACAGTAGCCATGTTTAACAAGGTGAGGAACTGCAGCGTAGCAGAGCCACTTGCAAGGCGCAGGGCGGGGAAGGCGCGCGCTCCAGGCCAGCTGTCGGGCAGGTCGAAGCCGGTGCAGCTGCACAGCTGGCATGCTTACGGCAACGACCGGCAAGCGGCCAGCCTGGCGCAGCTCAGCGGTGCCGGCGCACTGCGCAAAGTGTGGCACGCAGGAGCGCGACAGCCAATGGCAGCACGGCAGAGACGACGGCGTGTCGCTGTGCATAGTGTGCTACGACGGCATGTACAACCTTCCCCTCGGTTACCGCGCGCCGTGCGGTGGCTGCACGGGGTGCAAGCGCGCAGCGCAGGAGCAGCAGCAGCAGTAGTAGTGGGGCACAGCGCAGGCGATCCCCAAGGGTCGAGTTGTGCTAGTGTGGCGCTAGTGGGGTCGGGGGCAGCAGCACTAAATGCATAGATGGACACAGCCCGTGGCGTCGTCACGGGCCCAGCTGGGGACGCGCCTTCCCGCCCTGTCACTTTCCTCCGGACCCACACCCCAACAACTGCAGCGACCTGTCAACGCCCTCTTGTCATAGTGAGTCATGCATGGAACCCCGTAGCCTTGCCCACACACACCTCACCAACACGCGCCCCCAGGTCAGCACTCGGCTGCTGCCGCTGTTCTTCGTGATGGTCATCATGTGCTACGTGGTGGGTCGGGGTTGGGTTGGGGTTTGGGGGGGCTGTGCGTGTGTGGGCAGGGGTTATGGTGCTGCGCGTGTATGTGCGTGTGTGGACACGTAGCATGGGGCTGTGCGTGTGTCGGGGTATGGGTAAGGGCGTGTGAGTATGGGTGTAGGTGGTTTTGCTTTTGCGTGAGTGCCTGGGTGTGTCGAGCCGGGTCTGGGTGGGCGCTCTGGGTGGGTGGTCAGGATGCGCCATGGGGTAGAGGTGGGGCGCGGGCTATAGCTGTGCGGGTGTGTGGACAGCCGCAGGGCATGCAGCGGACCTGGCACGAGCCCGGCCTTCTCAGTGGGTTACTTGGGATTGAATCGCACTACCCCTCCGCACCCCTCCCCAACCCCTTAAGCTCGCAAACCGTCCCCCCTCACACACACAAACCCCCACCAGGACCGCACCAGCCTGGCCTTCGCCGCCATCCAGCTCAACGCCGACCTGGGCTTCCCGCCCGCCGTGTACGGCATGGGCAGCGGGCTGTTCTTCCTGGGATACTCCCTGTTCCAGGTGGGCGGGGTGGGGGAGGGGAGGGGGAGAGGGGAGAGCGGGGAGGGGGAGGGGGAGTTGTTAATGCCTGTGAGAAACCAGAGACACACAAGGACGCATGTGGGGAGGGGAGGATTCAGGATGGGATACTGGTGCTATGAATGTGTCCTAGAGGACTTATGTACGGCTGTGTACGGCTACCACACACACATGCACATATCCCTACCTCCTCACACACACACACGTTGTTGCATCGCATACACTGTCTTTGCGCTTTGTTCTTCTTAATACATATACACACAAACACTCACGCCCACAGATCCCCAGCAACCTGCTGCTGCGGCGTGTGGGCGGGCCCACCTGGCTGGCGTTCATCATATTCGCCTGGGGGCTGGCGGCCAGGTGAGTAGGGGAGGGGAGGGGAGGGGAGGGGAGGGGAGGGGAGGGGAGGGGAGGGGAGGGGAGGGGAGGGGAGGGGAGGGGAGGGGAGGGGAGGGGAGGGGAGGGGAGGAGGAGCAGGAGGCGGGAGGACGAGGCGGTGGAGGAGCAGGAGCCGGCGGGTCATGCGCATTAGCGGCCCCAACCCAAGATGCGCTGGACTGCACTGGGGACCCGGACGGGGGCGGGGCGGTGTGACGCGGGGCTTGCACTCTGGGATCCCGGGCGGCGCCTATTCCTCGGTTCCACCTGCTGCCTCTCATGCCAGTTCGCATGCCCTCGCTCCTTTCGCTCTGTAATCCTGCCCTCCCCCCCCTGCCCGCCTCCCACCTCCCAGCGCCTTTGCTGGGATGCACACTGCCACGCACTTCTACGTGCTGCGACTGGTGCTGGGCGTGGCGGAGGTGAGGGAGGGAGAGAGCCCAGCGGCTGCGTCCGGCCGGGGTCGGGGTCGGGGGGCTGTGTTTGCCGAGCCTAGCAAGGAACGCCAGGCGCTGAGACGAAGACCACGACAAGCGCCAGACCATCACACCTGCTGACGTTTCCCAACACACGCACGCATGTTGAACATAGCGTAAGCGACGTGAGGGACAAACGCTGACCCGGTGGGGTCTACTAATCACCGTTGTGAGGCTTAGGTGAATGTGATCGCACAGATTTACACCCGTCAACAACGCACGCACGCACGCAGGCCGGCGCCTTCCCGGGCATGTGGTACATGCTCACCAAGTTCTTCCCGGGAGACCAGGTGGGTGTGTGTGTGTGTGTGCGGGGGGGGGGGGGTTGTAAGTACCAGCCCAAACTAAACCAAACCAAGCTGGGGGTGGGCAGATGGGTTGGGCCAGGAGGCCCAAAGACCAGGTGGGTCGGGGAGGAAACCACATTGGGTGTGGATGCGGCACGGGAGCGTGCGAGGGCACTGCCAGTCACGCCACCACCACCGATGGGGCCAAAGCACTCGCCTCCCCTCCTTCCCTCCACGTCCTTACCTCAGCATCCCTCCCGCACCCCTGTCCCTTTAAGTATCGCCTTCTCCTAGCTAGTGCCCGGAATCAGCCTTCCCGAAAACTTGTGATTTAACGGCTACCTCCTCCCCCCCGCCCTTCCCCTCCCTTCAGCTGGCCTTCCCCTTCGCTGTGGTGGAGGCGGGCATCAGCCTCAGCCACGTGCTGGCGGCGCCGCTGGCCGCCGCCTGCCTGTCGCTGGACGGGCTGGGCGGGCTGGCGGGCTGGCGCTGGCTGTTCCTGGTGGAGGGCGCGCCCACACTGCTGCTGGCGGGTGCGTGTGGCGTGTGCGTACGTGTGTGTGTACGCGTGTGTGTGTGTGTGGGGGGGGGGTTGTCACCGTTGCTGATGATTAGGAGCCCGAGACACGCGGACGCACGACGTGTTGGAGTTGGTGACACGAGGGTGCAGAATACGAACGCGGGTTACAGGTGACCGCAAGATTGCTCATCCCGTACAAAGCGATACCCACTACCGACAGGGTTCCAGCACATGGTTGCGAGCGCGTTGTCGTCCCCGCCGCTCCTTCCGTCCCGACATGGCGGTGGTGATGGCGAGGTGGTGCCGGTGGCGGCCCCGCTGCTCCGCCTCTCCTGCCCGTCTCGCCTTCTCTCAGCCACTCATGCCTGAACCCCATGCATGTGTTCCGGTTCAGTGTAGCTCGCTGCTTGCTTACGTTCAAAAGCGGCGAAGTCAACCCGCCTACTCTTCCTGCTTGACGCTGCTGCCAATCCTCCGCGCCCGTGTGCAGTTGTGATGTACCGGATGCTGCCGCGCGGGCCGGAGACGGCGACCTTCCTCTCCCCCGCGGAGAGGCGCGTGCTGCAGCGCAAGTAGGTGCGGGGAACGTGCCCTGCCCTGTGCGGCGGAGAGCGCGTGGGTGTGCCCCAGGGCGATGGTGTAGGCCCTGCTTTCAAGAGCGGTGGGTGTGAGGTGGGCGTACGCATGAAGCATGCTGGAACACGCTTGTACTCAACTGGTGCGGACGCATAACGATCCGTTACTTTGTCACCGTGGTGCAGGCTGGAGCTGCACGCACGTAGCGAGCTGGGAAGCGGCGGCGGCGCCGGCCACGGAGCAACGGGCACCGCGGCGGGCGGCGGCGCCGATGTCAGTAGCACCAACGCAGCAGGCGGAGGCAGCGTTGTGAAGCGTAGCGGCAAGGCGCGCAGCGGCCAAGCCACCCCCAGCACCGCTGCCGGCGCCGACGCTGCTGCTGCTGCTGTTGCCGGCGCCTTTGGCGGACCCGGCGGCGGCGGGGCCGGCAGTAGCGGGGGCCACACGCACTCGCAAGGGGCGGGTGCGGTAGGGTGCGCTGGCGGCGGCGGTGGTGGCAACAGCAGCAGCGTGGCAGGCAGCGGCACGACGTGGCAGGCGGTTCGGGCGGCGCTGACTAACAAGTGGGTGGCGCCGGCGTGGTGGGCCTGGGCTGGGGCGGTGTTCTGCACTTTGTCGTTTCACTCCTGTTGTTCCTATGCAGCATGCATGCGCTTTGCCCGGGCGCAAGCACAGGTACCACCATCGCAGCACACACGCACGTGTTTAGGCCGCTTTATGGTCATAGCTCGCGAGGTTCCTCGCAAAGCGCCAACATGAAGCATGCACACTTGCACGCCACGTGTGCCGGGTGTTGGATCCGCAGGTATGTGTGGTATTTGGGCTGTGTCAAGTTCATTCGCGACATCGCCTCGTTCGGACTCATCTTCTGGGCGCCCACCATCGTCAACTCGCTCATCGAGGAAATGGTGGGCGCAGGGGGCGCCTGTTTGGGGAGGGGGGAAAGACATGGGCGAGTGGTGTGTGGTGAGCAGTTCGAGGCTGGTACGGCTGAGCAAGTCCCGAAACCTCGGCCCTTTCCACACTCCCAATACCATCCGTTCTCGTAAATTCCGAAAACAAAGTCCCAACCACTTCCCCTGTGCGTGTGCAGAGGAGCGCCGATGCGGCCTACGACGCCGACGGCGGCGGGGGCTCCCACGGCACCGGTCTGGCGGCCGTGCTGCTCACCTCGCTGCCCTTCGCGGCGGCGGCGGGCGCCGGCATGGCGCTGGCGCACAGCAGCCAGCGCTGCGGAGAGCGCTTCATTCACATCGGCCTGCCATACCTGCTCACAGGTGCGGAGGGTGTGCGCGTGTGCAGCGGTTGCGTGCGGGTGTGCAGCAGAAACGCAAAAGGGAAAATGGTTGTGTGTCTCTTTGTGTGTCTGCGTGTGTGTGTTAAAGAGTGCAAGGAAAACAAGCTTGTGTGTGTCTTTGTGTGTGCGTGTGAGTGTCTTTTTGTGTGTGTCCTGTGTGTCTCTGTGTGTGTATGTGGGGGGGGGTGTAGGTGCGTGGGTGGGTGCAAGCCGCGGACGTCGTTTGGAGTGGGCCGTCTCGTCCACGGCACGAGGCACGGCCTTGTTCACAGCGCCTCATGCGGTGCCCCTTCACGCCGGCGCTCCCTCACTCCCCCCCTCTTAATTAATCATGAATGTAACCCTCCCCCCCCCAAAACACCAACACCCCCAGGCGCCATCCTCAGCCTGTACTCGGTGGGCGCGGACCGCTCGCCCTGGCTGGGCTTTGCGGCGCTGGGGCTGGGCATTGTGAGTATGTGTGTGGGGGGGGAGTGTCTGCATGTCCTAGGACGGGATGGGGCAAGAGAATGCCTAAGCATCGAGAGAGGGAGGGTATTGGGTCGGGTGGGCCGGGTGCGGGCAGAGAAGGGGCGGGCGGGCGGGTGGGCAAACACCTGAGCGCAAGCCAGCACCCAGCTCTTGTGGGCTCAGCACAGCTGTACGCTGCTCCCAACACAATGCCTGGAAGCGCTCCCAACACGCGCCCTTACGGCTCCACTGCTCCGCTGCCTGCTCGCCTGGTGTGCAGGTGGGCAACTACTGCGGCAGTGGCCCCGGGCTGGCGCTGCTGACGGAGCTGGCGGCGGGGCCGGGGCTGGTGGTGGCGTTGCCGCTGTACAACTCCATCGGTAGGGTGGTGCACGGGTAGCCTGTGTGTGGGTTGAGGGTTGCGGCGGGTAGCAGGGTGACAGGGCGCCGAGGGTGCGGCAGCCGCTGGCGCCGACTACCGCCACGTGTATAGCGCAACGTTGGTTGCGTGCGCACGTTGCGCAATACGCCGCCTCCTTTTGCATCCCCAATGAGCAATGCGCACTTTGTACCCGTGGTTGCAGCCATGGTGGTATTAAACAAAATAGTAATCAAGCACATACACATGTTCGCGTGCGCAGGTGTGTTCGGTGGCTTTCTGGGCCCCTCGCTTGTGGGCTGGCTGGTGCAGCGGGCCCGTGACGCCGAGGACAGGCGCCTGGCCGAGGGTGGCGCCGCCGCCCTCCACGGCGGCGGCTTCGGCGTGTCGGCCATGGTGCTGGGGGCGGCGCTGGCGATAGCGGGCGTGCTGACGCTGGCGCTGGGCGCGTGGCTGGGCCGGCTGGGTCCGGGGCTGCAGCAGATCCTGCATGGGTCGGCGGCGGCTGGCGGCGTACGCGGTGGTGTGGCGGCAGGAGCAGGTGGCGGCGGCAGCAGGGGCGGGAGTGACGAGTCGGCGCCGCTGTTGATGGTGGTGGACTCGTCCGTAGGCAGCGACGCGTCGCGGAGGAGTGGCAGCGGCACGGCTGAAGGCTTGCGGAGCTTGGAGGTGTCTAGCCGGAACGCCAGCGCACACGGTGGCCTGGCTGCGGCGGTGGGGCTGCCGTCGCGGCCCTGAGCTGTCCCGGCACTCACGTGGTGACAGCGTGGGCTGACAGGCCGCCGTGACGCTCATAGACTGCCATGGCTGGGCACGGACGGGCTGTCGGGGCGGCAGGGGCAGGTGGGCGTTGTGTTGGCGCCACGTCCCATGTGCGGCGCCGGCGTCGGAGCCCGTGCGAGCGCCAGCTGCTGCTGGGCCATGGTGGGCACGTGCTGGAGCCTGGTGCTGCAGAGGCACAAGGAGAGGGGGGTCGACCTGCCTAATGTGGGGCTGTGAGCGGGAAATTGGCTTGTATCCGGGGGATCTCCGGCAATGGCGTGGGCGTGTGGGTACAGCTGTGGGGCCACGCGCACGCACGCCGAGCGCAGGATAGGCAGTGATCTGATTTTGGTTCAAGACGGGAATGGTTGGGTGGTGGGGCGCATTGCGAGTGGTGTAGCTCTGGACCCGTCGACGGTTGGAAGGACCGTGTGCACTGAGCCGTGACCCAGTACGGTATGAAGCCGTGCGCCGTTGCGGTGCAACGTGCCCTGCGTGAGCCAAACGAATATACGGACGCACCTTTACTGGACATGTATTGCCTGACGCTGGCTGGGACGACGAGACAATGAGCAACAGGCTGTGATCTGTGATGGAGGCGGTCACGACAGGGCATGGGCGCGCGGCATGCAGGTGCACGAAGAGATCCCTGAGTTCACAGATGTACGCGACACGGGCTGCCCGGCGTCCAACCCATGACGTGTGAGTGTGTGACCCGATTGATTGCTGGAGTAAACACTGTGACCAGGGCTGAAGACGGTACGACTGGCCTTCCCCTAGACTGGCCGGGTAGAGCGGCGCAGTAGCCAACGGCAGTGTCAGCGGATTGTTACCGAATGGCGGTGAGCATCAGATGTGCGTATTGGGTAAAGCGCTTCTCGGTCTGATCATTGATTCTGTCGCGCAAGGGTGTCAATGCTCGAGCCGTCCTCAGCGCGCCCATCATTTGTTCAGTGCAGGGAACCCAACCCTGACTAAGTTGACATGGTAGTACTGCCGTATTGCCATTCACATGAATACGGTCCATGGCCCCAATGCCCCAAGTCATTGCTCTCCTACTGGAGTGGATGAGGAGCGGGGCGTGACTGGCTCAAATCATTCATCCTCCCGTGCACTCCGTGCTTCCTGTAAACTCAGTACACCTAATCTCGAGCCCCCCCTATAGACGTGCATGCTGACTGCAGCGGTCGTCTTGGCCTCTTGGGAAGATTACATTTGATACACGAGGGACCTGCTGCAGCTTACGAGCCAGCGAACACGCACTTGTGCGGACGCCCTGCTCTAGGCCTCAAGGGCATGCCACCTGCAGCGCCGACAGCTCTACTTTACGCCTTGGGCTAGTAGGCCCTGCTCCCATGGAAGCGCCCAGTGGGAAGGCTCGACGCAGTACGGGACTACGTGACTCGGGGATGGCCGATTGGCCGTTGCTCACGTGCACCGCCAGGGCAGCTGTCACGACCATCTGCCGGTTTGTGCCTAGCTCGTCACCTGTCCCTTCACTTCCCCCCACAACCGAGAGAGGTCTGTAAGGACAGCCGAGGTTGGTACTTAGAGGGACAGGACAGCAATCCTCCTCAAGTCACTGCTACAAGAACCAGACCTGTGGCGCGCTAAGGCCAACTGCAATGCCACACCAACGATAACCGCCCGATTCAACACTTCCACCAAGCACCAACATCCTTGCACACACAGCGTTAGCTCCCTCGACCCGCCAAGTGATCAAGATCAAGTAACGGAAGAGCGGCATCGTTCTCTCGCAACAAGAGAATACCGTACTCGGTTGAGCCGCTAGCAACCCCGCAGCCCCATGTGGGCCACCCGGCGCGGTGTTGCACGGCGCCCCACGTCAGGAAACCGAAGCAAAGCGGGCGCCCTGGCGCCGAAACTGCAACTCACTCTCACTCGCGCCTGTCCACCAAATCGCGCACCACCAATGCCCCAGACTTCACCGCCAAAGACCAGCAAGTAACGGGATAGCAGGCACCGTACACCTGTCCCCCCAGCATGCTTTCCCGCTGCGCGACAATACTCGGCTGAGCCGCTGGCAGCCCCGCCGCCCCGTTTGGGCCACCCAGCGCGTTTGGGCCACACGTCGCGTAACACGAGGCGCTCCCGCATGAATGCTGTTACTGGCGCCGTGCAACTAGCTGAGCTGAGAGGCCCCTGATACGCAGCAAAGTGTGGAGAGGGCATCGCATCGGACCGAGTGGACTGCCGTCGCAGTCCTTCGCTGTAGGGGTTATCTTTCACCCGCTACTCGACGTCCCTCGCGTTCGCTAGCTGGCCAAATGTGCTAGACTTGACTGCCGCTGAACACGCCCGGCCTCCTCGCGCTCACAGGTGATCAGTCTGCTCGTTCGAGGTCACAGTTACATAAGCAATGTACTGTAGTGCCAATCTGGAGTATCAGCGGACAGCGCTGATACTAGGCGTCACTGTCCGCTAAGTGCGCCCCAACAACCGTACGGCAAGTCTCATGCTCGCCAAGTCACGCACACGCACACTAACCCTAGCCCACACACACGTCAACCTGTGACCTGCACTGACCCGCACGCCCTGTGACGGCGATATGCACTGCCGGCAGATTGGCTTGACACAGCCTCTAACCCTCTTGGAGACTTGGACTTGGACTTGGACTTGGAGACGCTGTACGGGACTACGGGACTCGGGGATGGCCGATTGGCCGTTGCTCACGTGCACCGCCCGGGCAGCCTCTAACCCTCTTGGACTCCCGGCGGACAGATGCACGCACTCACCCCTGCATCAACTCCTGGGCCAATGAAGGCGCGGCCTAGCTGCGTTTCATGATTAAACCCTAGTGGTCATCTGACCGCAGGCATAACATCCCTGCTTTGTCGCATTCACGTGTGCTGCTTACTGTGTGCATCAGGTGCAGCGGCGGGGTTGTTGCCTGGCCCGCTGGCCGTACGCCCGGAGCCCCGGAGTGTGGGGACCTTGCCCCGGCAAGTGGGCAGGGAAGCGCCCTACCGTACATCAAAAGTTTTTGTATTGCCCCGCCCTATCATCAGTGTGGGCAGCATCGGCCGCCTGCCTGCACGCAGCCGTCGCAACCAGGGGGGCCGTCTCCCCTGCATGAAACAGGGGGCTTCCCTGGGTGCGTGGATGACGGTGCGCTAGCAAACGGATGACGGTTACGGTCCTGCTACCTGTCCACTGACAAGCCCTGACGACAACAGCTACAACTACTACAAAAACCGGTGTTTCTCAACACCACCATCATCGCCGCACACGGCCGCACTCCTGGCGCCCCCTCCCCTTCCCCGTGACCTCCAACCAACTTGGCAGCTCAGCTTTAGCACTCCACACATGCTACAACACACATGTATAGGGCGCTTGCGCGATGTTCAAGGACGCAGGCCGTACTATGGGCTCCGGCCCCGGGATGCGCACCTTGCATGTGCATGCGTGCCTGCATAGCAGGGGTCGTATCTTGTTTGCGGGGGAATGTCTTGACCCAGACATTCCTGGCCTCTGGAGCGGAAATTTTTGTCAAGGGGGTAGACAAACAGGCCCCCAAATCCACGATTTTTTTGTCTAGACAAAGTGCCTTTGTGGAAGCCATGTAAAATGTCTAGACATCTTGACATGTTGCAATTTCGCTTTTTCGCAACTGTAAACGGCGGCTTTTGTATCTGTTTCACGCAGTGCAACACTAATGAACAAGTCCAAATGCGATCATATGCACAGGCATGTCGCAGCGCGTTTCCCCAAGCAACTCTGAGCCTTCGCTTGCCTGCGCGGCGTACATGCTATACCTGCTAACTGCTTGCTGTCACCGAAGTGCCGGGGCCAAAGCCATGACCAGTCACAGTTCTACCGCACATACACACAGGCAGAGCGCCATCGCGGCCTAACCGCTTCCAGTTTAGTCATCTTCACACGTCGGCACACACCCTCGTGCATCGAATCCCCAATACACTATCGTCCCTTCTTTCAACGTTTCAATCATACACAATCGTATCGGGTATGTATTTGCTAGATGGACCGCTTTCAAAGAATTCAAACGTTCGTATGCCAAATTATTAGCACGAGACATCCACATTCTGAACGGCCTCCTCCTCAGCCTCCTTCAGAAGTGCCTTGACATCAATCTCACACACACGATGCTTCACACGGGACGGGCGGGCGTTGTGGCTGCTGCGCTGGGGCACGCGGCCAAGCTTTGCAGCGAACTTCTGAACTGCAGGCCCCAGCAGCGTTGCATCAAACTCAGCATACGGGGCAAGGGAGACACCAGCCACAGGCCGCTGCTGGTACGCAATTGGTGGGCCCACAAGGCGCACACGCATCAGTACGTCAAGGGTGCCAAGCTTCATGCTTGCCCGGCCAGGCGTCTTGATGTCATTCATCGCGCTGAAGCCACGCTCAACTTCTGCCGTAGATGGCTGCAGCACAAGCATAATCTGCACCAGGACAGTGAGCTCACGGCCCATGCCAGACAGCCACGACAAGAGCCTCTCATAGAACGGCCTCGCCTTCATAACATCACCACTCTTCTTCTGCTCCTTTGCCACTGCAATCAGGCGCGCCCGAGCCATCACCCACTGGTCAACTGCCAACAGGCAATCATCACCCAAGACGGGCTTAAAGTGCTGTGCCAAAGCGGCCACCTCTTCCTCGCCATACTTCGGCACACCGGAATCAGCAGCCAATGCACGGGGGCCCAGCACCCCAAACTTTGCAGCCACTGAGACATCAGCGGGGAATCGCATTTTGATGTTCTCAACCAGCTTCTTGACCATGCTGCTGAGAGCAAGCTTGCTGCGGAATAGAGTCTGAGGGAAAGCCGCCCAGCTCGGTGCCGTAGGTGCCGTGTCATCATCGTCGCTGCCAGACTCCGCTGTCGTGTCAGTGTTGGTGTCAGAGCCGTCATTGTCGCTGTCAGACTCCGCTGTCGTGGTGGCGGTGGTGGTGGTGGCAGGCGCGATCGTCGTGGGAGGGGTTGTCAGCACCATCTGGTGGCCGTGGAACACGCCATCCTTCGCTGCAAGGTCCTTGATCAGGGCCTGGATGGGTGCCGTAAAGGATGGAGGTGCGTTCGACGTCTCGCCCTCCTTGTGGTAGGTGTAGGCGTTGATCAGGTGCCGTAGCCCTAGTTCCAGGTACTGATGCACGTCAACGAGGGCGAGATCACTCTGCTGGAACCACTTGCTCAATTCCGCTGTTGCAGCCAGAACTCCGTCAATGCAGGTGATGAGCAGGAGGTTGTCCACCTGCCTGCAGGTGTGAAATAGCATGCGGTAGTGATCGCGTTTTAGTCCAAGACAGGAACGCAGTCACGGACACACATGCAGCGGACATACGCACTAGAGCACGAGTGCGCGCCCACGCCTACTTGCACACGCTTGCATTCCTGACATCCCAGGGCATCCACACACCTGAGCCACTCGTAAATCTCGGCCGCGGCCACATCCTTCTTGTCCTTCTTCCGCTCATTGAAGAAGGCAAGCAGGATCGGGTAGGTAATCTTGATCCGCCTCACACACTCAGACCGGGAAAGCCACCGAACCCTGCGTAAGTTTGCGCAGTGTGCAAGCGGGATGTATATCAACCCCTCAGCCTCAGCAGCAGGTAGCACGCAGCTTGTGAAGCCGTCTCACCCTACTCCACAGGCTAGGCTACCGCCGTCCACACACCCACATACACACTTACACCCACACACCAGCGCACATGTCAGCAGGTAGCAAGGCACGACGTGTGCGGCTTACGTGTGCGGCTTCAGGATCTTGTATGCCTTCGCCTTCCTTTCCTTGTACATGTCGTTCAGAGCAGCGGTTCGCACTGTAGGACACGGTGTGCACAAGTTACAGCAATACATCAAAGAAGCCATTCACTCACAACTCGCCACACAACAACCACTAGCGCGCCCAAGCGCACCTGTCGAGGTCTTGGCGTAGTTGTAGATCTTAGAGAGCATGTTGTCCACCTTGACCAGGGCAGGGAACTCCTTGAAGAAGTCCGCACAGGCCAGAGCCAGTCGGTGCGCAGCGCAGTGGCTAGTCAGGACGCAGGGCCAATCCGTCTTGATGCGGGTCGCCACTCCACAGTGCTTCCCAACCATAACGTTGGCACCGTCACTGGTGAAGGCGACAAGCTTACTCCAATCAATCTTGCTCTCCTGTACGTAATTGGTTGCAGCAGGCACACGCGGGGGAGCAGAACACACAGCTCAGCACACACAGCCGACACTGTCCGCACGTCCGTGGCTCTACATGCATGATCTGTCCCTGCGTAACCGCACAATCTACTGCTCGAGAAGGCCACGTGTTCACACTGTTAAGAACGCACCGTGAACACCTCCTTGAGCCTGTCATAGATGTTCACGGCCGTGGCACCATTGTTCATTGCCTCCAGTTGCAGAAACTCAGTCTTGATGCTGTCATCGGGCGCCACGTATGTAATGTACACGGCCAGGTTGTGCGAAACAGTGCGGTCAGTAGACTCATCAATCATCATGGAGATGACAGGAGATGCCCTGATGTTCTTGAGTTGTTCCTCTGAAATTGCCTGCGCAGATCGCGGGTTGTCAGTCGTTAGCATGCGCACCGGTATACTTGGCGAGGGTATGATACAAGGACAGCACCAGCATCCAAGCAATGGCATACCATCACGCCAAAAACGAACCCAATCCCGTAAGCTCCCGCCACAGCTGCATATGTTCAGGTCTTACCTCAGACAGGCAAGCCAGCATTTCCGACGCTTTCTCCGCGGTGTGGTATGGACCGGAAATAGTGATACCACTGCCGCATGCCTTGGACGCATCGCATTTTCGGCACGTATGCGCCTTGCAGTCATGCTTGCAGTCAGCGCAGTTCGCAGCCTGGAGTTTGACCATCTTCACATAGTGGGTCAGGGGCTGCGAGCAAGCAGGAAGGGTGCACGTTGTAACGTGTCAGCCGATAAAGATGCAGCCGAACGCCATGCCTGTTGTACATGCCGTATGCATACACTACAGCACACTACGCCCACTAGTACCGCTTACCAAATGTGCCACAAACGTTGCTACACCACCACACACCAACACACCACAAACGTTGCTACACCACCACACACCAACACACCAAACGAACACACACCAGCACGCACGCGCGCCGCGCCCACATGTGCGCCATGCACAATTGCCCACGCGCCGCGCTCACAAACGCACCATGGCATCCTTGCCGCAGGCGTAAGCCGAACGGATTAGGCTGCACAGCGTTGGGTTGAGCTTGACCTTCTGCTTCTCGACAATGTTGGACATCTTCGTGTGGTTCTTAGCCGCGCCTATAACGTCCAGATGGTTCTTGGAGAGAAGGTGCTTGTTGAACAAAGTCATGTTCATGACCTGCAGCAGAACACAAGGGATTTGCAAGCTTACGCAAGCATGCGGGGAGGCGGCTGGGTAGCAGGTCCTGTCTTAGCTGTCAGGCTGCAGCTGTAAATGGGTACCCCAGACGGTGCGCCGCAGTGCATGCGCTTGCTTGCGTGCAGTATGCGCACACCCCTAGTCTCTCCTAATCCGGCTCACACGCTGCATTGCCAGGCTACATGGTTGCAAGCACACTCACTTTGTTGCCGCCCTTGGTCCAAACAGAGGCCTTCGCACCGGGGTGCTTCATGCAGGCAAGGCACAAGAACGTGCACTCAGGAGTCCTGACGAAATTGTGCCCGATCCCATTCCAACGGCTGGTGTTCTTGATGTTGACGAACTTCGCAATACGCACTGATTCATTATTCCAATCTGCAAGCAGGTGGAGTGTCTCGGTTAGTAGCAGGTGACCAGTATGCCCTATGCGTAAAAAAGAAGCCCGCACGCTCGTGCATCGAAGCTTACCGATGGCGCCATGGCCGCAGGCATTGCGGCCACGCTTCGTGCCCATGTCTGCAACCTTGTCATTTCCATCGTCTTCGCTAGCCTCAACTGCATATCAATGCGACATGGTGTTCAGAAGCCAGTAAGGGCATGCACGAATACGTAGCACGTAGGAAGGCACGCAGAGCAGGCAAGAAGCAGGAAGGAGACAGGAACTGGCAGTAGGCCATGAGGCTAACTCACCGTCATCCATGTCGCTTTCGTTGTCAACATCAACAATTGGCGGGGTAGCAGGAATCGACGACCCAGGGCCACCGGCGGCGGCCGCGAGCGACTCCTTTACGGTGGCGGGCTTGGCAGGGGGTGTGGCGCTGGTCTCGGCAGCGGGCGCGGCGCTCTTGGCAGCAGGCGCGGGAGCGGGCGCGGCGCTCTTGGCAGCGGGCGCGGCGCTCTTGGCAGCGGGCGCGGCCGCGGGCACGGCGCTCTTGGCAGCGGGCGCGGCGGTCTTTGCGGCCTTGGCGGTGGGCGCCACAGTGCGAGTGCCAGCGCCTGAGAGGTGAGAGGGAGAAGGCAAGGGAGGCACAGGTTGAGACCAGGCCACCCAGAACGGACAGGGCCTTCCAGTTGATGATCACATTATTTCTGCACCCAGCCACCAGCTTACCGCGCGCGGCCGACATCAGCATGGCACTGATGGTGCGCGCCTTTGCCACGGCCTTGGGAACCGGCGCCGTCTTCACGGGGCCCGCCTCATCGTCACTGTTCGTCAGGTCCATGACGATCTGTGACTCAGCGGGCTGAGCAGCCTGCTCCGTGCGCTTTTGAGCCCCGTCCTTCAGGGGGGATCCCGCAGTTGCGAAAGCCACAGTGCCGGTCACTGCAGTTTCAATCCTAGCCTTCTTAGTGACCTTGGTAGAAGGTGAAGGCGACAGCGACGCCGCTAAGACAGCGGCGTAGGTGCGCGCCGTAGGCGCCATGGCGGTCTTGCCCGGAGTGTTAGAGGTGGACATGCTGTGTAGAGTTGCGTAAGAAAAGATAAATACTGTATACAACTGTGATAGTAACGAGAACATGCAAATATAATGGAAGTTTGGATTCTTGATTGCGAAGCCCGATCATGCAGCATGATACGCAAATTATCGGGCAGTAAATGTGCTCATTCCTTTCACGTACTTCACAATGTGCTTTAAGCAGCTCCATACTTGAGATTTCTCATACTGGACATGGACATGCCCAGGACATGCAAGCGTGCGCGTAGTACACCTCGCAATGAACACGATGTGACTGATCCATTCGGCTACATGGGGGCAGTGCAGCAAGGCGGACACGGGGCGGAGTTGGCAACACTCGCGGCAGTCGCACGCCAGGCAACCGCATCGACACGGACGGAGCCAACTGCGCTTGTCAGCAACCCGGATGAGAGCAGGATTGGTGCAACGGCGTCACCCATTATGGCCCATTGTGCTGTTGAAGATGTCGGCCAGGTAATGTCTGGCAACTGTACGATACGCCAGGATGCCTTAAATGTAGTCTTGCGTGTAGTCTTGCGTGTAGTCCCCTCCCTTCACTCCGTCTGCGTCTGCGTGTATATCGTTTGCTGCGCGCATTCATGGACGCTTGCGTGTGCAACACATGCTATGCGTCACGTGTGTTCAACTGTCAAGGTGTGGTGCGTGTCATGCCTCCAACTTCCTGCCCCGCCATTGCGCCTTGACTTGCCATACACCTCGCGTACCGTGCGCAGGAAGAATGGCGGCCATACGACAACAAGTATGAATGCAGCAGGACTGGTATTGTGCGGAGGAGACAAGACGGAGGGGCAATTGCAGTGCGCATGCTCAGGGGAAGGCCATGGGTTTACATAAATAGAAAGTCCGTTCAGTTGAGCACTGTTATGGAGGCCTGTTGGAATGACGCATAGGCCGCTCAGAGTTTCAGGACCTGCTTGTTGTAGGAACTTCAAGGAGTGAAAGGGGCTGCAATAGCCTTTGCTGCTGGCTGCAACACGCATGGTGTGAGCGTTATGCAGCCTCTGCTGCTGGGAGGGGCACTGGGTGCGCAGGCGGTGTCAGGAGCCGTAAGCAGGGACCGGGCCGCGACGCGCCCATCCGCACGGGGCCTGTAGGTTGATGCGGTATGCCTGGCGTGTAGAACGCGCGCGCAAACACATGGTACCATGTGATTACAGCGCTGGAAGCTTGGGGAGTCGCTGGTGGGGGCCGTATGCAGCCTCTGCTGCTGGCAGCCGTAAGCAGGGACCGGGCCGCGGCGCGCCCATCCGCACGGGGCCTGTCGGTTGATGCGGTATGCCTGGCGTGTAGAACGCGTGCCCCAACACATTGTACCATGTGATTACAGCGCTGAAAGCTTGGGGAGTCACTGGTGGGGGCGGTATGCAGCCTCTGCCGCCGGCAGGGGCACTGGGTGCTCAGCCGATGTCAGGAACCGTAAGCAGGGACAGGGCAGTGGCGCGCCCATCCGCACGGGGCCTGTCGGTTGATGCGGTATGCCTGGCGTGTAGAACGCGTGCCCCAACACATTGTACCATGTGATTACAGCACTGGAAGCTTCGGAGTCGCTGGTGGGGGCGGTATGCAGCCTCTGCCGCCGGCAGGGGCACTGGGTGCTCAGGCGATGTCAGGAACCGTAAACAGGGACAGGGCAGTGGCGCGCCCATCCGCACGGGGCCTGTAGGTTGATGCGGTATGCCTGGCGTGTAGAACGCGCGCGCAAACACATGGTACCATGTGATTACAGCGCTGGAAGCTTTGGGAGTCGCTGGTGTGGGCCGTATGCAGCCTCTGCTGCTGGCAGCCGTAAGCAGGGACCGGGCCGCGGCGCGCCCATCCGCACGGGGCTTGTCGGTTGATGCGGTATGCCTGGCGTGTAGAACGCGTGCCCCAACACATTGTACCATGTGATTACAGCGCTGAAAGCTTGGGGAGTCACTGGTGGGGGCGGTATGCAGCCTCTGCCGCCGGCAGGGGCACTGGGTGCTCAGCCGATGTCAGGAACCGTAAACAGGGACAGGGCAGTGGCGCGCCCATCCGCACGGGGCCTGTCGGTTGATGCGGTATGCCTGGCGTGTAGAACGCGTGCCCCAACACATTGTACCATGTGATTACAGCACTGGAAGCTTCGGAGTCGCTGGTGGGGGCGGTATGCAGCCTCTGCCGCCGGCAGGGGCACTGGGTGCTCAGGCGATGTCAGGAACCGTAAACAGGGACAGGGCAGTGGCGCGCCCATCCGCACGGGGCCTGTAGGTTGATGCGGTATGCCTGGCGTGTAGAACGCGCGCGCAAACACATGGTACCATGTGATTACAGCGCTGGAAGCTTGGGGAGTCGCTGGTGTGGGCCGTATGCAGCCTCTGCTGCTGGCAGCCGTAAGCAGGGACCGGGCCGCGGCGCGCCCATCCGCACGGGGCTTGTCGGTTGATGCGGTATGCCTGGCGTGTAGAACGCGTGCCCCAACACATTGTACCATGTGATTACAGCGCTGAAAGCTTGGGGAGTCACTGGTGGGGGCGGTATGCAGCCTCTGCCGCCGGCAGGGGCACTGGGTGCTCAGGCGATGTCAGGAACCGTAAACAGGGACAGGGCAGTGGCGCGCCCATCCGCACGGGGCCTGTCGGTTGATGCGGTATGCCTGGCGTGTAGAACGCGTGCCCCAACACATTGTACCATGTGATTACAGCACTGGAAGCTTCGGAGTCGCTGGTGGGGGCGGTATGCAGCCTCTGCCGCCGGCAGGGGCACTGGGTGCTCAGCCGATGTCAGGAACCGTAAACAGGGACAGGGCAGTGGCGCGCCCATCCGCACGGGGCCTGTAGGTTGATGCGGTATGCCTGGCGTGTAGAACGCGCGCGCAAACGTATGGTACCATGTGATTACAGCGCTGGAAGCTTGGGGAGTCGCTGGTGTGGGCCGTATGCAGCCACTGCTGCTGGCAGCCGTAAGCAGGGACAGGGCAGCGGCGCGCCCATCCGCACGGGGCCTGTCGGTTGATGCGGTATGCCTGGCGTGTAGAACGCGTGCCCCAACACATTGTACCATGTGATTACAGCACTGGAAGCTTCGGAGTCGCTGGTGGGGGCGGAATGCAGCCTCTGCCGCCGGCAGGGGCACTGGGTGCTCAGCCGATGTCAGGAACCGTAAACAGGGACAGGGCCGCGGCGCGCCCATCCGCACGGGGCCTGTAGGTTGATGCGGTATGCCTGGCGTGTAGAACGCGTGCCCCAACACATTGTACCATGTGATTACAGCACTGGAAGCTTCGGAGTCGCTGGTGGGGGCGGAATGTAGCCTCTGCTGCTGGCAGCCGTAAGCCGGGACAGGGCAGCGGCGCGCCCATCCGCACGGGGCCCGTCGGTTGATGCGGTATGCCTGGCGTGTAGAACGCGTGCCCCAACACATTATACCATGTGATTACAGCACTGGAAGCTTCGGAGTCGCTGGGGAAACGGCATACCAAGCCGCTGCCCACCAGGCCGCCCATGCAACCGTCCAAAATCACACGCCCGGCAATGCCAGCCCATGCCTCTTGCATCGCCCGCGCCCTCCAGAATGCTTGACGCCCTGCATGCGTCCCTAGCAGTACAAGGTTTGCCATGACACACGCATGTTGTCAGGCGGAGAAACCGCAGACAGGGCATTCCAAGCCGCTGCCCACCAGGCCGCCCATGCAACCGTCCAAAATCACACGCCCGGCAATGCCAGCCCATGCCTCTTGCATCGCCCGCGCCCTCCAGAATGCTTGACGCCCTGCATGCGTCCCTAGCAGTACAAGGTTTGCCATGACACACGCATGTTGTCAGGCGGAGAAACCGCAGACAGGGCATTCCAAGCCGCTGCCCACCAGGCCGCACATGCAACCGTCCAAAATCACACGCCCGGCAATGCCAGCCCATGCCTCTAGAATCGCCCGCGCCCTCCAGAATGCTTGACGCCCTGCATGCGTCCCTAGCAGTACAAGGTTTGCCATGACACACGCATGTTGTCAGGCGGAGAAACCGCAGACAGGGCATTCCAAGCCGCTGCCCACCAGGCCGCACATGCAACCGTCCAAAATCACACGCCCAGCAATGCCAGCCCATGCCTCTTGCATCGCCCGCGCCCTCCAGAATGCTTGACGCCCTGCATGCGTCCCTAGCAGTACAAGGTTTGCCATGACACACGCATGTTGTTAGGCGGAGAAACCGCAGACAGGGCATTCCAAGCCGCTGCCCACCACGCCGCCCATGCAACCGTCCAAAATCACACGCCCGGCAATGCCAGCCCATGCCTCTTGCATCGCCCGCGCCCTCCAGAATGCTGACGCCCTGCATGCGTCCCTAGCAGTACAAGGTTTGCCATGACACACGCATGTTGTCAGGCGGAGAAACCGCAGACAGGGCATTCCAAGCCGCTGCCCACCACGCCGCCCATGCAACCGTCCAAAATCACACGCCCGGCAATGCCAGCCCATGCCTCTTGCATCGCCCGCGCCCTCCAGAATGCTTGACGCCCTGCATGCGTCCCTAGCAGTACAAGGTTTGCCATGACACACGCATGTTGTCAGGCGGAGAAACCGCAGACAGGGCATTCCAAGCCGCTGCCCACCAGGCCGCCCATGCAACCGTCCAAAATCACATGCCCAGCAATGCCAGCCCATGCCTCTTGCATCGCCCGCGCCCTCCAGAATGCTTGACGCCCTGCATGCGTCCCTAGCAGTACAAGGTTTGCCATGACACACGCATGTTGTCAGGCGGAGAAACCGCAGACAGGGCATTCCAAGCCGCTGCCCACCAGGCCGCCCATGCAACCGTCCAAAATCACATGCCCAGCAATGCCAGCCCATGCCTCTTGCATCGCCCGCGCCCTCCAGAATGCTTGACGCCCTGCATGCGTCCCTAGCAGTACAAGGTTTGCCATGACACACGCATGTTGTCAGGCGGAGAAACCGCAGACAGGGCATTCCAAGCCGCTGCCCACCACGCCGCCCATGCAACCGTCCAAAATCACACGCCCGGCAATGCCAGCCCATGCCTCTTGCATCGCCCGCGCCCTCCAGAATGCTTGACGCCCTGCATGCGTCCCTAGCAGTACAAGGTTTGCCATGACACACGCATGTTGTCAGGCGGAGAAACCGCAGACAGGGCATTCCAAGCCGCTGCCCACCAGGCTGCACATGCAACCGTCCAAAATCACACGCCCGGCAATGCCAGCCCATGCCTCTTGCATCGCCCGCGCCCTCCAGAATGCTTGACGCCCTGCATGCGTCCCTAGCAGTACAAGGTTTGCCATGACACACGCATGTTGTCAGGCGGAGAAACCGCAGACAGGGCATTCCAAGCCGCTGCCCACCAGGCCGCCCATGCAACCGTCCAAAATCACACGCCCAGCAATGCCAGCCCATGCCTCTTGCATCGCCCGCGCCCTCCAGAATGCTTGACGCCCTGCATGCGTCCCTAGCAGTACAAGGTTTGCCATGACACACGCATGTTGTTAGGCGGAGAAACCGCAGACAGGGCATTCCAAGCCGCTGCCCACCACGCCGCCCATGCAACCGTCCAAAATCACACGCCCGGCAATGCCAGCCCATGCCTCTTGCATCGCCCGCGCCCTCCAGAATGCTTGACGCCCTGCATGCGTCCCTAGCAGTACAAGGTTTGCCATGACACACGCATGTTGTCAGGCGGAGAAACCGCAGACAGGGCATTCCAAGCCGCTGCCCACCAGGCCGCACATGCAACCGTCCAAAATCACACGCCCGGCAATGCCAGCCCATGCCTCTTGCATCGCCCGCGCCCTCCAGAATGCTTGACGCCCTGCATGCGTCCCTAGCAGTACAAGGTTTGCCATGACACACGCATGTTGTTAGGCGGAGAAACCGCAGACAGGGCATTCCAAGCCGCTGCCCACCAGGCCGCACATGCAACCGTCCAAAATCACACGCCCGGCAATGCCAGCCCATGCCTCTTGCATCGCCCGGATGGACAGTTCGGTCTGCATGAGGAGGGCGCGCAGGACAAGTCAACAACAACATCATCTCCCGCACCATCATATCCCGCACTATGGTAGCATGCGGTCCCCACCTCCGCATGCCAACTTGCCCCCTAGTCGGGAGCGGTGTCTAGTTGAGATGGGAATCCGGCGCCAGCTGAACCCACCCCCAAATCCCCATGCATGCCCAGCGTAGAGGACCGTTCTAGCACCCGTGCAAAAGTCACGTTGAGGAAGAGTCGTCGGGGGCCAACGGGCTCCGGGACCACAAGAAGACCAGAACGTCACCACACGCCGGCCGGACGGGCCGGTACAGCCGACCCAGTAAGCGGTCGGTACTCTGCTCCGAAGACCCCGTCGCTGAACGGGGATCAGCTTCCAGATGCACTAAAACACTATTGACACTGTAGCCCAGCAGCTACTCACGAAAACATTATCGTTTGCTCCTAATTTTGTGCCCCACTTCTCCATTTGTTGTGTGCCGACGGCAGAATGTAATGTGTTTCATGTTGAATTCTTAATATCACTGTGTCCTAGTCAATGTCCCGTGATGGCTCCCCATTCCTCGGTCAATTCCCTGGTCCTTTCCCCGGTCCTTTCCCCGGTCCTTTCCCAGGTCCTTTCCCAGGTCCCGTTCTTGTTGATTCCCCTACGCATGGAGGAGTAGCATGGTTGAGCTTGACAGCAGCCCCGCCCTGAGTGCGAGTGGTTCAGTGCACTCCAATACGAAGCTGCTGTCAAGGCTGCTGTATACCCCCTCTCCCGCGCGCCTCGTCCCTGCCTGTTTTCTTCAACCCCTCCGCAGCTCCACGGTTCCGCCCGTGCACGGGGTCCATCCCTGACTTCTGTTCATTCCTGACCTCTATCGTCTCAGCTTTTCTTCACTGTGCGCGGGTTAGCTGGACCATGGACTGTGGAAGGAGTTGCAGCGGGCTTTGCACCCCTGACAACTCTGCGTGACTGAAAATGCGGCATCCCCGGCAAATCCTCGTCACCGGCTCTGCGCATCTGCAAAAATGAAGACTTGATCGGGGTATCCTTCATCCTCGTCATATCGCCGAAAATCTCCTAAAATACGATGACATTCCATCACTTTCTACAAAATATATATGTCACTATGGTAGAGTTTGCCTCTCCTCAGACACCGCTTGTTTTGTTCAAAAGCGTGCGTGAACCCCCCCCTCCGTTTGTCTGGAAAATGGCCAAAATGGCCGTTTAATGTCTGGAGACATTAAGATAGGAGCCCTGCTGCATAGGTATGTGGGGGAGGGGGGTTGTCTGCTGAGGCCGTCGAGTGTTACGGGCCTCGGGCTTGGGTGACAATACGTCGGTCTGACCCGTAGAGAACTGAGAAGTCGAGCGGCCATGCCAGCGCGCGGTACATCCCAGCGACTGCTTCAAGTACTGCTGTGAAAGAGAAATCCTCTCCGGGCTGAGGGGCGAGATAAAGCAAGCCAGAACGCCCTGAATTGTTCAGGATGTGGAAGGTCGGAAGTCGCCCCACTCGACCGCCAAGTCTTACCCGCTTTATTGTGTTGCTTGTACTCACATAATACAACTGTAAACTACGAAAGCCAAAGCATATATAGGTTGACCGACTCTCGGCATTTTTTTCGGGCTGGAACTTTGCAACGACGCTTAGTAGAAACAAGCCGTTTAACTACTAGGTGCTTACCATGGATGTACTTGGGGCTAGCTTAATGACGCAGAAGAAACTACAGGCAACATGCGCCTGAGGTTCCACGCGGAGGGTTGAGAGGCCTGCCAAGCATGAGGAGACACTGGAGCTTCTCCATATGGCTGTTATTGGTGCTGCTGGTGGCATTGCCGGCCTCAGGTTCGTTCAGGGCAGGGCACGCGGTCCTTTCGCAAAGCCAGCTTTAGTGTGTCCACAACCTTCCGAATACTTAAGACTATCATTTGTGATCCACAAGGACACCAATCCTGGCAATTGCGACTTGGTTTCAAAACTCAAGCTTTGACTCTCGCACCTTGTTAAAGCTGCAAGTTTGCCTGCCGCGCAGGCTCAACCTTTCGTGACTTCACAACATTCACGGACGCTAGCGTCGGCGGTCAGGACCTTGGTGGGGTCAGCACCTCAGCTGGCCAAGCGTCATGGCAAGCGTGCGTCACGCTGTGCCAAAGCTACAGCGAATGCGTCGGCTTCTTGTACAGGTAGCTATGGATTGAAGGGGCGGCAAGGATTACTGGGGTGGGTACAACAGTTGCAGGGGTTTCCCGGATACCCTAGCCGTGGGCCCGTCGGCGGCCCGTTGAAGCGCGTGTGGAAACCCTATGGCGTGGGTTTTTTTTGAGGTCCCCTCCTCTTGCCTGCCGTGTGCTCCCCGCTGCTACACGACCCGCATCTAACACAAACGCATGTCCACCCGCACCAGTACGGCACAGTCCTGTTTACGCGCGTGCTGCCCCCCCTGGCCTTTTCCCTGTGCAACGCGTCAGGAGCTCTCCGTCCGCCTCCTGCGTGCTCAAGCGCACACGAGGGAGAGTGGCGTACGGCGCGTTGCCGGCCGTGGGCGCTGTGGCGGGCGTGCGCGGTGAGCGACAGCGGACGCGGCGGGTGTGCGGCGCAGTGATGATGTGGGCAAGGGGTACGGGCAGGGGGTCCAGTGCCACGGCCGCCATGTACCAACGCAGGAGTGCACGAGGGGCTTGGCGGACGCACATAGATGGCCTACTGTACCGTTATCAGGAGCGCTCTTCCTGATCACGGGACGCCACCAGCGGACAGAGGCGGGGGCCGCTGCCATGCGCCTGGGCTGCCTGTAGGAGAACCACATTGTTTATGCAGTGTGTGCACCGCATGCTCATTAGTCACGCCCGCCCGCCCGCCCCCGTAACACACCGCGCGCAGGCTTTGAGGGCGCTGGGGCGCAGCAGCCGCAGGTGGTGACCGTGTCGCTCGGGTCGACCGGCAACTTCACGTTTGCCTTGGGGGCCACCTACCGGCGGCCGCCGCTGGTGCTGCCCAGCATTAAAGGCTATCAGCAGGCCGACTACGGGTGCGCGCGGCTGCGTGTGTGGGCATGACGGCTGCTGGGCGGCATGTCGCCAGCTGGTGTCGGGAGGCCGCTGCTGGCAAACCGGCCGGGTTTACAAGGCGGCGCAATGGGAGGTTGCATCACTTGCATAGCTGCGGGTGCCTGTAGGCCTTGCGCCGGCCACGTTGTGAGCCGAGGCTGAGGCCCAATGGCCGGGCGCTGCTTCCCGCCCCCCCCCGACCCCTGCCCGCAGGACGTACGCCATGCACGTCACGGACGTCAACACCACCCACTTTACAATTGAGAACCAGCACAACAGCGCCCTGGGGCTGAACGTGCTGGTACTGGACGGGCTGACGGATGGTGCGTGCGTTTGTACGGTGCATGTGTGTGTGCGTGTGTGTCACGCCCTGTGGCGTCATGACGTCAGGGGGCCGCCAGATGCAGGGCCTCTTCAAGTTGAACGCACCCCTGTCACAGCGCCGGAGCTGGCCGGGACCGGCCCCACCTATCAACCCACGCATAACCTACACACGCCCCCCCCTCGGACACGCAGACATGACATACATCCTGCCAGCGCCCAGCTGCGACAGCAACGGTGCCTGCAACACCACCGGCTGCCGGGTGCTGTCCCAGCCCCTCTCCTTCCCCTGGCCGCTGCCGTCGTCACACGTGCCGGACGCGTTCGTGGTGGTGCCGGAGGTGGCGGGCCCCGGGGCTGGCGCGCCAGCCGACTCGGTGCGTCGGCCGGCTACTGGGGCAGTGAGGGGGCGTGGCTGGGTTGCTAGGCACGGCTGCTCGGCCTGTGCCGCATACCGTGTGATGGGACAAAGGGCGACGGAGGAATTTGAGAAGGTTGGGCGAAAGGGACCTGGCCTACGTCCATACACGATGCATGCAAGAGCCGAGGAAGAGGCATAAAAGCAGTGCATTGCTGGCGGGGAGTACTCAGGCGAACAGGCACGAAAAGTGGTGTCGCATGCCTGAGAGCTCGTGTGGCCTTGTGCTCCTGTTGTCGCTGCTCGTGTTGCTGCAGGGGAGCACGGTGGCGGTGTCTGGCTCTCCGCCCAATGCCGTCAGCATGCGGCTGTGCCCCAGCTCCGGCGGTGGCAGCAGCCTAACGTCCTTCACCGCGGGCTTTCTGCTCACCGACCACCCCTTGACGCGGGCAGGTGCGCAATTAGCCTCGGGCGCAGCCGCAAGCGTGTGGGGGATGTGGGGTGCCTGGGTGTCTAAATGCGGCGGGCGGGTGCGTCCCGGGACGTTTGCAGTAAGCTCCATCACACGTATGCCTGTGTGCGGGATGGATATGCCAGCCTGCGTGTGCGAGGGCAGCCCACGCCAGTTGCAAGGCTCCCTGCGGTGGGCGCGCGCGTGTGCCATCCCTTTATGGACGTCTGGTTGGAAACGACTGCCCCGCCACCCCAACCACTCCCCCGCCAACCCAACACCACGTGGCACGAACAGGCTCCTACCGCTACGACTGCCCGCTGGGCTCCCGCACCAGTGACAGCGCCTGCCCGGTCGCCTACAACGGACCCACCGGCACCGACTGCGCGCTGCGTGAGATCAGCACCTACATCACCTTCAGCCGGCCGATGCCCGCCGACCCCACCCTCGTGCTGTCCATCATCGCCTCGGACGGGTGCGACACGCGCGTGTGCGGTCAGGGGGTTGGGGCGACAGGCGTGGAGGATAGGAGAGGAAGCAAGGTGGTGCTTGGGAAGTGGCGGCTTGGGCTCTCGTTGCGATAGGTGATCGATTGATGATACCGCGCCTGCCTGCTCTGCGATCTCACAAATGAACAGGGACCCCAGCACTGATAAGAACTTTGATGTGTACGTGCCGAGCGTGTCCATCTACGGCTTCACTCTGAACACGCGGGCCTACTGCACCACGCGGCTGTGGAGCCTGGAGGTGTCGTGGCTGGCGGTGTCCCCGACCAGCTCGCCACCCAAGCCCTTTCCCAGCGGTGCGTGTGTGTGTGTGTGTGTGTGTGTGTGTGTGTGTGTGTGGGTGGTGTATGTAGGTGTACGTGTGCAGGTGTGTAGGTGGCAGCGCCGCGGCGAACGCAAACAGTTCAAGTGAATGTCGAATGGCCGCAGCACGTGCGCCCAATCTTCCGCCCGTGCACTCTGCCTGTGCACCTTGCTGCCCTTGCCCCCAACGGCGCCCCTACTTGGATCCCCGTCCTCCTGGCCACGCACCAACATGTTCGCCCGACCACGTGCCGACCATGCGTGCAGTGGGCCGGTCGCGCTACGGCTACTTCTACCGCGGCTGCTACACCAACGACTACCAGGCCGTGATGATGTACACCATGTCCTCAAACGACATGGGCATGACCATTGAGCGCTGTGCGGCCCTGGCGCGCGCGAGCAACTACGCGTTCTTTGCCATCAAGGTGCGTCGTGCTTGTGTATATACGGGATGTCTGCTTGTGTGTGCGCGTGATTTTGGGTGAAGGTGTGGGCGCTGCTGAAATGCGCACAGAGCGGCCGTGCGTGCTCAACCTTACTTGCAATTCTGCTGCCGGCGCGGTCCGCAGGACGGCCGGGACTGCACCGCCGGCAACGACGGCGGCTGGGGCCTGCGCTCCTACGAGGGCACCGACGCCTGCGCCGTGCCGTGCACCGGCAGCGCGAGCGCCGGCTGCGGAGACACCAACCGCATCTCCGTGTACCAGCTGGTGGACAGGTGAGGACGGCCTTGGAGGACGGCGCGTGGTCCACCTCTTATAGGGGGGCGCCATCCCACGCCGGCTTGCTGCCCGCACCGCTTCCACTCGCTCCTCTCGTCTGTCCTTGCGCCATGCGCGCTGTGCCGGCGCCTGCGTGGCCTGACGCCCCTCTAACTTCCTAACGTGCACAGGTTCTACAAGCTGGACGCGGTCACGGACATGTCGGCCGCCGAGGGCCTGTGCAGCAGCAGCGGCGGCGTGCTGGCCATGCCGCTGAGCGGCGAGGAGAACGCCGCGGTGGCGGCCGCCGCTGCCGATCTGCTCAACGCCACCAGTGGCTACGTTCGGCTGGGCATGCGGCGGACCAGCAACACGCCGTCCACGGACCGCGAGGCGGGGTGGGACGTGGCGAGTGGCAGGCAGCTGACAGGTCAGCAAGGAGGTGGCGGTGCATGTGTGCGCGTTAGGGGAGCTTCTTTGGGGGGGAAGGGAAGGGGTCGACATGCGTGTGTCGAATGTGGACGGGTGCGGTGTGTTAGGTGCGCCCTTGCTTTCAGGGCGCATACCGCTGCTGTTGTTCGACGGTTTCTTGTGTGCGCCTCGTTGCATACCTGCTGCCTGCAGGCAACTACCTCAACTGGCGCAACCCGGCCGACGTGTCCTACCCGGCGCAGCCCAGCGGCAGCACCGACGACCTGTGTGTGTCCGGCTTCAGCACCGACCTGCTGTGGGAGGACACCTCCTGCACAATCGGCAGCGTCGCCATGTGCGAGCGCGTGTGTGAGTGGCGCATCGCCGTGCGCGCGCCTGCTGTGTGCCCCGCCTGCGGTGGCTTGGCTTGGCGGGGGAGGGGCATGGTTTCTAGCCCCACACACTGGCAGCACTGGTCGCCCGCATTGTTGCAGCGAGATCGGACGCTTTCCAAGGACAAGCACCGTTTCCTTTGTGGCTGCATGGCACGCAACGCCGATGTTGTGTGCCGCGTGTGTGTCCCTCCCTGCAGTCTCGCTGCCCGAGCAGACCACGTGGGTGGGCTGCTACAGCGATAGCTCGGGGTCGCCCCTCCTGCCCACCTACCTGGGCTGGGTGGGCAGCATCGCGGGCTGCGCGGCCAGGGCGCGGCTCGAGGGCTTCAGGTGCGCACTGGGGAGATGTGTATGTGTGTGTGTTCGGCGGGACGAATGAGGGCCCAACTCAACATGGGCAGCTCGCGTGCCTGACACGCGGCGGTGAATCAGCACCCGCGCGGCCCCCTCCGTCGTTCATTAAGCCATGGCCTTTACCCCTCCCTCCGCCTGCCCTTGGCCCTCCCGACTCTCTCCCCCCGCCCTGGCTCCTGTGCGCCCCCGCAGCCTGTTCGCGGTGCGCGCCCAGACAAGCTGCTACGGCGGCAACGACGCGTCCATCCTGAGGGGCGCGTCGCGCGGCACGTGCGACCTGGATTGCAACTACTACAACCCCACGCAGCCGCACAACGGCCAGCTGCTCAAGTGCGGCGGCTCCAGCGCCAGCGCCGTGTTCACCGCAGGTGCGTGCATGCACGCTGTCGTGGCGCGCCGTTGCAGCAACACATGCGGTGTTGCAATGCTTGGTTGCTGCAATGTTTGGTTGGAATGGTGGGAATTCGCGTACGGCAATCTTGGCACGCTCAGCGCACGGCGCGTCCTCTTGCTATTAGGCTTCCTATGTGTACCTTCCCACGGCTTGCCCGCATTCCAGTCTTTCATTCTTACACCATACTCCCGCGCCGCAACCCCTCCCCCCGCAGGCAACCAGTTCTGTCGTAGCCCGCTGATGGCGACCGGCAACGTGACCACCACTAACATGCCCTCCTCCGGCACCGTGCTCACCGCCTCCTTCAATCGCAACTTCCGCGCCGCGCCAGTGCTACTCTATGCGCTGCACAACTGGCGCCGGCCCTCCCAGACGTGAGGCTTGCCGGTGCTGCTGGGAATGCATACCGACATGGGCTAGCTAGCTGGCTCCATCACGGGATAACTAGTACACAAAAGTGAGCAGCTGAACTTTTGATGATGCTATGTATCCTGGTCTGCCCTCCAGTCCAGTAAATAGTCTTCCTGAAAACCCTCCCTTCCCCCCTCCTACACAGGTTGTCGGTGTCGGTGACGCTGAACGACGTGACCTGGGACCGACTCACCATGTGGGTGGAGATCAACGCCATGACGTACGCCGGCAACCCCGGCACTCTGGAGTACATGGAGGCAAACTGGATGGCGCTGGACGGCCTGCCGCAGGGTGCGTGCGTGCGCGTGCGTGTGTGTTGTGATTAAGAAAACGGAAACTGAACAACACGTGCTTGCGTGCTTCGGGGCCAGCACTGGGCCAGCAGCACCGCGGGCACGGGTGCTGATGCGGGGGCGGGGGCAGCAGCATGGGGCCATGGATGGGTGGGAGGTGCAAGGGCTGCGGCTTATGGCAACATGACATTGTGCCTACCTTTTTCAAGGGCGCGGGCACCGATGACAGGAACCCCTTGGCTGAAAGCGCATTGCTGACATTGCATGGTTTCTTGTAGGCATGCGGATCAAGCGCGAGATTGGCTGCAGCGCCGGTGGCTGTCCCTCCCCCTCCAACTGCTGGATCTACACCTACCCGCCGCTGCCGCCTGGCGCGGCTCTGCCTTTCGTGGCGGTCACGGCCACGCACACCACCGACGGCGGCTCTACGGTGCGTCGCGCTAGACACGCGCACACCTCCTTCCAATTTCACGCTCTGCGCACATGCCTCCAAAGCCCTCGCCTCGCGCTGTCTTGCTTGCGCCCACCAACCCACTGCTTCCTCCTCCTCCTCTTCCTGCTCCTGCTCCTGCTCGTGCGCCCGCCCGCTGAACCCTTTGCTTCCTCCTCCTCCTAATTTTGATCGCGCGCCCGCAGGCGACGCTGTCCGGCAACACGCTCAGCATCTGCCCAGTGAGCGGCGGCGCCATCAACGCCTTCCGGGCTGACCTGGTGCTGGCGGACACGGCCGTGGTGCAGACGGGTGAGGGCGCAGCGTGGTGTGTGCGGCGTGGTGTGTGCGGTGTGCGGCGTGGTGTGTGCGGTGAAGTGGCACCTGCCTCCCCGCGGACGGCGGCGCAAACTCGGCAGGAGCGCGCGGCGTGGGCCCAACTGATAACAGGCGTCCTGCGAGGTGGTGGTGTTGGACGTCGTTGCGTGGGTCCCGCCTCCCCCGATGTGTGCGGTTTGCCCCGCCCCTCTCCCTGCAGGCTGGGTGTCGTGGGCCTGTCCTGCGGGCCAGGAGACCAACGCCACCGCCTGCCCGCTGACAGCCGTGGGCGGCTGCGCCGACCGCGACCAGCAGTTCAGCGGCAGCTTCGAGCCCAGCTTCCCCTCCGGCTCCGATACCGAGGTCTTGCTGTCACTGGTGCGTAGTTGGTACGGAGGGGGGGGCCACGGGCGGGCCTTGATTGCGACTCTATTTCCCGGAAACGGGCCGCGCCCCTGCTGCGGCGCTGTGACGGGCGGGCCTTTAGTTCTCGTGTTGGGGGCGTCCTGCCAACAAGCTGGCTTGCTTGGTTTGTCGTGCGTGCTGCCCTGCCAGGTGGCGGTGGAGGCGGTGTGCGACGGCGGCTGCTACGGCGTGGACGTGCGGCTGGCGGGCCAGTACCACGACACCGACCAGCTGCTGTTCAGGGTGGTGGCGGGCTGCAGCACCAGCATCAGGTCCTTCACCGTCAACTGGATGGCCGTGCTGCGGTCGCGCCCCGGAGACAGCAGCGGCGTGTGCACTGGTGAGCCGCGCCGCCGCAACAACAGACGTCGCCGCCAGTCCTAGCGCGTGTTGCGCTTTAAACCGGTGCTGCGAAAAGTCTGGCCGGGCAGGGGCTCTTTCCTGACTCGGTGCCCACGCACCCATGTTGTGGAAACGCCCGCAGGGTCCCCGCGGAGGAGCGGCATCAGGCGCCTGGGCTGCTACGGCAACGCCACGACCGTGCCCAACGCCGTGCTGCCCCTCACGCTGCCCCAGAACCACCCCAGCATGACCATCCGGCGCTGCGCCGAGGCCGCCCGGCTGTACGGCAGCGACATGTTCGCCATCGTCAATGGAACCAGCTGCTTCGGCGGCTCGCTCTCCTCCGTCGGCGGGCTGCCGCCGCCTGTGCCGGCCTCGCAGTGCTCCACGGGCTGCTCGGGCAGTGGCAGCCAGAAGTGCGGCGGCCCCGACAGCATGTCTGTGTTTGGCATCTACGGTGCGTGCTGCAGGGCGTCGCCTTGCCCGGTGTTGGTTGCTATGACGGGCCAGTCGATACGGGATGCGTGCGCATGCATGAGTGATGTACTGAAGCGCGCCTCTGCACTGCCATTGCCCTGCGCTGCCACTGCCCTGCGCCACGTCTGGTGTGCAGACCGGTACAACACCATCGGCTCCAGCCCGCTCACCTCCAACCCCTGCGGCTCGGGCCGCGTGCCTGCCACCGTGGCGTCAGCGGAGGATGACGTCATCATCCAGAACGCCATGACGGTGCGTTCCGTTTGCGTGAAGCGACTGCGCCCAGCAGGCTCCGTGCCATGCAGGAGACGCCCCCAAACTTTGCATACCGTCTAGCCTTGTGTGTGATGCGTGTGATGTGTGTGAGACACGCGCTTCGTGCCCCTGCAACGTGTACCCATGCACGCGCCACACCAACTGGTGCCCAAACGCCCCCCGGCAGGTTGCAAACGTGTATGACGCGTGGATCGGTCTGCGCCTGACCGGTGCCACGTCCGGCGCACCGCCGATGCTGTGGGACACCCGCTGGACCTGGTCCAGTGGGGCCACCTACCGCGACCCCGTCTACAACATAGGCGCGCCGCTCACCTCGGCCCTGCCAGGTGCGCGGCGACTCGCTGCAGCCTGCTCGGCGCCGCCTGCTGAACTGGCAAGCGCCTTTCTCCCTGCTGCCCGCAACACCGCGTCATACTGGCCTAGCGCTGCCCGTGTGTGCCTCGCTGCGTGGCGTCACCTGCTCCCGCACTGCGCCACTTCCCCTGCTCCTGCCCTCCTGACCCGCCCCCCCCCCCCGCCTCCGCAGGCTGCACCGTCAAGGAGAGCACGCAGTACGGCGCCGCCAACAGCCAGTTCTCCACCCTCACCGTGGCCAGCTGGGCCGTCTGCTGCACCGCCTGCGCGGTGCGTGTGTTGCCGCCATGCCGGCACCTCCCTTCCCCCGCCCCCTATTACACCATGGCCCCGCAGCGACAAGCCTGTTCTTGCATCCCATGTCGTGACGCAATCCAAACGCGCTTACCACTGCTTTGGACGCCCCGGAATGCAACCCCTCCGCCCAGGCCAACTACGCCTGCTACTACTGGTCGTTCCGGCCCAGCGACGGCAGCTGCCAGCTCAAGGGCGACCAGGGCCCCAGCTCCTGGTCCTACGACGTCAACTACGTGTCCGGAGCCTCGCCGGAAGTGCAGGGTGCGTGCGGAGGGGGCCGGTCTAGGCTGGTCTGCGGGTTGTGGGGATGCAGAGCTTTCTTACCGTGCCGTTGTGCCACGCCTGTGCCTGGTGGTCTGCCGTGCTGCTGGTCTACCATGCCCTTCACCTGGCCTGCCGACGCCGCCATCTGTATGGCCCGGTACCTGCAAATCCGCATGTGCAGCCACGCCCGACGACCGGCCGAGCTTGGCGCTATGGCACTCCTCTCCCGAGCGGCGCTACACCAGCCCCGGCTGTGTGGCATACGCCACACCCAGCGGCCTCAGTGACCACCCGCCGCCGCCGCGGTCGGGGCGCGCGATGCGTGGCTGGGTACACGATGACTGCACCTCCTACCACACCGCCGTGTGCGAGCGGCTGATGTGGATTCCGGAGGTGTGTAAAGGCGGTGTTTGCGGTTGGCGGGTGGTGAGGGGTGCAGCTGCGTGCGTGTCGAGGGGATCGGGGATGCGTATGCTGGTTGCGGGTGGCGCTTACCGTGCATGTCGCACGTGCTTGCCATACCTACGCACACAGAAAGCTGATTCCGCGTTACCGCCCCTCTTTTCTCCACGCTTGATCTCCACGGCTCGCAGTACCTGGGGCAGGATGTGCAGTTCCAGGGCTGCTGGTGGCACGTGGCCGCCTCCGACATGGTGCTGCCCACCGTCATCTCCAGCTTCTCTGCAGACATGAACATCGCGCGGTGAGAGCAGTGCAGGCACTGGTAGCTGCCGCTGCGAGCTGGGCGGCTGTCGGGGCACAGAGGGGGGCTGGGTCGGCAAAGTGGAGCAGCCGGTGCAGGGCTGTGTTAGTGCCTGCGCGTCTTTGTCTTGCGCCTGCTATGTGAAAGTTCCACACTGCGTGTCGACCTTCCACCATCCTATCACCCTGCCGCACACACAGCTGCGCCAAGCTGGCATCCGACGCTCGCTTCCCGCTGTTCGGCCTGCACCGCGGCGGCGAGTGCTGGGGCGGCACCGGCACCGCCGCCTCCGTCACCGCCGGCCGCGCGCCCGCGCAGTGCAACATCCCCTGCCCGCTGCAGGACGAGGGCGAGACGCAGCCGTGCGGCGGCCTCACAGGCCTGCTGCTGTTCTCGCAGAGCCTGGGCCCATACAACATGGCGCAGGGGCGGCCGGCCTACGCCAGCTCGGTCACACGGCCGGGCGGCTCCGCCGGGTGGGGCTATGCGCAGGGCACGGCGCTGCTGACAGACGGGCGGCCAATGGCCAACGAGACCCTCTCCATCAACATGTGCATCACCACAGCCAAGCAGGTGGGTGCAGGGGCGGGCAAGCGGTGTGTTTGTACGGACAGCTTCGCATAGTCAGCTTATTTTCGTATCACGCATATGCGGGTACCGTAGCGGCGCGCGACCGCGCCAGGCACCAGTCAACGCTTTCCTCAAATGTAATGTACGTCCGCGCAGGCTCGGCCCTGGCTGGGCGTGCTGCTGCCCGCCCTGTCTGACGTCAGCGCCGTGCGGGTGCTGGCGCCGCCCGCCGACTGCTACCTCACCAACGCCGCCGAAGTCAACGCCGCCGACCCGTCACTGGGCCCCGGCAACTGCACCTCCAGCGGCCTGGCCGACTTCGAAGTGCGCATCGGCTACTACGACCTGCTGCAGACGCCCTTCCCCGACTGGGCGAGCACCGTGCTGTGCGACACCTTCACCGGCGTCGCTGCACCCGGCACCTGGGTCACCCTCAACTGCACCACGCCGCAGCTGGGGCGCTCCGTGATCGTGACGCGCCGCGCCGGCTTCACGCAGCCGCTGGGCCTGGCGCTGTGCGAGATCCAGGCGATCGGCCAGCCCAACCTCAGCTTCGGCGCGCCGCCGCCCTCGCCCGCGCCCTCGAACATGGGCTGCTTCCCTATTTCTGATGCGGTCCGCGGCTGCACGAGCGCGGGCCCGGGCAGCGATGTCGGCAACCCCTGCACGCTCGCCTACGACCACAACGCAACCACATACTGGTGGGTGCTGCGCCACTGAGTGGTGTGCGGGTTTGAGGGCACGGGTGCGGCCAGGGGTCTGCGATGGGACAGTGTTAAGGCAGGTTGGTGAAATCCGGTAGGGTGCAGCTGATTCCCAGATCCAGCAGATGGCAAACAATTTGCAACGGCAGTGCAGGAGCGCGGGTGCATGGGTGCGGCCAGGGGGCGTGTGTAGTATTCGTAAACCCCGCGATGCTGGCGTGCACGTTTGCCGCATCCTCGCGTGTTGCCATCGCTCCGTGCCGCCGCTGTCTGCTCCTTCTCCGACGCAGGAGCCGATCAGCAAGTGGCCCGGGTCAGGAGCTCCGTTTGGACCTCAAGACCGCCTATTCGGTGTGCTCCATCGCGGTCGACGTGAGTGCAGTAGCACACTGAACCTAGATAGTGGGCGCATTGGCTGGCGATTGGCAGCGTGGCTGCTACAGTTGGGACGACGTTGCTGAGCTTGGGCCAAGCTACCCGGCTGATCCACCCCACCGTGTACGCCCTTCCGTGTCATGCCGCAGTGGTGGTGCGGTGCGCCTGGCAACACGCCCTGCAACATGACCATTGCCACGTCGCTGAATAGCTCGTTCGTGAAGCCGTACGGGGTGAGTAGCCAGCAAGCTGCGACACACAGGCGATGCATAGCTAAAGCCCGGGCAGCGCGGTGAACTGGAGCAACCCTGTTGTGGATGTGTGCTTGGTGCTCTACAACCCCACTCACGTCCGCTCGGTTTCCCTGTCCTCCACCTCGTCACCGTGAACGCTGCAGCACTTCTCCGCGACGTCGTCCCGGATGACCCACACCGTATGGCCATCGACTGACGCCATGCAAGTCAAGATCGTTATCGACGCGAATGGCGGCGTGCTCGCCGGCGTTTATGAGGTTACGCTTATGCTCAGGGAGGCTGCAGGTACGATGTCGGGTCCGTACATTGTCGCACTGGCGCTGTCCGACTAATCCTGTTCGCGCTACAGCACATGCTTGCTGTACACGGTTATAACCGGCCCAATACTGGCTCACTCGGCCGCCGTGCAGGGTACTACAACATCATCCCCACCATCCCCGCCGGCAACCGCTTCGTCTCCAGCGTCAAGGACAGCAACCCCGCTACCTACGGCGACGCAAAGGCCGTGGATGGCATCTGGACGGCCTCACTGCCCACCGGATTGTGAGCTGACTGCTTGCTAGATCCGGGCTCCGCATCGATTACTGCGACGGGAGGGATGGGCTGGTCGCCGAGGGACGCCGTGGACCCAAACGCACACCTAGCACGTAAGCTTGCCCTGGGTGTGATCACCATACTTGTGCTGAGGACACGCGCCCTGCCGCTGGCCACCCTGCTGGCTGCTGCCCTCCCACAGCTGTTGGTCTTCCGCGGCGGTGGCGGCCGAGCCGTCGTGGATTAGCTTTGGCATGGGCGGCGGCGCCGTGTTCGCTGGCGTGCAGTTCCTGCTGCCGGACGACATCACACGTGAGGAGGCGCTTGGGCGCAGCCACGGGGCGCAGACAGCAGAGTTGCTTAGGGCCGTCCTCAACCTGCATGTAATCTATAAACCTGGCCACAGTGCTATTTGCAATCCAGAAAACGGCGTCGGCATTGCAATCAACGTGCGCACGCAAGTAACATGCACTCACCTCCAATCATTTCGCCCGCAGCCTTTTCGGGGACCTTCAATTTGCGCACCGGCTGGACGGGCGTGTCAAGCACCACCTACCTGACCTACAACTCCATCACCACCACCGTTTCGGACACCTTCTACCCGGGCCAGGTGGTGGACATCCCCTGCAGCTGGGCCGGCTCCTTCGGCGTGCTGTCACTCGAGGTGCGTGTGCGCGCGCGTGCCGCTATGCGAGCTGCTGGCAGTTGCCACTGGTGTCATTGATGTGCCGGATTGCAGTTGCTGGCCGCGTGCCCGCGCGCCACTTGCTTGACAAAGCGCTTGAGCACGAATATAGCACCGGTGTGCTGGTGTGGTGTGCCGCTGACACTGCTGCACCGTGCCGCTGCATCTCCTGACCCAACCCCACAGCTCCAGACCACCAACACGGAGCTGCAGATTTGCGAGCTCGCGCTCATTGGCCGGGCCCAGGTCTACCCGCCCCCATCGCCGCCGCCCCTGCCGCCCGGCAGCGGCGGAGGCTTTGGCAACTATGCGCTCAACGCGCCCGTGTTCGCTTCGTCGGTTGTGCGCAAGGGCTTCGACAGTGCCTTCAGCCCCGCCCCGTTTCAGCGCATACTGACGGACGGTCGTCCCATGTTGAACGACACACTGACCTCGGGATTCTGCGTCACCACGGCCAAGATGGTGAGCCACGCAGGCTGCTGCGCCGCGCAACTTGTGGCCGCGCTCCGCTAACGTGCCCCCTGTCAATTGCCGGGTTGGGCACCATAGCGTCATCCACACTATCACCACCCCACCGCCGCATGCACATAGCAAACGTCCCCGCGCGCCTCCCCATTCACCCGCGTCGCCGCCCGCCGCCGCTCTCCCTTCCCCTCTTCGCCCACTGCAGCGCCAACCCTGGTTCGGCATTGCGCTGCCCACACTGCTGGACGTGAGCAGTGTGACTCTGCAGGCGCCGCCCGACTGCTGGTTCTACGACGTGTGGAACACCAACTCGCTGGCGACGCCGGCGCCCTCGGGCTCCTGCAGCTCCGTGGGGCTACACGACCTGGAGGTACGGGTGGCCCACAGCGAGCTGGACCTCGGCACCCCCTTCGCCGACCTCTTCAGCACCTCCGTCTCGTGCGGCAGCTACACCGGCGCCGCCGCGCCCGGAGCCCTGGTCACGGTGCGTGCAGTTGTGGCTGCAGCAGTGGCTGCAGCAGTGGTTGCAGCAGTGGGTGGAGGCGAGGGAAGGGAGCTTGGTTGGATGGGTTGCGGCGGAACCGCCCGGTCGCACACCACATGCGTGACGGAGGGCAGCCTTTATGCAGGACCGAAAGCGTGAAGCACGCAGGCGTGCTTTTTGCCAAGGGCCGCAGCTGCTAATCCTGTCTCGACGCGCTTCGCCATACACAGATTAACTGCACGACAGTCGTCACCGGCCGGACCGTGATAATCGTTCGCCTGAACGGAGCGGCGCCAGCGGGCCTGGCGCTGTGTGAGGTGCAGGTAATGGGCAGCCCGCCCGCCCCCGGGCCCCCGCCGCCGCCTTCGCCGGCGTACAACCCCATGTGTGCCGTTAGCAACTACCTCATCAACAGCTGCAACAGCCAGGGCCCTGGCGTGACCGGCAACTGCAGCGCAGCCTACGATGGCAACGGCGGCACATACTGGTAATTGATTGCCTGATGCAGCCATCACCATGGCCTGACGCAATGCTCGCTGATTGTCCCTAACGTGAGAAAAGTACTGGGCCGAATTGGAGGCACAATTTGTGGAAGCTGTGCACATGGCGGTTCATGCTCGCTTTATGAATATTCGTGTTGTTGGTGATATGCAGGTCGCGTTTGTCGGACCAGGCTGACCAGCAGCTTTCTCTCAACCTGCACACCGTGTTGCGCGTCTGCCAGATCCAAGTGGATGTGAGTAGTTATGAACTCATGGGGCTCGATATGCTTCGCCTTGACGTCCTAAAATGGCGATGCCGGCGCACTCATGTACACTCGTAAGCTCTCTACTAACCATTCCGGCTGCCCCCGGGTGCTGATGCGTGTGGTGCAGTGGTCTTGCAGCATGGCGGCCTCATGCAACATGTCCGTGTCGGCTGGGCTGCTCACCTCATCCATACTGGTCTTTGTGAGTACCGTGCGACTCAGAAGTTGGACCGGTGGCTGAGTGAACCCACACGCCGCACACGCCGGCTAGCTCATCCTGTGCAGTGCGGCGTAGGCGCCTGCCAGCTGTTGCTGCGCTGTGCCCTCCGTCCTGAGCCGAGTCACGGGAAACGTGTACGTGAGCGCTGACATGCTGCCTCCACCACCGCTACAGAACACGACCGCCGCCTCCGCGTCGCCGTACACGGTGTACATGTACCCCAACGCTGACGCCAACCACCTGATCTTCCGGGTGGATGGCCTAAGCGCCGGCGCTTACACCTACATCTATGAAGTGCGCGTCTTCCTGGCAGAAGCAAAAGGTGCGTTGCCAGCTCATCATGTGCGAGCTCGTCTTGTAAAATAAAAACACGCGCCAGCAGCTGCTGTGCGGCGCGCGCGAAAGCAGCGCCAGCCGTAACCCTTGCCAACGACTCGCGTGCGGCGGAACGCGCTGCCTGTCCCTTGCCCGCCAGGTGCCTACAACTTCATTTCGCTGGCGTACCCGCCCGGCAGCCTGCTGGTCGCGTCCAGTCAGAAGAACAACGACCCCATCTACACCCCAGCCAACCTGGTCGACAACGTGTGGAATGCGGGCCTGAGCAGCGGCTGGTGAGTACGTGCACGTGCACGTGTGTGTGTGTGTGTGTGTGTGTGTGTGTGTGTGTGTGTGTGTGTGTGTGTGTGTGTGTGTAACGGCCGCACGTTGGGTGTGTGGTCATAAACCGAATCGGGGTGTGTATCGCGCATGCTTTTTAAGCACGGCAAGCTGCCATGCATGCTCAGCTTGTGCTGGTGTCTTTTCCAAACTTGTGTCTGCCTGTGTCATACACACGTGTGCGCCACGTCCAGGTGCTGGGCTTCGGACAGCACCTCCAGCGACGCCCCCTGGCTGGCCTTCAACCTGCCCGCCCAGCACACGCTGCGTGGCGTGCAGCTACTGCTGCCGGACTACATCACGGGTGCGTGCTGCACGGTTTTGGGTTGCTTCAATGCTTTGCTTTGGGTTTCGGCCGCGCCCATGGAGCCGGCTTCGTATCGCCTGTTCATTATTTATCCCTTCGTGCGCTCACGCCATGCATTCATGCCGCACTGCCGCTCATTCTGCCGCACAATCATGCGCAGCCTACAACGCCGACATCACGGTGCGCGCTGGTAACAGCACCGTCAACACCACCGCCGGGCTGTCCGCCAACCCCACATGCTACGTGGACGCGCGCAGCGGCGGCAGCACGTGGACGTCGGCCGAGGTGGTGACGCTGTATTGCAACTCGCCCTCCGCGCGTGTCATCACACTCCAGGTGCGGCACTCGTTCATGTGCTGCATGGATGCAGTGGGAGGAGGCCCGCGTTCTGCTGGCGCGTTGCTACTTGAGAGTCAAAGGCCCAGATCCCCATGTGCATGGACCCAGCGTGCGGCCGCCCATGTTCACATCGACACGTGTACAAAATCCACCTCACGTGTGCGCACGTGCCTCATCAACACCTGCCTCGCTCCTCGCGCCCCGCGCACAGGCCAACCTGCCGTACTGGGAGTGGGACCTGTGCGACGTGGCGCTGTGGGGCCGGCAGCTGCTGCAGGGACCGGGACCGTCGCCCGGCGGCGGTGGCAGCTATGCTGAACAGCCCTTCCCCACCGGCTACCCCAGCTTCCCGCCCAGCGGCATGCACAAGCGCGTTGCCAGCTATGAGCCGGACCTCGCGGGGGCCATGTCCTCGCCGGCAATGGTCCAGTGCCCGGGCGCCGCGCCGGATCTACTCACTGCCGTGCGCATAAAGAAGACCAGCAGCGGGCCCTGGGTGCAGGCGGTGCAGCTGGTGAGCTGCGGCAGCAACGCCACTGTGAACAGCGGCCTGAACGACGGCGGCGTCACGGGCTGGGAGGTCGACGACGCCTGCGCTTCGGGCTACGACCAGCTGAGGGGCTACGAGCGCAACAGCACGAGCGACCCGCTGTGGGGCGTGTGGGGCCTGTCCTTCCACTGCAGCGGCAGCGGCGTGTGGACGACGCCCGTCGGCTCGGGCCCTGGTGGCTACACCGGGCGACTGGTGACCCTGCAGTGCCCGCGCGACTGGCGGATGAGCGGGCTGGTGCTGTGGGGCAACACCTCCCAGGTGGGGGTGGTGGCGCCCTTCTGCACGCCTGCCTCGGGCGTTCCATACGACCCGCTGGCGACCTGCCCCTTCATCAAGGGTGGCACACTGCTCCCCGGGTACGTGTCGCCCAACCCCATCACCGCCGACCTGGGCACAAGCATCGCTGCCAACACGGCCGTCAGCACGGTTATCAGCATGTGCCAGGCCACTGCCAGCTGCGCAGCAGCCGTGCTGTCGCCCACGGGCGCCGGCGCAAGCGGCGACAACTACAACGCCGTGCTCACCGTAAGTGCGGGCTTGGCGGTGGCCGGGGGCGTGGGTGCAGACGTGGGTGTGAGTGTGGACGTGGGCATGGGTGTGGGTGTGGATGCAGCGGAGGCATGCAAGGCAAGGCGTAGGATGAGTGCGGTAGGAAGGCTCGGCGCGGCCTGCAAACGGTGCGCTGCAGCTACAACTAATGATGAGCCCCTGCTGTCAAGTTGGACACGTTGGATTGACGTTCCTGCGCTGTACTGCGTCCGCAACGCCTCTGCCCTCGCCCCCAGAACGTGCCGCTGTCCGACCTGCAATCCCCCGGCTACCTGGACGGACTCACGGGCTGCACCGGCACCGTCATGCTCAACCCCAAAGGTAACTCATCACAGGGCTGAACATGGCTCCAATAATCGTACTGAACAGCCACGCGCCCATTCTAGCAACAAATTCGTAGTGTTTAGTCAGAAGTTACGCCCGACCGATCGCATACCGACTATGCCGTATGTGTGACTGCACACCCCCAGGTCGGCCGTCCTGGTACTGCATGGCTGGCTTCACGCCGCCGCCGCGTTACGTCACCGCGTACAGCCCCATCACCGTCACCGGCGCGGAGGAGTGCGCCTGGCAGGCGGCTGCATACGTCGTCGACGCATTGTGGGTTTGCTGCCGTTGTGTCTGTCTGCGCGCTGTGCAAGTGCCCTCGCCGTGTTCTGTTCTTGGGCGTGGTCAACGTGTGAACGCAAAGCAGACGCTTCCGGAACAGACGAAGGCCCTTTCATGAGTGCGTTCGTGCATGCCCCCCAAACGTGTATCCTGTACCCAATGTTCTAACCTTGCAACCCCCCAAACCATGTGCCTGCCTCCTTGTTGATGCATGCAGCCTTACCAGTGCCTCGGGCACGCAGTGCACCATGCTCTCCTACTCCGACACTGTGGCTGCCTCCGACACGGGCGGCGTGGCCGTGAACTCGTCCGCCAATGCCGGCGCCTTCTGCTGGCGGCAGTCGGCGCCCTGGAACTGTACCGACGTGGGGAACGTGCCCGGCAACGGCTACGACAGCTTCCAGGTGAGTGAGCGGCTGCTGCCCTAGGCGCTCACAACCGGATTCGTGGGTGGGGTCCCTCAGCAGCGGAGCAATCTATTCCTGGCGGAGAGACGCTGTAGGGTTTTTTACACGCGCGCCTTGGAGCATTTCTGATCGACATTCTTCGCGGGCACCTCTGCCAACGCAGGCCGCGACACCAGAGGTATGCAAGTGGGCATGTGACAAGGACTTCAGCTGCACCCACTTCTTCTACAACGCCACCGACTTCGGCTGCTACCTGCGCACCCTGGCGCCGTCGGCCACCAGCGGCACCAGCCAATACGCCAGCGGCCCTGGCCAGCAGCGCGCTTGCATGAAGACCCCCTACCACAGTGACTACTCATACGGCAACCCCCCGGCCTCCTACGGGTAAGGCCGGGCTGCCGTGGGAGGCAACCGCCCCAAATCATTTCACTCAGGCACTCATCCCTCCATTGCACGCATGCCACGCACCGCATGTACAGGTCAATGTGCTGGGTTGGCGTGCACCTGGGCAATTCGGTGCCCAGCTGGTCCAGTCCCTACGGCAACGCACTGAGCGCAACGGAGTGTGCCAAGTTCTGCAAGCAGGTATGTAGTGTGCGCGTATATGTGTACGTTTTACTCACTTAGTATTCTCGTTTACGGTACGTGTGCTTGGGCATGTACTGTATGTGTGGGCTTGGGCGTTCATGATATAAGCGCCTGTCGGATCCTCGCATGCCAACTCATGTGTCGTGGCCCCGCACCCGCGCAACCTGCCCTGCCCTCCCTTGTCCCACCCCAGTACGGATGCGGGCACTGGAGGCTGCACAACGACGGCAAGTGTGACGTGTACTCACCCAACACCTATCTGGGTAAGCCCCCGACGCTTGGCTGGGGTCGTCATGAAGCCGGTGTGGAGCCGTCCTGGGTGTGTGTGGCCGATGCGGCCGTTGCCGCCCGGGGCGTCCGCACTCTGCGTGCATCGCCGTGTGCTTCCACGTGTGTAGCGTAGCCCTGACCCGCGTCAATTGCACAGTCTCACAGAGGCAAACTGACCTGGACGGCTCAATCATGGCCCCCTGGTGCCTGACTGCATGCCCGCGCCCCCGCCCCCGCCCTGCTGCAGGCTTGTACGGCACGTCTGACATGTACGGCCCTGACGTGGACACGGCCATGAGCTGCCTCGCCACGGTTCGTGCCGAGTACGAGTGCCTGCCTGCCGGCTTCACCGTGCAGTACTCGCTGGCCAGCTCCGTGACCACCAACGTCAGCCGGGACGCGTGCGCCGACGCCTGCAGCGGATCCAGCAGCACCTGCACCGGCTTCACGATGATTGACACGGGCAGCGGGTTCACCTGTGACCTGCACGCCCGCTCCTTCGTGGGCGCCTACGGCGTAAACACATACGACCCCAGCGCCGGCGCAGTCTCTGTTTGCCTACGCACCTTTGCCGCGCGCGCGCTGCGGCTCGCCAACGCCACCGCTGGCGGCGGCTACAGTCCCTCCCCCAGCTACTCTCCTGGCTTCTCGCCCACCCCCACCCCCAGTGGGGCTGCGGCCTCGGTACTGATGGTGTCGCTGCCGCGCGGCTACCCCGGCACCGGCTGGGCCACTGGCGTGGCCAGCCCCTCCTACGCAAACATGGACTGCATCACCGGCTACGCTACGTCCGTCACGTTGGGCGGCCTCAGCAGCCCCTACCTGTCCTACATGTCTCTGGACAGCTGCAGCGGCGGCGGCTCGCGCACGGGCGCCAGCTACGTGGGAAACATCACTGTGATGTCCGTGGGCGACCAGGCGAGCTTCAGCTGCCCGAACGGCTTCTCCGCCATCGCGGCCATCCAGAGTGACCCGCCCAGCCTGGCAGCGCTCTCGCCGTTCGAGTTCCGGCTGTGGTGCACCGACGGCAGCGGCGGACAGTGGACGGCACCGGGAATCGGCAGCGGGCCGGGCGCAACCAACTTCAAGGATACCGTGGTGACCTGCCCCATTGGCGCGGTCATCAGCGGCTTCAAGGTGCGTGCGCGACAGGCCCGCAGGCCGCCGGTTGCCGGGCCGTATGTGCCATGCACACATCTGACATCGCATGCCTTTGCGGCTTGCAGGGAGCCTGATTGTTCCAGAATAACAAGCCCGCTCCCACTTACTTCCCCTGGACCCAACACTTCCCCTGGACCCAACACTCTGGACCCACAGGTGCACTACACCTCAAGTGTGGTGGCGCGTGTAGTGATCGAGTGCAAGCCGCGCGCCGGCGGCAGCACCTGGATCGACCCCCGCGGCCAGTGCCCCTGGCCTGCCGGCTACGACTTCCTGCCCACCTACTTTGACTCGACCGTCGCCACATTGTTCACATACACCAACGCCAACGCCACCGGCGGCATCACCGGCATCCGGGCAGCTGTGCCCGACTGCGAGTCCCAGGCGGCGTGCGTGGCCATCGCTCACAAGGTGTTGAACGAGGACGCGGCGGACGTTGAGTCGCGGCTTCAAGCCGACACCGGCGCTGCCGCCGGGCTGGACATGTGGCAGGGCGCCGCTGTGGGGCAGCCGGTCATGCCGCACTGCGACGGGTCGTTTTGGAAGACACCAAGATGTGAGTGTCGGCTCGCTTGCTTGGCGTGGGAAGTCAGTCTGCGTGGTATGCATTACCGGTATCAAGCCGGCCAGGTCTTTTGTGTGCATGCGCATTCAACAGAACAAGCACCACAATGAAGCCCAGGAAGCCCCATCCCACTTCCACTCATCCGCCTTCATGCGTGCCCCGTGTGCCCCACGTTTTAGTTGGTTTTGGTTGAGTTTGGGCTGGTATTTACAACCCACCTCCCTCGCCCCCTTCCAACCCCTGCAGTTCCCCGCCAGTACTTCTGCGTGCACCGCATGCAGCTGTCGGGCACCGTGCTCACCACCAGCAACTCCGCCAGCCTGCCGCACTCGTGCTCCCAGCTGTGCGACGCCACCTCCTCCTGCCGGGGCTGGTACCTGGATGAAGCCTTCACCACCTGCACCCTGTTCGACACGCCGTTCGTGTCCAACGCCGCCTACAGCGTCGTCACCAATACCGCCGGCCTGGGCATGTCTTGCTGGTTGGCGAACGACCCCTGGTGAGTGCGAAAGCCTATGCTGCATCTGCAGGCGTGCATGCATCATGCATTTCCATTCGCCAGCCCTTCGCCGCATCGCACAGTGTGGTGTCGGCTAAGCTCATGCAGCGTGTGCTTATGGGCGTGATCTATGGGCCAACAGGTGCAAGCGGAGCGCGGCTGCTGTGTGCTGAGTTCTGACCTGTGCGTGCTTCCATCCTCCTGGTCACCTCACACGCAGGTACTGCCTGCCGCCTGGCTTGGCCACGGCGGGCAACGCCGACTCCATGGCTGGGCTGTTCGCCATCCCGGAGAAGCGAGCGTCGCCCGACGAGTGCCGCGCGGACTGGTGAGTAGCCCAGGCGCGCATGGTGCTGCCCCCAGGTTGCTGGCTACTACTAGGATGCCGCGGGCGGACGGGCGGTCGTGCTGTGTCCGTGTGTGTCCGTGTGTGTGTGTGTGTGGGGGGGGGTGTTAACTCGGAAGCAATCCCAAAGGGAATCAGTAGCGCTGCAAGGAAGAGGGGGGAGGGGGCACGGGCTCACCTGGGAGCGAGTGGTGATTGAAGCGGCAGGGGCTTCAGCCTGCTTCCGAGCTTTTTGGGGGCTCCCGATGCCCTCCTTGCACTCTCCTTCAGCGTTTCCATCCTTCAGCACGCTGCTGAGCTCTCCTTGAGCTCTCCTGCAGCGATCTCTTGAAAGCTGGACGTGGCGTGACCACGTCCTCCTCCTTCGTGCCCGCAGCGATGCCAACCCCGCCTGCTCGCACTTCGTCTTCTCCGGCGCCTACAACGGCCAGTTCAACTGCTACCTGCGCGGCGCAGCCTTCACCGGCCCCACCAGCGAGTTCGCGAACGGGCCCTCCCCCGACGCCCATCGCACCTGCTTCAAGACGCTCATGCATCGGCAGCTGGTGAGTGGGGGCTGGCTACTGGGACAGGCCGGGATGCTTGTGCGGGCAGGGCACAATGCGCAGGGCAGCCAGGGATGGGCGTTTGTGCGCGCAGGGTGGAATGGGGCAGGAGGGAGCGATCAGGGGACCGGGCGCATTTACTGTCGCGTACCGGTAGCGCAGCTGTACTGTTGCTGCTCGCTGACCGCTTCCTCCTTGATTATGACATGGTGGACGACCGCAGAGTGCCTCGTACATCAACAACTACGCACTCACGCACGCCCAGCTGTGCTTTCCCGGCATCCGTTTCGGCCCCACGGGAGCGTGGCGCTTGCTAGGCGACGTATGGGACAGCGCCTCCTGTTCAGCCTACTGCCACAGCCAGCCCGGCTGCGCTTGGTGGGAGATCAAGATTGACGGCAGGTAAAGGGGCTATAGGCGTGTGTTTAGACGCGTTCTCTAGCGGTTCGCCAGGCAGGCTTCGCCTGAACCCGGACTGGCAACGGCCGCCGCCGCATGGGGCCTCTGGGCCACAATGAGCCTGCCGGCGGCGGGCAGCGCGTGCAAGCAGATGCTGGTGCAAATGTTTGAGATGCCACGGCTGGTTATTGATGGCCTCGCCCGGGCTGTCCTGGTCTCCGTGGCAACCCTTGTGAGCTGTGATGGTGTATGCGTGTGCGTATGGTGATCTCGCGCCCACCTCCCCGTGCCTCGCCTCTCCCCGCCCTGCATGCAGCTGCATGCTGCATGACGACTGGGGCTGGTTCCAGAACGGCGCGTTCGGCCCGGACTCGAGCGTGGTCATGTCCTGCTTGTCAGCCGTCACGTGAGTACCGTAGTCCAGTGAATCAGTTGATTGTGATCTTTGCGCGGCATGATCCATTCGCGTTTGTGCTGCTCAATAGGATTTCCCTGCTAGACGGATGGGGGCCTTGAGCATGCCGCCTGATGTCTAGAATGCTATATGCCCCGCCGCCGCCCCACCCTACCTGCCGCCACATCATACCGTATATGTCGTTCATTGCGTGTCTGCCTTTGTGTTTGTGCGCCGCAGGGGGACGTTCGTGTGCCTGCCCAGCGGTGCCACCTTCTCCTTCAACCTGGTCACCAGCCTCACAAACGTGTTCAGCACCACAGACTGCGCCAAGTGAGAGCGATTCTCCTTTACCTCCTCCTGCACCCATAGTATTCCCGCCATCACCCACCGTCACCCACTGCCAAACACCGTCACCCATAGCCCCCGGGGTCGTGCCTTCCGAATCCTCCGAACCAAATTCTCCGACCTCGAATCGCGCGCACACGCCAATCGCTTCTAAACTTCACCCTCCCACGCACCACTCCCGCTCACACACCGCCCTCTTTCTGCAGCTCCTGCAAGAGCTCGAGCACCTGCAGCGCCTACCACTACGACAGCGTCAACAACGTGTGCGAGCTGGGGGACCAGCCCTTCACCGGCGCCACAGGCGTCAGCGCCCCCACAGGAGGCGTAGCCGGCGACGGCTTCTGCTTGCGCACCCTCAACTACGGCGCCCTGTTCTCGGCTGGCCCGCCGGCGATCCCGCAGTCGCCGCCGCCGCCGCTCTCGCCGGCAGCGGCCTCAGCCGGCTTCCAGATGGCGCCCATACCGCTCCGCTACACGCCGTCCAGCTATTTGGCGTATCTGGCCGGTGGCATGTCCGTCTCTTGTGTCAGGTGAGCGATAGTCCTGCAGGGAGGCGGTTTCTACCCGGTCACGTAGCCTCTTGTGTGTGCCGCGGGGTGCCGTGTGTGGGTCGCAGGGCAACGCGCGGAGGGAGCTGAAGTTGTTATTGACGCCATCGCGCATCGATACCGGCACAATCTCTCCCAACACTTGTTGCAAGCAGTCATTGGGTGTGCTCATAGGCTGATGCGGTCTTGCCCCCCCCCTCATTTGCTGCAGCCCCGCCGCAATCAACACTATCACGCTAGACGATGCGGGCGACATCTTCCTCACCCACCTCAACGCCATCAACTGCACCGACGACACCGCCCCCTCCGGCGGCGGCTTCGGCAGCCCCGGCGGCAGCGCCAGCACCTTCAGCTGCCCCGACGGCTTTGACGCGGTGCGCGGCGAAGAGGCCTACAAGCCGCCCGGCGGCTCTCCTGCGATCGCACACCCTCTTGTGCAGGTGTCCTTCCGCTGCTCCACCACAGGCGTGTGGACGTCTCCGGGCCGCGGCAGCGGCAGCGGTCTGGCGGGCGGAAACCGCACACTGACGGTGATCACCTGCCCCGCCACCACCGCCATCACGTCCATTCAGCTGTCTGGGGATTCCACCTACATCGGCGTGGTCAGCATCGTGTGTGGCGCCGCCGCCGCGCCTCCCTCGGGCACGGACGACTGCCCCGCCGTCAACGGCTTCTACTCGCTGCCCGGATACACTGCCGCCGGCGCCACCAACGTCGGGAGCGTCAACACTGGCGCCAACGCCGAGCTGGCGTTCCAGGACTGCGTGACATCCGGCAGCTGCAACGCCGTGGCGTGGGGCTTCTCCGGCGGCAGCGCCTTCGGACAGGGGCTCAGTGCGGACCTGGCGGCGCTGCAAGGCGTGCTGCCGGGTGACGGTGGTGGCTACTGCGACGGCACGTTCGCTGAGGCCCCGCCTTTGCCACCGCAGTACTACTGCGCACGCGGCAGCGTGCTCACGTCGGGCTCCAGCGGGCTGCCGGTGGCCACCGCGAGCAGCGTGGCCGAGTGCGCGTATGAGTGCTCCAGCTTCGGCTGCACAGGCTTCGTGTTCGACTTTGCGGAGGCGACGCCCTGCAACCTGTTCTCCTCGGTATTCACGGTGGCCGACACGTTCACGGTGAGCGCGAGCTGCGCTTAGGAGTGCATGGATGGGCTGCGTGCGTGCCAGTCTTGGGTCTGGGCACATGTGCAGTGTCTGTGCGGGCTGCGGGCTTGTTCTCGCTACGCTTGCGTGGCCCGGATGACTGACGATACCCACCGTCCTCCCTTTCCCTTGAATCCGTTTGCTGCGCGCAGGTCTCCACGAGCACGGACATCATCGGCTGCTGGCCTGACGCCGCCGCGCCCTGGTACTGCCTGCCCAGTGGCCTGCAGTTCACCGCCAGCAGCCCCATCGCGCCCGTGTACCGCCGGGCCACGCCGGAGCAGTGTCGCTACGACTGCGACAGCTATCCCTCCTGCTTCTACTACCGCTACGACCCCGTCACCTTCGAATGCGGCCTGTACGCGGAGATACTCTACCCGGGCGCCGGCGTCGTGGCGGGCACGAACCCCGTGCGCACGTGCTTCAAGACGCCGCAGCACCCCGACCTGTCCGCCTCAGGCCTAGGCCGCGCGCAGGGCTCGCTGTGCTTCCCCGGCGTGGACCTGGGCGGCGTCAAGTCAAACACCCTGCCAGGCTACTTCAATCCCACCTCCTGCGCTGTGCAGTGCGCAATGTACGGCTGCGGCCACTGGAGCCTGCGCACCGACTCGACATGCGAGCTCTTCGCGCCCTACACGTACTTAGGGATGGGCGCCGGCGCTGCCATCCCCTACGGCGTGGACAACACCACAGTCATGAGCTGCCTCGCGCGCGTGACCGGCAGCTTCGAGTGCCTCGCGCCCAACCGCACCATCGCGTATGAATCGGCCGGCGCCGTAACGGCCGCGACCCTGGCGGACTGTGGGGCCTCGTGCTACAGCTCCGGCAGCTGCATTGGCTTCACCTACACCACAGCCGCCACCAGCAACTGTTTCCTGATGGCAGACAAGCTGTTCTTCGGCACGTCGGGGAGCAACGGCCTGGCAAGCGGCACCGACGACGTGACGACGTGCCTGCGTACCACCATGGTGCGACAGCTGTTCGGTGACCCGCCGCCGGTGGCGTCCCCGCCGCCGCCAGAGTTTCCGCCGAGCACTCCGATGCCGCCCACCGGTGGCGGTATGACGTATCCGCCGCCGCCAGGCATCAGCGCGTTCACTGTGGAGATGGCAGCCATCCCCATCCGCTACACGCCCGTAGGCGCCTGGACGACTACCCACAGCTACTACTGTAACGAGTAAGTATCGCGAACATTTGGGGACTCGCATGACATTATTCATGTGCCAATGCAAGGGGTTTCTATGGTGAAATGTGTTCCGCATCCACCTTCCCCTACCGCTACCCGCTTCTGCCCGAACTAGCTCCCTTCCCAACCGGCCTCTCCCGCAAACGCAGTGACGCCACCATGAACGGCGTCACGGTGGATGACGCTGGCGGCGACTACCTCACGCACCTGGCGGTTACCAGCTGCACCAATGCCCTGGGCCCCTACTTGGGCGGCGCCGGCGCCTTTGGCAGCGCCTCCGGATCCGCAACCGCCTTCAGCTGCACGGACGGCTTCGACGCGGTGCGCGCCGAAGAGGCGTACACGCCCCCCGGCGGCTCGCCCGCCACCCCGCACCCGCCCGTCTACGTCGCCTTGCGCTGCTCCACCACGGGCCTGTGGACCTCGCCGCCCTACGGCAGCGGCAGCGGGCTGAGCAACAACCGCACGCTCACGACCGTCACCTGCCCCGCCACCACCGCCATCCAGACGCTGGATTTCGCCTCCAACGGCGGCTACATCACCATCCTGCGGATCACGTGCGCCTCCGCCACGGCGCCCACAGCCTCCGACACCATGGACGCCTGCCCCGCGGTCTCAGGCTTCAGCCTGCTGCCAGGCTACACCGACCCGGCTGCCACCAACACCAGCACCTACACCACCTTCAAGATGGATGCCTTCTCCGACTGCAACGTGGACAGCACCTGCACCGCTGTGGCGTGGGGCCAGAACGGCGGCGGCTTGTTTTCAGAGACGCAGATTGCGGACCTTGTTTCGCTGCAGGTGCGTCGACTTAGCGACTTGCTGTCTGCGGCAAGCACACTAGGGGTAGTCATGAGCCCCTTACTCGATACGACCTGTACTCCTGAGAACCTTCAGTGCTGGCACCCGTGCTGCCGAGTTTTGATTACCGGAACTAAACTTCCACTGCCGCTGGCGTCCTCCGGTGTTGCTGCAGGGCGTACGCGCCGGCGACGGCGGCGGCTCCTGCTTGGGCACGTTCGTGGAGGTACCGCAGGCGCCTCCGCAGTACTACTGCGCGCCCGGCATCTTCGTGGGCGTGGTGCCTGGCGCCATGGCGTCAATGCCGGCAGCCACCGCGGCGCACTGCGCGTATGAGTGCGAGGCCGCGGGCAACTGCAAGGGCTTCGTGGTGGATGTGTCGGCCGGCACCGGGTGCGACCTATGGGGCATGGAGCCGCTGCCCAGCGAGTACCCATTCACGGTGCGTTGAGTGTGAACTGGTTGTCGGGCAAAATGATTCGCTTTGCCATACGCCGCACTTGGTCTGCCATTGCATTTGCCACTGCAACACGCACGGGCGCCGTGGGCGCTGAGACCTTCCTTCCGCGCCCCACGTGCCTCCATCCCTCCCGCCATCCCGCCCGCGCAGGTGTCTTCCAGTACGACCGTGATCGGCTGCTGGCCGCAGGCCAATGCGCCCTACTTCTGCCTGCCCGACGGCGTGTCGTTCTCGGGCGTGTCCGTCTCCACGCCCATCAATCGCGCCACGCCAGAGCAGTGCCGCTTTGACTGCGACCAGGCCCCCGGCTGCTACGCCTACAGCTTCGACCCGGTCACCTTCAGCTGCGCGCTCTTTGCGGACCTGCTGGCCGTCGCCACCTCCGTCATTGCGACGGCCAACCCCGTGCGCACGTGCTTCAAGACGCCGCAGCACCCCGACCTGTCCGCCTCAGGCCTAGGCCGCGCGCAGGGCTCGCTGTGCTTCCCCGGCGTGGACCTGGGAGGGTTGAAGACGGACACAGTGACTTCCATCGCCACGCCAACCGCCTGTGCAAAGCTGTGTGCAGACTACGGCTGCGGCCACTGGCGCCTGCGCACCGATGGCGCGTGCGAGCTCTTCGCGCCCTACACGTATCTGGGAATGGGCGCCGGCGCTGGCATCCCCTACGGCGTGGACAACACCACAGCCATGAGCTGCCTCGCGCGCGTGACCGGCAGCTTCGAGTGCCTCGCGCCCAACCGCACCATCGCGTATGAATCGGCCGGCGCCGTAACGGCCGCGACCCTGGCGGACTGTGGGGCCTCGTGCTACAGCTCCGGCAGCTGCATTGGCTTCACCTACACCACAGCCGCCACCAGCAACTGTTTCTTGATGGCTGACAAGCTGTTCTTCGGCACGTCGGGGAGCAACGGCCTGGCAAGCGGCACCGACGACGTGACGACGTGCCTGCGTACCACCATGGTGCGACAGCTGTTCGGTGACCCGCCGCCGGCATCCCCGCCGCCGCCCAGCCCGGACCCGCCTAGCCCAGAGCCTCCGTCTCCGGCGCCTACTGCTCCTCCGCCCAGCCCAGAGCCTCCCAGCCCGGAGCCACCGACTCCCGCACCGCCAAGTCCCACACCGCCGAGCCCGGTGCCGCCAAGTCCAGCTCCGCCCAGCCCGGCACCCGACGCGCCGCCGCCTTCGCCAGAGCCCCCGAGCCCGGAGCCGCCTAGCCCGGAGCCACCCAGCCCAGCACCTATGGCTCCGTCACCTCCCAGCCCGGACCCGCCTTCACCGGCTCCCCCTTCTCCAGATCCTCCATCGCCGGCTCCCCCCAGCCCCGCTCCGCCCTCACCATTGCCTCCGGCACCCTTCCCACCGAGCCCCGCTCCTCCGAGCCCGGAGCCCCCAAGCCCGGAGCCGCCAAGCCCAGAGCCACCTAGCCCAGCGCCCTTGGCTCCGTCACCGCCCTCTCCGGATCCGCCCTCGCCTGCGCCTCCGTCTCCAGCGCCTCCCTCGCCATTTCCCCCGGCACCCTTCCCACCAAGCCCCGCTCCGCCGAGCCCGGAGCCCCCAAGCCCGGAGCCGCCAAGCCCAGAGCCACCCAGCCCAGCGCCCTTGGCTCCGTCACCGCCCTCTCCGGATCCGCCCTCGCCTGCGCCTCCCTCGCCAGCACCTCCCTCGCCACTTCCCCCTGCTCCCTTCCCACCAAGCCCCAACCCGCCCAGTCCCGCGCCCCCCAGCCCCGAGCCACCCAATCCCGCGCCTCCGAGTCCGGCACCCTTGGCTCCCTCGCCTCCTAGTCCGGATCCGCCGTCTCCAGCACCGCCATCACCCGAGCCGCCCTCACCAGCACCGCCTGCGCCCCTCCCTCCTAGCCCCGCTCCGCCGTCACCAGACCCGCCTAGCCCGGCGCCGCCAAGCCCTGCACCACCCAGCCCAGCACCAAACGCGCCATCCCCACCCAGCCCTGAGCCTCCGAGCCCTGACCCGCCCAGTCCGGATCCTCCAAGCCCCCCACCACCATCCCCACCCGCTCCCTCGCCGCCGCCTCCAAGCCCGGAGCCGCCAAGCCCAGAGCCGCCTGCGCCGTCTCCTCCAAGCCCGAATCCGCCCTCACCTGCGCCGCCCAGTCCCCCGCCGTCTCCGCTGTCTCCACCCGCCCCCACGCCACCTTTCCCAGAACCCCCACGGCCGACGTCGCCATCACCCGCGCCGCCATCACCGCCGCCGCCTTCACCAGGGCCGCCGCCAGCACCGTTTCCGCCCCCCATGCCACCATCCCCACCTCCGTCGCCGCCGGCTCCACCGCCCGTCCCTCCTCCATCCCCGCCCAGCCCTCCGCCCAACCCTCTTCCGCCCTCTCCTGGTCCGCCTGCGCCTGCACCTCCCTCACCTGCTCCGCCGGCACCGCCTGCGCCCTTGCCTCCATCCCCACAACCGCCGTCGCCGGTGCCGCCCAGCCCGCCGCCACCCATGCCTCCCCCAAGCCCGGCGCCACCCTTCCCCAGCCCCGCGCCGCCGCCTCCACTCGTGTTCCTGGACTCCCTGAGCCCGTCGCCGCCGCCGCCCATTATCCTGGTGCGACTGCTTCTTTGCTGCGCCTCCCTCGCGTCTTCTCTCAGCCCCAACCGCTTGGCCGCTCTCTCGCCCCATGTCCCACTTACACCTCCCCGGCATCTGCTGCACCCCACCAAATCCCTCATCACCCGGCTGCTGCTGCTGCTGCTGCTGCCGCAGGTGGCGGAGCTGTCCCTGGAGGCCAGCCGGCCGCCCAGCCCCATGCCCGTGCCGGACACGGAGCCGCCCGCGCTGTCGCTCATGGGCTCAGACTCCCTGGAGCTTGAAGTGTTCGTCGACGCGTATGTTGAGGTGAGTGGTGTACCGTACCCATCGACTGGCAAAGAGAATGCCGCGAAGGCGGCCGAGGGCTTGCTTTGTGCATACTTACCTTTGGGAGGCATCCCCGCACACCACCACTTGCTGAACCCTCGCCTCCTCCCCCATGTCCACCTCCCGTCGAGCAGCGCGGCGCCACCGCCCTAGACACCTACAACGGCCAGACCTACAACGTGCGGGTGGTGGTTGAGTCCAGCAACGTCAACATGAGCGCAGCCTCGCCGCCGGGGGCGCCCTACCAGGTCATCTACGCCGCCACCGATGCCGCCAACAACACGGCGCGCGCGGTGCGGCGGGTGGTGGTGGTGGACAGCTGCGCCGACGCGGGCGAGTTCCGCTGCGCCGCCACCAAGGCCTGCTCCGTGTTCAAATCCTGCACGGCGGGCCTAGGGGGAGCCGGCAGCAACAGCACCAACTCCAACACGACGTCGGTGCAAAAGGTGCGGCGGAACTGCAACAACTAAGTAGCTAGTTATTCCGGGTCATCTGGGTATTCATCGTCCGGGCATCGTCCGGGCTTCCACTGCGCTCAGTCCTTGCACCCATCCAAGAAGGCACACGTGCGCGCAGCAACGGATGGAGCTTTTCGGCCCCTGACACTTATCCCAAACATGCCTACAGGTGTTGGAGCGACCGCCGGACACCATCGCTCCGGTCATCACGGTGCTGGGCGACGGCATCCGCTACTTCACCGCATCAGGCGTGCAGGGCATGATTTCCGTGGCCTACGTCACGGCCGGTGGCGCCTTCACCGACCCAGGGGCCAGCGCCACAGACGAGGTGCCCTCGGCCGGCGGCGCGCCCTCCACCACCATGTCCGTGCCGGTGTACAACTACATCATGGATCCCACCGGAGAGGACGTGTCGGTCATTCCGTTGGACAGCCCCACCGGCAACGACACCGAGAGCGCGGTGCCGTACCTGATCACCTACACAGCCAGGGACTTTTACATGAACGAGGCGGCGCTGGTGCGGCGGCGCGTGTACGTGCTGTGCAGGCCGCCCGAGTTCGCCTGCCCCGCTTACGACCCCGAAGACCCGCTGACCTGCAGCAGCTCGCGCATCTGCGGCGTGGCCATGGGCGGCAGCGACGGCGCCGGCGTCATGTTCTCTACAGATTCAACGTTGTCGTCGAACGGCGGCGACGCCACCAACACCACATCAGCCTCGGGCACAACCACAACCACCACGAGCTCAAGCAGCAGCGGCACCAACGAGACGCTCACGCGCTTGGTGCCGCGCTTCAAACTCAACATGGATCCGGTGATCAGCATCAGCCAGGGCGCCATGTACGGCCCCTGCACGGGCGGCATGGCCGGCACGTGCGAGCCCGGCGCCACGGCGTCGCTGGTGACCACAGGCGACCTGAGTGGCCAGGTGCGTGTGTACGTTACGGGCGTGGCGTGTGTGCGGGGCGTAGGCTCGCTCGCAGGTATCATGGCCTGCTGGCACCTGGGGCTCTACTTACATCACCACCCTGGTCGGGAGAAGGGTGCATTGTTACTTGCTTGTAGGACGGGGAGGTCTGTATGCTAGTCACTTTATGTTATTATGGTCCCTTCTGCGCGGTGGCACTCACGTCTGCTGCATATATCTCCCTGCCGCCAGCTGCGCGCATGCGCCACGGGCGTGCGCAACCCGCAGCCGTACGACGCCGTCGGGCTGCAGTACTGCGGCGTTGACACGCGCGTGCCCGGCAACTATACCATCTCGTTCCACCTCACCTGGCCGTCCGTCGGAGAGTTGATTGTGTACAGGTGTGGGCCTGGGCTTGCGTGTGTGACCGCTTGCCTGGATAGGACCTGTGTAGCGCCTGGCGCGGGGTTTTCGTCAACATGTGGGGCCCCCACTCGCACAACCGCAGGACGCTGGTGGTGGAGGAGCAGTGCGTAGGCGAGCGCACCTGCTCTGACGGCCGCTGTTCCGTGGACGGCACCTGCGCCAATGAGATGACCGTCACGGCTGCCAGCAGCAGTAACAATAACAGTAGCAGCAACATTGGAAGCAGTGGAAGCAGCAGCAACTCGAACAGCCCAAGTCTTAGCAGTAGCACCAGCACCGCGACCATCAATGCCGCACCCAAGCTCACCCTCAACATGTCTGACATTGTCGGCATGCGGGTGCGTGGGACACGGACGCCTGCATGTGTGTCGCTCCGTTTGCCCTGACCATCCACTTGCTGTCTGGGCGGTGCGCCTTCACAGCCTCAGCACTACTTACACACACTGACGCACGCACCCGCACGCGTCCCGTACCGTCCTGCCGCAGGTGAACGTCAAACGCGGCACGGCCTACCAGCGCTGCACGCCCGGTCAGGCGCCCACAGCCGACCGGCCGTGTGAGACGCTGGGCAGCGCCAGTGACACCGAGGACGGAGACCTCACCAGCGCGGTGCGTTGACGCAAGGCTGTGCGCGTGTTTGTGCTGCCGCGAACTGGGGCCGTTTGGAAGCTGACTGGCATCTCATTTTCGGAGCTCGCACTTGGGACAGAGTTGGGACTCTTCGTCCTAGGCTGCGCATGATTTGACACCCTCTAACACCCTCTAATGACTGGTCTCCGCCCTGCTGCCCCGTGTTTCCAGATCGCGCTGTGCCCGCCGTCCGACTGCGGCAAGGTGCAGTGCCGCAGCCACTGGGCGGACCGCAAGGCGCCGTCCGAGTGCGGCATCGACACCGTGTCTGCGCCCATCGGCACCAGCTACCGCCTGGTGATCGCCGTGTTCGACAGCCGCGGCGCCAACGCCACCGCAGAGCGCACCATCGCCGTGGTCAGCCCCTGCAACGCCACGCAGGACTACTGCGAGGAGGCCGTGCCCGGCTCCGCCGCCGGCGCCACGCGCTGGGTTTGCAGCGACGTGAGCTGCGCCGAGCGCAGCCGCCTCGCCACGCTGGCCGCGGCGGCCGGCAACGGCAGCGCGTCTGGTGTGCTGTCGCCGCGGCTGTTCCTGCTGCCCGGCTACCAGACCACCAACCTGTCTCTGGCGGAGGCGGACCAGGCCGTGTTCCTGGCGTACCGGACGCCCGCGCCCTTCAGCCTGGCGCCATGCGCCGCCTTTGCGGACGGCGCGCCGCCTGCGCCGCCCACCTGCGCCGCCATCGCCAACGACACGCTGAACGGCGACCTGACGGCGGCGATCACGACCGTGGTGGTGCCGCGCTGCGCCGCCAACACCAGCGTGGAGGAGGGCACCTGCACCGGCTGCTCCGTGGCCGCGCTGACCACCGGCACGTGTCTGCCCGGCCGCTACAGCATCACCTACACAGTGGCCGCCACGGATGGTAACGGCGGCAGCGCCAGCGCCAGCCGCCGCCTGGATGTGGCGGTGGAGCAGCTTACCACCACCATCATCGAGCTCAACCTCTTCCCCAACCGCACTGCCGGCGGCTCCACAAACGTGACCGTGGCGGAGGCGTTTGCGGCCAGCCTGCTCAGCAACTCCACCGCTAGGGCGGCCCTGCTGGCGCCGGTGATGCAGGTGTTTGGCATCACGCCCTCAACCATCCGCAACCTGTTCTACATCACACCGCCCACCGTGGTGCCAGTGTACCCCTCCGGCGCGACTGCCGCCAACGGCACGGCTGGGAACAACACCGCAGCAGTGAACGGCACCGCTGCGGGTAATACCACAGCTCCTGGCAATGCCACGGCTGCTGGCAACACCACGGCAGCGCTCGCGCTCACTAACACGACCGTGACTCCGAGCTACTACGTCGTTCGTGTGAGTCTTGCTCTAGCTTCAACATCACACGTGCTATGGCAGCGGAAGCCCCACCGGTCACACCTTGCCTTCAACCCCCAACTCATTTTGCTTGTTGCTTCATGCCGCGTGCCCCTGTTATGCGTTGCAGATGGTGCTCAACATCACCACCGGCTCGGCGGACGCAGCGGGCATGTCCGCATTCTCCGGCATGGTGCAGGCGGGCGGCCTGGGCCGCCGTCGCCGTGCGCTATCCCTCCCCAGCAGTCTTCCAGATCTGCCGCGCGCCGAAGGTGTGTCTGCGGCCCAAACTGCAAGCAGCCAGCGCGCCAAGCTGCGGCTTAAGCCTGTGGGTCCGGAGCAGGACGACGTAATTTACTTGGCGGATGCCAGCGCTAACAGCACCAACAGCGCCAGTGACAGCAGCAGTGGCGCTACAAGCCAGTCCGCGACGGGTGAGCCGTTGGGCGCACCAGAGCCGGTGAGCGTGCGCGAGATGGTCTTGCACTCCATCCTTACTGGCCTGTTGGGCGGCGTCCGTCCAGACCAGCTGGTTCATGCCTACGAAGCCCGCGGCAGCAGCAGTGGGGGCGGAAGCCGGCGGCGCTCAGCGCTGAGCGTGGCCGCTCTTCGCAGCAGCAGCACCGGTGGCGGTGCCAGCAGTGGCGGGCTGCCGCTCGTGATGTCGGCGCTGGGTGACGTGCGCGCACAGCTGGACATGGCGGCCGGGTTGGTGCACCTGGATGTTGTGGAGCAGCGGCAGCCGGCGGCGGCAGCCGCAGCAGGCGACCGGCGCCGTGCGCTCGCGGAGGTGCCTCAGCTGCGCTTCGCCCTGGGCGACGACCAGGACCAATGGGACGAGTCGGAGCTGGAGGAGGAGGAGGACATGGATGCCCCGGACGAGGGCGAGGGCGCTGTCCCAAACCTGCGTCGCTTCCTCTCCATCGCCACGCGCACTACCAGCGGCAACAGCGGCGGCAGCGGCCACGTGGACGGCTACGGCTCGCTGTCCGCCGTGCGGGGAGTGGTGCGCCGCGTGCTGCAGACCTCCAGCTGCGGCACCGCCGCCACCGCGCCCAACGCCTCCTCGACCTCCGCCGCCTCTGTCGGCCTGGCCTCGGTGGGCGGCGTCAGCAGCGCCTGCGCCAGCCCGGCGGTGGACGCCACGGGGGTGGCGCTGGGCGTGCTGGCTGGCGCGGTGTCGGATTTGGACCGTCTGGGCAAGCAGATGGCGGACCAGCAGAGCAACATGGTGGCGCTGCTGGGCACACTGGACGACAAGTTCTCAGCAAAGGACGAGGTGCGTGTGGGGCGTGTGGAGTGTGGAGGAAGGAACCCGAAACGAGGAGTGGCACCCCCACCGCACCGTGTTGGCTCTCCCGCTCGCTCCCTGCTTGCACCCCGCTCATGCATGCCCGCCGCCCTGTCCACGCTCCGCCTGTGTTCCGTCTGTACCTACGCCCCTCGCCCCACCCACCCCATCCAGGTGTACCGCACCTCCATCGCGCTGCTGGCGTCCGAGGCCGACGTCGCCTTCAACACCACCGCCGCCAAGGCGCAGCGGCTGTTGGAGCTGGTGGAGCAGACGCTGGCGCAACAGAACGCCAACGCCGACGCGCTCGTGGCCACCCTCAACCTGCTGCAGGTGAAGGCTTGCTTGCTACCGCACCATCCTTTGCCACCGCCGCTGCGTGGCTGCTGCGTACTATGCCCCTTGCTTCCCTCAAAGCTCCTCGGTCTGGCTGCGCTGCTGGCTGACCTCAGCGCACATTTATTACGGCATGGCAACAGACATGCATTCTCCTCCGCTGCCGTGCAGTCCACGCTGAACGAGGCGGAGGCCGCCACTAGCCGCGCCGTGGTCACCGCCGCGGCCATCCTGGAGGGCTACGGCGCCAACGGCCCCGCCGCCTGGCTGTCCACCGAGGACGACCTGTCCACCTACAGCGCCTGCCTCTACAGCCGCGGTGCCTCCCGCGCCGTCGCCTTCCGCACCAGCTGGGCCCAGGCGGCCACGGGCAACGCCACAGCCTACTACAGCGCGGCGGCGAGCACACTGGCGTCAGCGACGGCGGCCGCAGCCGCCAAGGCGGCGGGCGCTGCAGCGGCGGCGGCAGCTGAGGCGGGCGCTCGCCGCCGCCGGGCCATGGAGGCCGGTGCTGCGGGTGCGGGTTCGGTTGCGGATGCTGGAGGCTGTGTGTGGCCGGCCTGGCTGCAGCTGCTGCCGGCGAGTCTGCAGCGCGGCATTATTACCTTCGCGCAGACGCTGGGGCCATGGGTGTCGGAGGCCCTGGGTGTGCAGCACTGCGCTGCTGCCGGGTGTCTGGCGGGCGCCGAGTACGGCGTCCCCGTCACAGGCACAGCTGCGCAAGGCACCAGTGTGGCAGCAGCTGCCCATGCGACTGGTCGCAACCCGCCCTCGCCTCCCGCCGCTGAGGCGCTGGCAGGCCCCGACGGCTCCGGCACCAGCACCTTTGACCTGCTCCTGCCCAAGTGGAACCGCCGCTACAGCCCCACCGCCTCGCACCTGCCCGACCCCGGCGAGGGCGCCCCCGCGCCTGCTGCTACAGCCACGGAGCGCCTGCTGCTGACGTCCTTGGGCGGCAGCAGCAGCGACAGCGGCGACGGCAGTGGCAGCGGCGACGGCAGTAGCACCGGCGCTGATGACGCCTACTACGCCGACTTCATGGGCTACAGCCTGCCCACGGGCGACGGCTACGACTACAGGTGACCCGTGGTGATTGGTGTCAAACAGGCGCTCACGACCATGTTCTAGCGGGCGGACACGGTCACGGAGGAGGCCATTGTGGCGTGCCCGTTTGATCTGGACTCAGTACCCCTAAAATCCTCCAAAAACAAACCCAACTCCCCCCCTACAGCCTGTGGGACGTGCGCAACAGCGACCGCGCGCGCCTGCTGGGCCTCAACAACCGCGTGCTGGTGGGGCTGCTGCTGCACCAGGTGCGTGTCCCGGGAGGAGGCTGGAGCAGGCTGGGGTGGGAGGGCGGGTGTGAAGGCATCCTCAAGCTCCACACGGGCTGGGGCGCTGGTGGCTACCTTGAGGACAGAGGCAAACATTGCGCCACTGCCTGCTGGATCTTAACGGAGCCTGATTCCACGGGATTTGCCCTGCCTTGCCCCGCCCTGCCCTGCCACGCGACGAGCAGGTCCGGCGCAGTGAGGCGGAGGTGCGCGCCAGCAGTGGCGTGGACGGCGTGATCTGCAAGTCCACCTCCTTTGACTCGCTGGTGGTGGGCTGCGACGCGGACAGCACCAACGACGACCGCTACCCCGCCAGCGGCACCCTGGGTGGCATCGGCAATGGTAGGGCGCTGCTGCTGCTGCTGCTACGGCGCCGCCGCTACTACTCATCTCTGGCGTGTATCCGGGATAGCGGCGCTTGAGCCTGTGGCTTGGGCCCATCCAGGCGTTTCGAGCTGTAGAACTCGCTGGAGGGATGCTGCCGGCTGACCCGTTGCGTGCTCCTTAACGTGCCTGCACAGACCCTGTGTTCAACCGCCACTCCACTCTGTACGAGGCGGCCGCCTCCATCTCCGACTACTACAACACGTCCACGGTAGGGCAGCGCCTGGGGTGAACAGGGGCAGCACCTCGGATGCAGGGGAGGCATTTCATAGCTACTCCAGTCAAGCTGGTATAACGCCGCAGCGCAGTGTCTGGCTGGCTGCCCGGCCAGCACTGCTGGCATGCATGACCCGCCGCCGCACCATCCACCAACGCCCTGCTTTCCGTGCTGCCTGCCTTGCCGTCGCCCCGCTCACAGAACTCCACCGACCTGCTGCCAACCGGCCTCCCCTACGGTACGACATCACTCGCACGGGGCTTTCCCAGGGCAAGGCCAAGCGCCTGGCCGCATCGTGCCCTGGTTCGGTTTAGTTTGGGCAGTATCTAGAACCCTATCCCCTGCTGCTCCAAACCTCACGCGCCTCGCCTTCTCACCTCCACGCCTCTCCCCTCATCCCCCCAGGCTTCTTCCACGAGCCGCTGTCGGGCCTGCCCGCCGGCTACCCGTTGCTGCTGGACACGCAGCTGAGCGCGCAGCGGGCGGAGCAGGCCATCACCTTCATCCGGGACGGAAGCTACCTGTCAGCCACGCTCACCAAGTGCGTGCGTGCATAGCAACGCGGTGCACGGATGCAGGTGTTGCTCTTATACCATCCCAGCGAATGTATTGCTGCCCGAGAGCCCCAAGTGCCCGGCCACACGCAGGGCCCCGGCCGCATCACCCTGGCCAAGTCGCCTCCGGCTATAATGCCCCCGCTGCCCCCACCCCCGTTTCCGTGACTGGGCGGGCTTTCTGATGATGACGTAACATTTCCGCTGCGCTCGGGCACATGACCCCGCCCCCCACCCCTGCCCCTGCCCTCTGTCCCCACCTGCCTGCCCCGCAGGAGCATGCGCGCGCAGCTGGTGAGCTACAACCCGGACGCGCAGGTGTTCGGGTACTGGCGGCTGGACCTGACGTGGCTGGACAGCGGCGTCATCCAGGCCAGCGCCAAGCTGCTGGGCCTGCCCGCCATCAGCTACGGACAGTCCATCAAGAACCTGCAGGTGCGGGTGTGGTGGTGGTGCGAATACCAGCCAGTTCAATAACTAAAGCAAAGCAGCCAAACTAGTGGAGTACAGGCAGAGGCGACAGGTGCAAGCGAAAGTACTTATGGGGGGCCTGTGCGCGTGTGTGGCTAGCGTTGTGCAGTTGCGTGGGCGAAATGAAGGCGCCCCTCGTCAAGACACTCGGCCATGGTCTCATGCACACGAATCTAACATTTCGTTCGTCGCCGCACACAGGTCAGCCAGTTCCTTCCCGACTTCTTCCTGGTGCTGCTGGTGATCGGCTACTTTGTCATGACCGCCATCGACATCTACCGCCAGCTGCAGAGCCAGAAGCGCCGCCGCCGCCTGCTATGGCGCCGCGCAGCCAACCAGCTCAGCCGCGCCGTAGCCGCCGCCGGCTTCCGACGCCACACCGCCGTCGCGGCGGCGGCCGCGCAAGCCGGGAAAGGCGGTGTCGGTGGCAATGCCTTTGCACCTGACCGGGCGCAGGGCGGCGACGGCGGGAGCGACAGCGACAGCGAAGGCGAGGATGATGACGGTGACGGCGACCCTCGCGGCATCAAGGCGGCTCTGGGCATCAAGAAGTACCGGCCCAAGATGAGCGTCAAGTGGATCTGCTACGAGGCGCTCATCTGCGCACTCATGGTGCGTCTGTCTGCTTTGGTGGAAGTGCGGGTGGCGGGGTTGGTTATGCGCTTGCCGCCTGGCTCGTAGCGGCGGCAGGCCTGTGGAGCGCGGGTGGGTGGAGCAGGGGCTCTGGTGAGGCTCTGGTTAGGGAGGCTGGCGTGCTGACGACGCCATTCTTGCCCACAACGTGCCCCACAGGCGGCATCCATTGCGGTGTTCTACACCTATGCGGTGCGGTTGTCCGTGCGCGACGACTTCACCGCCCGCTTCGACGTCTACGACGCCCTCACATTTGCCCGCGCCCGCTACTTCCTACTCGCGCGCGACCCCGCCGCCGCCGAGGCCGCCGCGGCGGCCGCCGCAGCCGTTGCCGCCGGCCTCGCCTCCAACACCACTGCCGGCGTCACCATGTCCACCGGCGGCACTGCCACCAGCGCCACCACCAGTGGTAGCAGCGGCTCCAACGCCACTGGCGCGGAGGCCGGCTCTGCCGGGCGCTGGAAGCTGCCGGCGGACAACGGGCCGCTGAGCGACGCGGGCGCCATGTACGCGCGCGTGGACGACATGTACAATACCTTTGTGCTGTACGGCTTCCTGCAGGGCCTGGTGCTGGTGTTCATCATCGTGCGATGGCTGCACTACATCAGGTGCGTGTGTGTGTGTGTGTGTGTGTGTGTGTGTGTGTGTGTGTGTGTGTGTGTGTGTGTGTGTGTGTGTGTGAGAGAGAGAGAGAGCAGTGACGTGGCATGGCCTGCCGGGACGTGGAGCGGCATGGCGTGCGTCGCGTGGCCGTGTGTGCTGTGCTTTTGTGCGGTTGCATTCTGTGCTGCTGTGTGAGGGAAGGTCAGGGCACGGGGATGCCACGCGGAGACGCCGTTTCAATCTTCTCTATGCCGCCGTTCCTTCCGCCCTGCGCAGCTTCCAGCCGCGGCTGTCCATCATCCCCGGCACGCTGGCGCTGGCGCTGCCGGACCTGCTGCACTTCGCGGTGGTGGTGCTGACGTGTGTGGTCATGTTTGCCAGCGCGGCGGCGCTCACCTACGGCCCCGGCGTGTCCCAGCTGTCCAGCCCCGGAAGCGCTGTGTACCTCATGCTGCGATACGTGCTGCTGAGGAACGACGACTTTGTCTTCAGGGTGCGTTTGTGCGGGCCCTGCAGCTCTGTGATTGTGCGTTGGTGCATGTGGTTTCTGCGATGGATGCTGTGGGCCTTCGCGCGGGGCCTGTGCGGTGCGGCTGTGTGTTCGTGTGGCCTAGCGCAGCGGCTCAAGCTCCCACCGCACCTGGACGCCGCCTGATGGATGTCAGCTTGCCCACCGAGTTTGCATTTCCTTCTTTGTGTGCCGCTCCGTCGCCAGGACATTGTGAGGTCCACTTCGGAGCGCACCGCGGCCGAGGACGCACTGGCCTGGCTGCTGTACCTCATTGGCCCGCTGTTTTTTGTGTTCCTGCTCTCCAACTTCATCATGGTGCGCTTTAACGGAGTGACCGCCTGGTTTTCCTTGGCTGCAAGTGCTGTCACGAACAAGCAAATAAATGCGCGTGCGTCTGCGTGTCCATGGCATGACCTGCAGGCCTGTCGTGCGTATCCTTGAATGGGGTTTTGTCTCTGCTCGTGCTCTGCCTTTCCGCAGGCGTTCCTGGCCTGGCCCTTCGGGTTGCTCAAGTTCGCGGTGGAGGGGCAGCCGGGCGTGCCCAAGGACCTGTCCCGCATCCTGGGCTGGTACTGGCAGCGCTTGCGGCACCGGGCACCAAAGAACAAGCACATTTTGCAGTGGACAGAGGTAGGTGGCAGAGGCGCACGCCAACGAGGTGACGCCTAGACGCGGACCAGCAAGAGAATAATGCCGACAGTCTCACACTCTGCTGACTTTGGCTGATTGCTGCTCACAGAGAATATCCCCTTATCTCGCGCTCGCTCTGTGCACAGGAGTGGCTAGCGGGTGACCCCCGCGGCATCATGTATACAATCTCAAAGTCAGTCGCCAACCTGCGAGCCAGGCTGGGCGGCAAAAGCCACATCGGCGGGCCGCCTGGCGCCGCCTCCGGTCCCAGCACTGGCTTTGGTGCGGCGGCCCGCGCCTTCCGCTCCGTCACCGCTGGGCACGGCTGGCCGGGCAAGGGCGGCGTGGGCTTTGGCTCGCCTGGGGCCACAGCTTCCGGGGTACCGCCGGCCGCGGCCGCCGCATCCCGTTCCGCAATCAGTGTAAGCGGGGGCTTGGGCGCGGCTGGGGGTGCGCGGCCGGCAGTCATTCGCGTGGCCCGCGGCGCCCCGCCGCTTGACGGCACCGCGCTTGCGGCCGCGCTGCATGCTGTGTCGCGTGCTCACATCACAGCTGTGGGTGTCGGCAGCGAGCGCGACATGCCGCCGCCGCCGCCACACTCCTGTGACGACATCGGCGGTGCGTTAGGCGCGAGCTACGATGCCAGTCATCGCTCAGAGCGTGCACGCCGCACGGCGGCAGAGCTCGTGTCCACGCTCAGCGGCGACGCGACCGCGGCCAGCGGCGCCACGCTGACGTCATCAGACCAGCTGGCAGTGACTGGCGCTGCCGCCGTTGACATGGCATCCGGCGGCGGCGGCGGCCGGCCTACGTCCGCAGGGGCCCGGAGCACCAGCAGCGGCGACGGCGACGGACGGTCAAGAGCCGTTGCAAACCCCGCGCCGCAGCTGGGGCTGGTTGGCGCCGCCAATCCATCCGACGGCGGAGCACCAGCCGCAGCCGCCTCCTCACCATTCAAGACGCCGCCCTTGCCTCAAGTGCAAGGGAGCCAACCCCACAACACCAGCGGTCGCCACTTGGCAGCCTCCAGCTCGGGCGTCACTCGCAGTGCCAATCGGCGTGCCAGTGTCGACACCGGAGTGCTCAGCGGCCTGCTCAGCGGCAACACGGCACGCCGCCTGGCCAGCCGCCTCACTGCGGCGGCCGGCGGCGGCGGCCACAGTCCTGTGGAGCGGCTCCAGCCTCCGGACCAGGAGGCGGAGGCGCTGGCGGATGCGGTGATGGCCAACCTGATCGCGCGCTTCGGCTCACAGGCCACGAACGGGCTGGCTGGAGGCGGGGTGGCGGGAGCAGGCGGCAGCAGCGCGGGCGGCGGCGGTACGGGTGGCGGCGGCGGCGGCCCGCAGGAGGTGCTGGTGGTGGGGCGCGGCGGCGTGCTGCATGGCACCAGCCGCAAGGGCACGCACACCAGCGGTGGCAATGCTGCCGCAGACTCCAGTGTGCGCTCGGGCGGCGCGGCGTCCAGCCGCCGCCGCTTCAGCCTCAGCGGCGGCACAGCCAGCGGCGCCGGCACGGCCGCGGATCCTCATGCCAGGACCGCCTCTGCCCTCACCACAGCAGCGGGCGCGGCGGGGGGTTCAGTTGTCAACACCGGCAGCGGTATGATGGCAGCGGAGGACTCGTGGGCGGCGCGGCTGCCCGCCACGTCGGCGCGTGCCTCCGCCTCCATGCAAGCCGCTGCTGCTGCTCAGCCCTCCCGCCGCAGCGTCGGCAGCCAAGGCCCGTACAGCGGGGCTCACGGTGACGACGACAGCGACGATGATGTGTACGAGGCCCTGCAGATGCCGCCACCGGTGGGTGGCAGCGGTGCAGGCAGCGGCAACGACCGCAGCCGCAGCGGTCGCGTCAGTCCAGACAGCATGGCAGCGCTGCGTGCGGTGTCATTGAGCGGCCCCAGCTTCATGCCGGCCGGCGGGCCGCTGGCGGCGCGGCGGCCGTCCTCAGCCGGCAGCAGCAGCGGCCAGCCACCTGCGGGGCAGCCGCAGGAGCGGAGCGCTTCACCGCGCGCGGCCTCCGGCAAGGCCCGCCGGCCCTCCCGTTTCGCACAGGAGCCGACCACGCAGCAGTGGCCCAAGCTGCCCACCGCTTCGCTCCAGGCAGACTCGCGGCCGCTGTATGACGCAGCTGCCCGCAGCAGCGGCGGGGCGGCATTCGTGGGTGCGGCAGGGGAGCAGCAGGGGAGCAGTGCACCAGTGCATAGCGGCACTGCCACCGGCCAGCCTTCGCTGCCGATGCCGCCCGCCCAGCTGCCACCGCAAGCTCAGGTCGTGATGCCTCGGCGGTGGGCGCCCGGTCCTGTCAAGGAAGAGACGCCCGCAGAGGCCGTGGCGGCGGCTGGGCTGCCGCTGAAGCTGCCGCCGCCGCCGGAGGAGCCCTCGGCCGCGGCTGCAGCTGCGGCAGCAGGCGGCATCGCAGGCTGGAAGCTTCCCGTGGCACCGCCCTCGGGCCTGGCCCTGTCACTACCCGAATTCCACGTTACCACCGGATTGCGGGCGCCGCCGCGGCAGGCGCAAGCCGCAGCGGCGGCAGCGGGGCCAGCATTTGGCAAGCCGCCGCGGGGGCCCAACCAGCCGCAGGCGCCGTCACCTGTGATCAACTGGAAGATGGGCTCGTCGGCGGACACGGCGCCGGCCGGCTATGACAGCCTGGCGCTACGGGCGTCGCCGCTGCCGGGCAGCCGTCCTCCGATGGGCTTGGCACACACGAAGGCATGGGGCTCCCTGATGCGCAGTCCTGCGGCGTCCGGGGCAGCCGATGCAACAACGGGTGCCGCCTCCGCGCCCGGTGCTTCCGGTGGCTTGGGTCGCCGGCAGGGGCGCCGGGCCGGTGAGACCATCATTGATGGCAGCAGCGATGGGAGCTCCATGGACTGGGCCCTGGCGCTGGCGGCCTCGCCGCGGCAGAGCACCGCCGGCGACCCCATGGATTCCGAGCCGCCGGTGGAGCCGCTGGACCAAGCTGCAGCTGCCGGGCCTCACTCGTTGGCATGGCACCGGCCGCTGCCGGCACCGGGCAAGCAAGGCAGCGCGGCGGGCTCGGCGGCTGGCGGCGCGCCGGGCGCCAAGTCGCGGCGCAAGTTCGCTGGCGGCCTTCTGTCGCAGGAGATGACGATTGAGGACGATGAGGCGCTGGATGGTGAGCAGGGCGACAAGGGTCCGGGCGGTCAAGAGGGTCAGTCGCGCACATACGGGACACCCAGGCTGCATATGATCCATAATGATTGCCGGTAATGGGTAAATTTCCATTGTATTGTTTAGGCTTAATTCACAAAACATGAATGATTCGCAGATGGCGAAGAGCTGGGCGCCGCCGCTGGGCCGCGATCGGGCGCGAGCCTGATTGCCATTGGCGGCGGTGCAGGGCCCATTGCGGAAGCCTTCGAGCGCGCAGCCGACCACGCCGCCGCGGCGCTGAACGGAGACGCCGACGGGCCGCCCTCCGAGCCACCCTCCGAGCCGCTCACGCCAGGCATGCATGCCGCGGCCGCCGCGGCCGCTGCCGCGGCCGCTGGCGAGGCGGATGCCGCCAACGCAGCGGGTCCGCCTGACGCAATGTCGCATATTCGCAGCCTGCACCTGCCGCAGCTGGAGGATCACGAGGTGGACGACGAGGCCGGCGCGTGCGGAGGCGGTGGCCCGCCCGGAACCGCGCTGCTGTCGCACTGCGTGTCGACGGTGCGCGCGCTGACGGCGCACCTGAACGCCATGCTTGCGCAGCTGCTGGCGGCGGTGCGCGAGGTGGAGGAGATGGGGGCGTTCCTGTCCGACCTACTGGCAGCGGCGCAGTCTGCCAGTCGGCTGTCTGACAGACGCGCCTTCTGGGCGGCGCTGAGGCACGTGGCGGCGCGCCACATGCGCGAGCGCAGCCTGCGCCTGCTGCACCGCGCGCGAGAGCTGGAGCTTCCGCTGCCGGCGCTGGCGCTGCCTGACGCGGCGTCGCTGCAGCGGCGGCTGCAGCTGGAGGCCCATGCGTCGGCGCTGGCGGCGCAGGTGGCGGCGTTGAACTCGCCGTCCATGCTGCCCGGAGCGTTGCGCTCGCTGCCGCTTCCGGCGCAGGCCCAGGCGCAGGCAGTGGGCGCGCTAGCGGCGATGGGCCACGAGGAGCGGCAGCTGGCGGCGGCGCTGGAGAGGGAGCTGGGCGCGAGGCTGGAGGCGGCGGGCAGCACACTGGCGCGCAAGCCGTCACTCAAGCGCCTTGCAGACGAGGTCGCCGCAGAGATGGCGCGCCGCGAGAGCCGGGCCGGGGCCGAGGTGCTGAGGGCGCTGGCGGCGGCGGGCGCCGCCACCAGCGGCGGCGGCGCACCGCCGCAGCCAGGAAGCGTCGGTGTTTCACCGGGTGCCGGTGGCGGCGCCCGTCTCTCCGGCGCGGGCGCTTCCGGGGACGCGGTTGCCGGAATGTTGGCGGGCACGGGCTCCGGCGGCGGTGCAGACCCGCTGTCGGGTATGGACACGGCGGCGCGGCTGCTGCTGCTGTCAGGCACCGGGGCTTTGACGATGGCGCGGCAGCGGCGTGGCTGGGCGGCGCGGCGGCGCGCCATGGCGGCGGCGGAGCACGCCGCGGTGCAGCAGGAGGTCAGCGTGATGGCGGCGGCGCTTGAGGGCCGGCTGCCTAGCGTCACCAGCGGCGGCGGCGCGGGCATGGGTGCTGGCGGTGCTGCTGTTGTAGACGCAGGCGCCGACGGCCACGGCGTCCGCTTTGCGGCCGACCACGCGCCGCTGGTGGTGGGCTCGGGCGTCAGCGCCAGTGCCCGCTCCGAGGCCGGCGGCGGGCACCGCTCCATCTCGCGCCTCGTGCCGCGGCCCATCATGTTCACCAACCAGTTGGCGCTGACAGGCGTGGAGGACATGCACGAGCTCGAGCACGGCGACGGCTCCGATGAGGATGAGGCGGAGGATCCCACGGAGGACTTCCGGGAACTGCTGCGGCTGGCGCCGCCGCCAGGAGCCATGACGGGCGCCGGCACCAGCACGGCGGCGGGCCCGAGCGCGGGCAGCAGCGCAGAGGCGGCGGTGGCGGGCATACAGGGGCCGCGCATTGTGGCGCGCGCGCTGGCGACGGCGCTGACACCGCTGCCTGAGGCCGGCCTGACGGCTGCGCCGTCGGGCAGTCGGTCCATGCGGCCGTCGCGGTCGAGGGCCGCCGCACTGAAGCGGGCGGGCATGGCAGCTGACGCTGCGCCGGGCGGAGGCGTGTCTGGAGCCGGAGATGAGGAGCAGGGGCGCGGTAGCCGCAGTCACGGCATCGCATAAGGACTGATTCACGTACGCAAACGAACGTATGCGTATCCGGCGCTGGGCGCTGATTTTTTACATTAACGATGCCTTGCCTAAGCTTATGTTGTACTGTTGTGGAAAGTTGCGGCTGCAAGTCGGCCACAGCGGGAGTATTTCCTGTGGGTTGGGATCACTTAGACATGTCTCACCCATGTGCCTGACCAGCAGCTGGTAGTAGCACTAGCCTCTGGTTCGGGCTCTGGGGGAAATGGCAGGGATGACAGGGCCAAGCAGGCATGCACGTGCGTCAATGGGGAATTCCGGCGTGCGATTTGGGGTGGCTGCTGTGCCACATCAAGTTCCATGCAAAGCCCACATGTTTCTGCACGTGAATCTGCCGACACGGCTCATCCTGTGCATGGGGATACTTTCATGGCATGTGCCGAGTGCGAATGGACGTGCGGGGGCATTCTGCTGAAACTCGAATGGGGTTATGCCTGCCCCGGGTACTGCATGAGCTTCTGGATATGCAACTTAGGCTCACATTTATCGGAATATGGTTTCTTCTTACATTTGCTCGATGCACAGTGTCGCGCAATGTTGAAGCCACAGGTGGCTAGTGCCGTACTTTGTCGCAATCATTGTCCTACCAGACCAAAGTATTGTTGGTGCTGACGTGGCATGGCCATTACTCTTGATGTCGATTGTGAGGCAAGACCACTACTGGCACAGAAAGCGTGGGTATGGTATGCACCGAAGAACGGGGACTTTGACGGCTGCGGCTGAGCTGAGCTCGGTGTGTGGTCTTGCGCGGCGCTGAAACGATTGTTCTGTCGGGGCCATGCGGCCGAACTCATGCAAAGCAAAGTCGTCAGTCGTGTGTGGTCTTTCGTCAGCTTTGTCGGTGGGTGCGTGTAAACCCTTGTGATGCAATGTGTATCCTGTCACTCCTATCTACCAGCGGGGTTCTGCTTGAACACGTGGTACAGATTCACGTACACAGCGACATCAAATGGCAAGATAAACTGCCAGCACCCCCGCCAGCCGGATCTGTAGCAACACACGCGACACGAGATGGCAAGAAAGGTACTGTGGTTTTCCCTCACAAGGAAAAAGTGGGCTGAGCCCACAGCCCCACACCACGTCTCCAGTCTGAGGCCGCAAGCGTCTACCTCATCTCCCGGACATAGCCGGGGTCGGTTTGTACAGGCACAGCCCGCCATGCGTCCAGGCCAGGCAGGAGCGACTAACTCGAGCATCTACGACTGGGCCCAGCAGTGTTCAGCCTTGTGCCTGCCCCGTACTTCCCTTGCTCTCCGGCACCCACGTCAGCGCCGAGCTCTCATCCTCGCGCCCGCCGCCACTTGTCACCGCTCCGCCTGTTGCCTCATCAGCCATCACCCGGTCACCATACTCATCAAGCATTGGGGAGCTTGTGCTTGAGGGGCCGCCGGGCTGCCATACAGCACCGGGCTCTTCAGCGGCTGCCGCGGGCGCCTGCTTGCCACCCGTAATATTGGTGACGGCACCAGCGCGGCTACCCGCATGCACTGAGGCTGGGGAGGGCGGGTTACGGTGTGCGCCCACAGACCACACCAAAACGTCCGGGTCGCCCGCAGCAGCGCCTGCCACGCCTGCCGCACTGCCAGGGGCACCCGTAGCGCCCGTGCTGCCAGGAGTGCCTGCAGCCGTCTGTGTCGTCGCCACCGGGAGCGGCGGGACCTGAGGCGCGGGGGGCGTAGCAGCAGCAGGCGGGGCGGGCTGCCGCGAAGCTGGCCTGCTGCTGCTGCTGCCGTTCGACAGCAGTAGGGGTCCCCAGCGCTCCCGCACGCGAGCGGCCGCAACGGTGGCGGCTTGCGTTATGGCGGACAGGCCCGCCCCCGCCGCAAGTGCCAGGGGCCCTTGATGACCGGGGCTGCTGCCACCCCGCAGTAGACCGCCGCTGCCGCCCGCTACGGCTGGAGCACCGCTGCGACCGCCGACAGCGCCGCCGCCACCCGCGGCAGCGCCATCCGTGCCATTGGCAGAAGCAGTTGCATTGGAGGTGAGCACAGGGACAACGCCGCCCGCGGCCATGCGCGCGGCTGTATCCACCAGCGCCTGCTGCCGCAGGCCCAACACCGCCGTCCGCTGTTGCTGCATCGTCTGCATCCGTGAAACGTGGCAGGGAATTTATGGGCATTCACTGAGTCGCCAGAGTCTCAGTATATGTACATCAAGGCTAGCGGCGATCAACGCAAAGACGAACCTATGAGGGATGTAGGTTGCTCTATCGCAGCCGTAGGATACCATAATCGGTAATCGGTAGCTGCGCTCCATACACAGGCTCACCTGCAACGCCACAGTGGCCTGCTCGCCGCGTTGCAAGAAGCGGTCGAGCGCTGCGGTGAAAGCCTGCGCGCCGGCGGCAGCACACGCAGTCATTTTGGGCCATGTGAGGATACGGTAACCAGCTAACAGACATCAACCTCCCGGCGTGCATTGCGGTGTGTCGGCGAGCTGTACAACCGAAGGCTCTATGCATGGGGCCCATGTGCCCCCAGCAGCCAGCGGCCCACCTGGACCGCTTGCTTCTGCAACAGGCCCTGTTGGCTGCCAGCGGCATTGCTGTCGCTGCTGCCGCCACTCATTGCATCGCGCGGCCGAGCGGCACCACGCAACAGGCCGCCAGGCCCGCGAGTAGTGGCAGTAGCAGCAGTGGCCACCGTGTTGCGAAGGCGGTCACGGGCGGCGGATAACGCCGATGCCGGGCGCTCCCGTAACGCGGCCGCGAGTGCCGACACCACCTGCTCTGCCGCGTCAAGCCAGGGCGTCGCTGCCGCCGTCCCGCTTGCCCCGCTTGTTACAGTCCCCGGCAGGCCGACGCCACCGGCAGCAGTGCCTTCTGCAGCGGCGCGCCCAGCTGCTGCGGCTGCGGCTGCGGCTGCGGCTGCGGCTGCTGCACCCATGCCGAGGCCAGCAGGGTAGGCCGTTGAAGCATCTGTCATGGCTTGGGTCGCTCGTGTCAGGACGGCCCTTGACGTGTTCTGGAGCCTAGCGAGGAGTGGGGTGCTGCGGCTTGTGCTGCTTCCGCTACCCCGGTTGCTGCCGGCACCACCTAGGCCACCTGCTGTGCCAAGGCTGCTCCTGGGACTGCTGCTGTCGCGGAGGGCTGCGGGGCCCGGGGTGGAGAAAGGTATGGCATTGGGCAGCAGGCGCGACGCGGCGGCTGTGGTTGCTGCGGAGGTGAGCAGGTTGCTGGCTGCCGGAGAGGCCAGGATGGGCGCGCCGCCGGCTGGGTTGGATGAGACGCTGGCGGCGCTGCTTCCGTCGGCGCTGGCAGTGCTGTTGGGGGCGTTGAGGATGGCACCGCCGCCCACGACGGTTGGCGTGACCGTGAACGTTGCCTGGAGGCGGGCAGCAGCATGCATGGCAGGCAGTGCACACGAGCAGCAGGCGCCCCACGGCGTCAAGCGGACATCATTATTATCACAGCAGTAGAGTCAAATCGCGCTAGATCAAGGAAGACCACGATGGAGCCGTAAATACCTGTCCGCCCGCACCTGCGTGAGGCCGAGGAGTGACGTTGCCACCGCGCCATCCAAAACGATGAGCAGCAGGCGCGTGATGATGAAGCGCGGGTTGATTGCGAGCTCCTGCAAGCATTGGGTAGTTACCGGTGAGGAATCGGTGTTGGGTTAATATAGAGTGAAGTGCGAGATGAGATGACTGGGTGTGACGGAGGCTAGCTGCTGGGAGGGGCCCTGCGTGGGAGCGGTGGGAAACGAAACAAGGCACGGGCAGCAACAGTGCGGCTGCGCCGTACCGCAACCACACGCATGCCGTACGCGTACCGCAATCTTGCCGTACAGCGCCAGTCCGATCACGGCATCCAGGTATGCTGACCCGTACGACAGTTGGGCGGAGCGGTAGGCGGCGGCGTAGAGGCGGGCGTTGAGGAAGGAGCGCAGCTGCCGGGCCTGCTGGCGCTGCGCCGGCGTGCCGCCGACACCGCCTATGCGTGCGTGTCGGAGGGCGCGAGTAATTGTGAGCGTCTGGACTGATGGACCGCCCGTTGGATTCGTGACCCCGACAGTCAGGCACTGAGCCAGCGATGCATGCACCCACCCACCCACCCACCCACCTGCTCGGACATCCGGCCAGGATGCCAGCGCAGCCGCCAGCTGCTGCTCCGCCTGTGTAAAGGCCGCGGCCGCCCGCGGCGCGTAGTGCTGATGGTAGCGGTCCTGAACCCGCGCCTCGAAGGCAGCGAGCCACTGGTCAAAGCCATCACCTCCGGCCCCACCAGTCGCAGCAGCCGACTGCTGCTCAGCAGCCATGCCGTTAGCGGCGGGTCCACTTGCCGCTCCCACAGCAGCACCTGGATTTAAATCTTCACCTGCGCTCTGCCCCATATCCATGGCGCCAATCTCGCCGGGGCCGCCAATCGTGCTGCCCCCCACGTTTCCCGCCTCGCCCGCCACCAACTCGTCATAACCATACCCGCCACCGCCGCCGCCATCGTAACCATAACTCTCATAGCCGTAATTGCTGTACTCTCCGCCGCCGCCGCCCTCGCCGGCGCCGCCGCCCCCTTGGCCGCCACCCTCGGCCGCTGCTGGCTCGGGCGCGGCGGCGCTGCTGCCGGTGACACTGGTTGAGGGCTCCACTCGGAAATAGGTGTTGTAGCAGAGGTAGAGGTCGGTGTGGCACAGCGCCGCCACCTGCAGCACGTACGGCAGGCCTGTGTGGCAGCGGAGGGCGCGACAAGCAGGAGGGAGGCCGGTACGTATCTGGGCGCGTGCGTGGGTCACGCGAGTGTTCGGTTGCGAGAGAGCCTTGCGGCCGCGTGTGCGGGAGAAGCAGCGCAAACGCACCAGCTTTCGCCCCCAGGTCAACCTCCTGGTCAGAACTGCCGCCGCCGCCGCCGCCGCCGCCACTGCTGCCTCGGCCACTGCCCGGCAGCCGCCCTCCCCCCCGCAGCCTCCGCACTGCCTGCTGCATCTGTGCCGCCCAACCGGTCGGTAGTAGCAGCCCCGGGAGGGGGCCCTGCTGCCGGCGCTGCTGCAGTGACGTTGCCACCGCCGCCACACGCTGCCGTAGTTGATTTGCAAGGGCGGTGCCCACACCAAAGGCAGCCCCGCCGGTTCCCAATCCACCTCCTGCGTCCGCCTGCTGTGCCATCACCATTTCAGCAGCAGCAGACAACGCCGACTCCCACCGCCCGCCGGTGGAGGGCGTCGCCTCACCCCCCGCTGATGCACTGCTGTTGCTGCCGGCGGCGCTGGCACTCGGGGCCGCTTGCGCACCACCAACCACTCCCAGGTCCGCCGCTTCTGCGAGTGATGCTGTTTCGCCTCGGAACGGCGGTACTGCTGGCTGTCCTGCTACGGCCTCGAATAGCGACTGCTGTGGCACCCCTGCGGGCTGTAGCACAGCAGCAGCCGGCTGTGGCGCTCCCTGGTATCCAGACCGCTCAGACCCTGCCTCTGTAGCCGCCGCCGCTTCCGCCGCCGCGTCTGCCTCCGCAGCAGCGGCCGCCGGCACCACCGGCCACCAGCAGGTGCCGTTGCTGCCGCTGCTGCTTATGCCGTGGATGCCACTACTGTTGCTGCGAGGCCAGCCCAGCAGCCCCAGGCCCGCCTGCTGGTACGCGTCAGGTGGCAGTAGCAATGCCTGCTGTGGCAGTAGCAGCGCCTGTGGCCTCTGCGCACGCGGGAGCGGCAGTAGCAGGGAGGCGAGGCGTGCGTACCCTGGCACGCGGCACCCGCACAGCCGCAGTGTCCAGCGGCTCAGGTGGAATGGCGGCGGCGACGGTGGCGACTGGCCGGTTTGTCCGGTTTGGCCGCCGGCGGGCGGCGTTGCGGCGGCTGGCGGTGCTGTGGGGTTGGTGGCGTTCGCAGCAGCAGTTGCAACAAAGATGCCCCAGGGGTTTTCAGGCACATTCCCCAGCTCTTGTATGCTGATGCCCCTGGCTTTGCCATCCGGGCTGCCACCGCCGCTGTCGACGTTGCCTGAGGCTGGGGTAGCTGCGCTGAACACACCCACAGCAGCCGGCCCCGCCGGCGCCTCCAGCCCTGCCTCCGCTACCGCCGTCTGCTGCTGAGCCCCTCCCATAGCCAGCATTCCATCCCGTCCCCCCTCACGCCGCAAGGTCTCTGCTGGAATTGAGCCCGCCGCCTCCACATACTCGAGGCCCAGGGTCCAGGTGCCGGCGCTGCCGCCCCGGCCAGCCCAAACGCCGTGGGCGCTGCCAGCAGCAGTACCGCCGCCACCGGATGCACCGCCGGCGGCGTCGCTGCTGGTTGCGGCGCGGCAGTCCGGAGCCACAGCAGCGCCATCAATACGCCCAGGACCAGGAGTATTGGTGGCGATAAGCAGGCCCGTGATGAGGGGCTGGAGGGGCCGCAGGACCAGCACGCTCACGTCCTCCCGACCCTCATCGTCATCGTCACGGGCGGACCGCGCAGCGTGGGCGGCTGGCCCCGCGTGGGCACCTCCGACCGCCGGCGCGGCACCCGCAGCCGCTGTGCGGCTAGGCGGCGGCGGGGCCTCGTCGTCGTCACTTAGGAGGATGGTGAGGGACCGCTGACCACCAGCAAAGCGAGACGACAGGTCCAGGTCCTGTTGCGCACAGAGCGTACCGTATTTGCATGACAAAGTAAGGAAAACACGTTGTTGAGATTGATTGTGCCTGTTAGCCGCGGGGGTGGGTGGACCCATCGTGCAGCACCGCACAACTGTACGGCGGTAGCATTACCACCAGCAGCTGCAGTGCTTGCTGTTCGCTCAGTCAACCACGCACCGCAAGGATCCGGGCTGGGGCGCAGCAGGCAGATCCCGCCGCCGCCTGTGTGCCATCTTCACTCAGGCCCCCGCGGCTGCCCCCGCTGTGCTGCAGCTCATTGTCACCCCGAGGCACGCGTGGCCCCCAGCAGGGCGAGCACAGCTGCATCGTGATCTGTGGGGTCGGGGTGTGGAGGTGAGGTCAGGCGCGGTGTTCGCGGACCTGATGACCCACAGGCCCGCTGGTCGGAGAAAGCAGCCTAGACAACGGCACGGCATTGCGGCAATGGTGGCAACGGTGGACCAAAGCCAACAAGTCCCTTGGCTTGGAAGGGCCAGACCTGGCACCACTGCAGTCTGGACGTCAAAACACCGTGCGCTGTGGGGTAGCACACGCACTTGCCCTTTGGAAGTACGGTATGTGTGTGTGCGTGTGCTCACCTTGAGCCGCCCAGTGCCCGGGCGAGGTCGGGGGGCGCTGCTGCTGCTGGGCTCCCCAGCCGCCGCCGCCGCCGCCGTCCCGGTAAGCGCCAGTGCGATGGCCACTCGGCGCAGCACCAGCGGCCGTCTGACCTGGACGTGGCGTGAGGCACAGAGCTACTTGGGCAGTGCGTGTAATGTGCACACACGCGGGGGCCTTTATTACTGTCCCGCTTAGCTCCGTACGTCGTAACCGTCATGCGTCCGGCACATCTGCGCTCGCTTCCTGCTCAGGGCTGCGCGCCTGTTCCCTGCTCTCTGCTGTCACAAGCCGTAGGATCATTGGAGCGGCCCGAGCAACATGGCGCACGCACTGCTGGCGCACCCGGACGCTGCTCGACGCAATCCACGTAGGCACATCCTCTGTGCCGCCAGCCCTGCCGCCTCTGCCACCGCCACTGTCGCCGCCGCTCCCACTGCTGTTGTTACCGAACGATGAAGCAGCAGCGAACATTCCGCCTGCAGTGGCAAGCTGCGGGGCAGCTTGTTCAGCTGCACCGCCACTGGTAGTGGAGACTCCTTGGTCATTCCCACCGCCGCCGCTGCTATTGGTGACTGCGGCTGTTGTGCCTGCACCTGCACCTGCTGCCCTTGCACCCACAGCAGCCCTCTGAGGCGCATGCTGGTAGTCAGCTGACATCAGCCGCCAGGGTGTCTCCAACAGAGCTGCGGCGGCCGCTGACATGGCAGTAGCTGTTGCAGCAGCTGCTGTCGCGGCAGTAGCCGTGGAGGTTTGCTGTTCGCTGGAACCAGGGCCGGGAAAGCAGCCGCACCAGTCCTCAGCCGGTGCCGCCAGCAGCGGAGTCGCCGCAGGGGAGTCGCTATTACCCTGCTGGTTGCCCCTGCGGCTGCTGCTGCTGGTTGCGGCCGCTGCATCGGTCACAACACCACTGCCAAGCAGGTTGCCCCCGAAGAGGAGGGGCAGGCCCGGCCAGCCGCTGCTGCCGCCGGTGCCACTGCTGCTTCGCACGGCATCGCCATTCAAACCTGTGCTGGGGGCTTGGCTGGCACTATTACCGGGCTGGTACCATGAGCAGCAACAAAGCAAAACAAGGACAGCCGCGTTGCTGCATGTCTGTCTCGACTGCTGCCCTGACATTTTGGTCCACAGCCACCGTCGACCGAGTTCTGCCAGCTGTGTGGGGTTGCGTGCTATGCGCGTGGAAGCAGGTGGAAGTAGGCTTCTCGTACTAGTCACGGCTTCCTCTTATTAATGAAGCTGCTGCACCAGCTGCACCACATATCAATGGGCACGGGCGGCGGGTGAAGCGACAGCGATTGCAACAATGCACCTTGTCGCGGCCCGTCCAATAATGGTCATGGGGCAGTCTGGCGCCTGGCTCCCGCAGACCCCACAGCCCTCCTGCCCCCTCTCCCGGCGCTCCCAGTACGTATCCCCTAGCCCAGCCACGCCCCCCCCCCCTCACACACACACGCACATCGCCGCGGACCCGATACTGACAACCCAGACAGGCACGCGTATCGTGTCGCTCTCCCACGCCGCGCCTCCGCCCAGACCTGGCGCTTGTGGGAGCACTGATATGGCCGATGTACGTGTAACGCATACGCTGAGCGCGATAGAACATCGACGCACACTACCAAACTGGTCATCCGGGCCAACCGTCGCAGTAGTACGGATGCAGTTTCGTGGCCGACTGGTACTTAGTGGTGTTGAAGTTTGCAAATGATGTGACATCACGGTAACCATACACCCATGCGCAGCGTGACAAAGTGCCGCGTATTCGCTTACGAGTGCTCTAAACACGTTTGTATGTGTGCCGAGCCTGGCCGAGCCTGGTGCCGAGTCGCGACCGTCAGCGCGAAGAGCTACTATGCAGTTGCCGCAAAGTGACGTAAGTCATAGCACTATTGCCATTGGCTCCAACACATATACTGGGGGCCCGTTTGTGCAGTTTCCCGCCAAGTTTCCCGCCAGCAATCCGAGGCCTCTGCACTAGGTTAGGACCGCTGCTAAGAGCTATGTAATTGGCATAGTACAGAAATTTAAGTTGAAGGATGCAATCAGGGCTGTGTGGGCGGTCTCATGCGAGTAGAGGAGTAGAGCGTCATCCGGTGCCATTAAAATTATCAAGCATTTCGTTACGTAGCTTGTAGCTTTCCATGTCTCTTTATACTTGAAATTGAACGCCAGATTTAAGAGCCATAGCGTGCTTGCGCAAGACGGTGCCACTGAAAGTGGCTGACACCACGCAGTCTGGCGACATATATAGGCACCACTATCAGCGTTCATGAGATAGACAATCATAGAGAAGAAGCTCTTGTGAGCTAGGAGATATGGCCTTGCGAGCATCCCACGTGTGGGCGCCCGCCGTGCTTCTGGTGGTGTTGCTGGGGATACTTCAGACATCTAAAGCAGTGGATCCACGTACGTTGCTTGGAGCACACTTTGCCTGTGTGTGTGAGACCGACTGTGCGCTCATTAACAGTTTCTTCGCTACGTGCAGTTGTCTTACAGCTAGCTTCCGGATGGAAGGTTGTGACGTATTTAAACGTTTCTACGTGGGAAACAGCGGTGGAGACATGTGCGACCACCACACTGGTGGGGGAGCAAGCCGCGCTCATGCCGTTTGCGATGGCGCCCCAGATTTTAATTGATCTGACCGTTGAGAGCCCGGCGGACGCTCAGGTGAGGTCCTTTCATGCGCGCGCGTTACCTATGCTCCATGCCACGCAAAAAGTGAGAGACCGGTGCATAGTTGGCCCATCAGCCCCGCCCCGTGTTTCCCTTCTTACGCCCCCCACCACCACCACAACGACGGGGTACTCTTTTTGGCAGTGTTAGTAGGCGTAAGGGAGGTAGGGAGGGCGCCAATGCACGGCATGTGCAACAACAGCTTTTGTGTCCACGACTGCAGTAGAGGTCGCCGGTTAACTCCATCTTCCATACCAACAGGACCATCCCGTGCACCCCTGCTTACATGCAGACCCTGGTGGTTTCTATCCGTGAGGTCATTGCCAAGACTCCACCAGCCCAGGAGACATGGGATGTCTGGACGTGGGACGAGTGAGTACAGGTGGCGTGCAAGGAAGCATGGGCTGGCACATAAGGGGCGCATGACTAATGGAGTGCCAAGCACGCGGCGGGGATGCTGTTTTATCCTCACCAATTGGGTGAAGCCGGGCCAGCCGGGTGGGGTGCTTTGCCAGCGCCAGCCAAACGCAGACGGACCAGGCCGCGGACACCGCGTGCCGCTTGCTGCCACACGGCGCCATGCGCACGCACCGTCCGCATCCGCGCACACCTCCTCGCCACTGACTCCAGGCCTGGCCACCCTCCTCACGTCTCCCCCCGTGCCTGCAGCCGACGCACCTGCCGCTCGCTGTCGTACATCAACTCGGTGGACACGCAACCGGGGCAGTTCTTCCTGACGGACACGCGCCCCTGCACCTACGTCCTTACCTTCATTTGTCTGGCGGAGGCCTTCATCACAAGCGAGGGGCTCCAGGTGCGTGCCCCATGCATGTCAAAACACGCACGCACACAAGCGGCTTTCCCGGAGACGTCATACAGCATCCAGGCTTGCCTGCTTAGGTCCCTGGTTGCGCGGCGCCAAGTACTGTGCGTCGGCTGTGCACAGTCACCAGGGGTCGTGCACTCAGTCACCCGGCGGCGCCTCGGCGACTGCCGATGACACCTTGGCCTTTCCTCAGACAGCTTGAACACGCCGTCGAACTCTTCGCACAGATTACACTTCGCAACGATTCACGCCTCACACGAACCACACCCTGCACCACCTCGCAGTCATCCACTGCCTGGTGGCGGAGCTATCGCGCCACACCGGAGGTGCGGCCCGCGCCCAGCCCCTACGCGGCCGGGCCCGCCGGCAGCGGCCTGACGCTCGTGAGCACCTCCCTGGTCATCGGCAACCCCGCGCCCACCGCGCCCTCGGCTGGGCTGCTGGTGCCGTTCGACGAGACGGCTGAGTTCTGGGCCAAGGGGCCGCCGCTGACGGCGCTGTACAGGTGCGGAGTGCTTATGTAGGGTTGCGGGGGTGGGGTTGGCTGGAGGTCGGGGTGGGTAGGCGGGTAGGGTACCGGTACGGCTGCTGTTACTCGCGCAGGCGCGTGCGGGGCGTGAGCGTGAGCGTGACACAGTCAGCGGACACTGCCAGCGGGTAGCCTAAACGGATGTGCGCGACACTAGGCCATGCGTGTAGCTCTGACCCGTGGCTCTGACCGCTTGCCCACATTTCTGTTTACATCTTTTGCCCCCATGCAGGACGGGCAACTCCAAGCTGCTGGGCCTCCTGCCCATCCGTGAGGCAGACATCCCCCTGGCCTACGGCTACTTCGCGAACCAGACCCAGACCCGCTACCCGATAATCCCCGGTTCCTTTGGATACAACGCACCCTTCGGTGCGTGGCAGTTTGCTGTTGGTCTGCTGTCTGACGTGTGGGCGGTTGATTGCTGGCCTGAGCACGTGCGGGCGCCCGGTGTCTGTCTGGTCCGGTGGCGGTACGAGCCTGCCACTGCACGCGGTGGTGGCACACCACAAGTCCACAACGACATCCATGCGGATCCAGATCCTGCACCTGCACCACCCCCACTTGGCCCGCACCACCTGAACCGCCGCCACCGCCTTGTCTCTTCACACACACGCAGCCAGCCCGTGGCCCGGCTGGGAGGTCATTAACGTCATTGCCGGGCTCAACGACTTCATCGTACGAGTGCAGGTGGGCGGGATCGGATCGGCGTACTCCTACGTGTGCTTGTGACTTGTGTCCTCCTTACGCCGGGTGTCCTCGGATTGGGTTTGGTACCGGGAGTTGGGGCGTATGGCCCGGGCCCCATACGCCAGTCCGCAAGCGGCCCCTACCTGTGACTCGGGAGTCAGCGGCAGCCCGCATTCGGCAGCGGCACCGGCAAACTCCTCAAACTGCGCAGCCTCACACCGGCACCCACTTCCTTCCTCCACCACACCCGCCCCCGTACGGCTCTGCCTCCAGGGCTGCTACCGGTCCACCGAGGTGGAGACGCTCTTCCTCATCACACGCACCGGCCGCATGTTCCAGATAGGCCGCGGCGGCTGCACCCACTGGTTCAGGTGCGCGGCACAGGGAGCCGCCGTGGCGCACATATGTGGGCATGGCCAAATGCGTTGCTCAAGGGGCTTGCTCAGTACTCAAGGGGCTCGCTCAGGGAAGGGCGAGGATGAACACGTGCCTTGCCGTGGGCTGGGTCACTCCGACAAGCAGACGCCCGCCTCTGACTGAGGTTGCTGTGACTGTGTGCGCCGACCCGCTGCGGCTGCCGTACGCACACCACCACCCTGCAGCGAGGACGCGCCGGCTGGCGGCTACCTGGCGGGCTTTGCGGGCGTGGCCATGAACGCCACAGCCTGGGCCGCGGCGCCGCCCTTCGCCAACATTGCGCCACAGGAGCTGGCGTGGCTGCCGCAGGTGTGTGTGTGTGTGTGTGTGTGTGTGTGTGTGTGTGTGTGTGTTAAAAAGAAAACGAAAGCCCGCCCAACGACGCGACGGAGTTACTTACCGATACCTACCATTTTGCCGAGCGTCGCGTGACTGTCGTGACGCAGGTAGTCACACTTACCCGCGATAAGCCTGGAACCCCACGGGCGACCATTCGGCCTGACCCCGCGTGTGTGTGTGTGTTGTTGTGTGTGTGTGTGTGTGTGTGTGTGTGTGTGTGTGTGTGTGTGTTGTGTGTGTGTGTGTGTGTGTGCGCGCGCGTGTGTGTATATGCGCGCGCGCGTGTGTGTGTGTGTGTGTGTGTGTGTGTGTTAAAGAGCACAAGGAAAACGTTGCGCAAAGACAGTGTATGCGATGCAGCAAAGCGACGGTTTACGGATGTTACCTGAAGTTACCTCGCATACCTGCTGCGGTGAGCCGCCGGTCTTACCAACCGGAAATCGCGCAACCCCCGCTACTCTAACCTCGAGGGGGGATTGGTGTCCACACGCTCTCAAGGGTGCAAACCCATGCATGTGCTCACGGTACCGTGAGGCCCAGGCACTCCTACGATTCCTAGCTCCGCGTCGCTACTCCTGGCCGCTAAGTCCAAGCTCCCGCCCAATCCTCGATGAAATTCTCACGATTCCTAGCTCCGCGTGTGTGTGTGTGTGTGTGTGTGTGTGTGTGTGTGTGTGTGTGTGTCTGTATGCTAACAGTGAGCGACAGTGGGTCGGTGGGCAGGGGTTGCGCGGGCGGGGGGGGCCCTGGGCTGGGGCCTGGGCGTGGGCTGTAGTCTGTACATGAAACGAGTGGTTGCGGCTTGGTGCAATCCCGTGCGCCAGTCCGTGTCCTGCACCTTAATTTCACTCGCTCACTCTACACCTTTACTACGCTGTTGCGCCGACCCTTCCCCGCCTCTCCATTCCATTCCTCCCCTCCCAAACTCCTCGACCTGCTGTGTTGTTCGCTTTTTCTCTTTTCCACTCTGAACTCCTGAATCCCCCACTCCTCCATTGCCGCAGCTGCGCCTGATTTGGGCCGCGCCCGCCGGTGCCGGCCCGCCGACCACCGTCCTGCGCGGCCCCGCGGCCCTGCCCTCGCTGCCGCCGCCCAGCTGCCCCACCGCCCTCGCCACCACGCGCTCCTCCTCGCCCTTCCTGGTGCCCGAGTGCGGCGGCACCGGCTCCGCCTCGCCCTTCCCGCTCAACCCTCTGTGCCCCTCCAGCTCCTGCTGCGGCGGCACCACCAACGTGACTGCCAACGGCACCGCGCGCGAGTACCGCTTCTGCGACTCCACCCTGCAGACCTGCCAGGTGGGGGCGCAGGGCGCGGGGCGCAGGGCGTGGGGTCTAGGCTGCACCCACCTTGCAAACCTCGCTGCACCGCAGCCCGCAACTTCACACACACGCTTGCCCCTCCACGCGTCAGCTAATCCCCGCCGCCACGCCCTCGCTGCCCCTTACCGCCATGCCCCATCCGCCGCGCGCCCGCCCCCCCTCCGCCCCCTCAGCTGAGCTGCCTGCGTTCCTTCGGGCTGTGCAACGCGCTGCCGGAGCGGCCGCTGGTCCAGTTCCTGCGCTCACAGCCCGAGGACCTCCACTCGGCCATGCTGCGATCCAGCGCCACCCAGTCGGCGCCCTCGGCCGGGCTGTTCTTGGTGCGGCAGGACAGCCAGCAGACCTATGCGGAGGCCAAGGCCTGGTGCAGGTGGGGTTCAGGGGCTGTTTTGGCCGCGTCGGGGGTGGCGGCGGGCGGCACCGGCATGGTCGCACGGTCGCACGGTCGCACGGGACTAGCAACTGCCATCCTGGGGATGGCGGCGGGTGGCATGGGCATGGGTACCGGCAGCAGCGCACGAGCTGTCGTCAGTACCTGCAAGCTGTGCAGGGTCGCACGTGCCGGGCTGCCGGACGGTGCCCTCCAACATTCTGTCCTCCTCTTCCTCACCTTCTGCCTCCTACTGCTTATCCTGATCTTGCATTCCCATCCTGCACTGCTGCTGCTGCTTCTGCCTGCAGCTCCAGCACGCACATGGGTCTGTCCTGGAGCCTGCCCACGGTGCAGGAGGTCATGGCCTGGCTGGTGGCGCAGGACGTGCGGCGGAAGGCCTACCAGGCGCTGGCGGCGGCAGGTGCGCGTGCGGGAGCGCGTCCGGGGCTCTGCGCGTGTGTGTGTGTGTGTGTGGGCGGGGGGGGGGATACGTGGCGCCAGGCGATGGGCGATGAAGATGGAGGAGTGGGTGTTTCATTTTCAAAGGGTGCTTGCGCAAACGAGTCAGAAGAGACGTGGCCCTTGGTCTGGTGAGGATATGAAGTGCACGCGTGCGCTGGTTCCCAGCCACGCGTGTCAGGGACGGCAGAGGACTATCAGCACCGCGCGTTGCTCGGCTGCAAGTTTTCTGCACACACACCTGCTGACTGCAGCCTTGACTCCCCTCCCGGCCACCCCAACACGCCCGCCGCACCCGCACAGGCTACTTCTGGGTGCAGGGCCACGACACCTACATCGACCTCGTCGCCAACAGCGACACGCCCGACGCCACCGTGTGCCTGCACGCCTCCTACGCGCTCGTGTACGGCAAGGACGCCTACACCAACTTCATAGTGCCCGTGTCCTGCATCAAGAACGGCGTCACGGTGTGCAAGGCCGCCGCCAGCCAGGGCACCTCGGCGCTGCCGGCGCTGGCGCGCACGCCCCCCGCCGACGCGAGCAGCGGCACCGCTGCCAATGCGACGCGCTGGACGCCGGGTGAGAATGTGGCGGGCGAGGGGTGGAGGGCAGGGATGGAGGGAAGGGAGGCAAATTCGTCGGTGCTGTGGTTGTGGTTGTGGCTGTGGCTGTGGCTTTTGCACTCAACGTCGTGTGTGCGTCGAGCGTACAAGTCAGATTGCGTGAGGTGGAATCGACACTGTACGCGCCGGCCAGTGCCTGCCCCTGAATCCCCACATTTCCCCATCCATCCATCCATTCCTCCTCCTCCTGCTCCGCCAGGCTACCACGTGCTGTCCCTGTCCCGGCGCCTGGGCAACGGCCCCTTCAGCACCGGCTCCTGCGCCTACACCGTGGGCGTGCCGGGCCTCGCCAACGCCTCCAACCCCAACGCCACCACCACCACCACCGCCACCACCCTGGCCGGCGCCGGACTGGCCGTGCCCGCCCACCTTGGCTCCATTGCCGTCAGCGCGGTCACACAGGTGGCGGCGGAGCCCACAGACGCATCCAGCGTCCTGGCTGCTTTGCGCATGCTGCCGTTTGGCGGCGGCGCCGCGGAAGTGGCGGGCGCGCTCGCGGGCACCGTCAGCACCGGCGGCTGGGACGCCTTCGAGCTGGCTGCAGGCGAGGTGGTGACTGCCGTCAGCGGCTGCACGGGCGGCTTCGTGGAGCGGATGGTGTTCCACACCTCTGCGGGCCGGCTGTGGACGGCGGCGTACAGCCCCAACTCCGTGTGCAGTGTGCCCTTCCTGGAGTACGCGCCCGCTGGCAGCTACCTGCTAGGCCTGACCGGCTCCGTCGGCTCATACATTGAGTCGGCGCAGCTTGTGTGGGGAAGGCCGCAGCTTGCGCCGCCGCCGCCGCCGCCGCCGCCGTCGCCGTCGCCGCCAGCGCCGCCCTCACCAGCGCCGCCCTCGCCAGCGCCTCCGGCGCCGACGAACAACGGCACCCTGCAAGAGGGCGGCCTCGCGCCAGGCTCGCCCGTGATTGACGGCGGTAGCTCCGACAGCAGCAGCAATGCCGTGGCGTTGGGTGTGGGCATTGGCGTCGGCGTCGGCGGCTTCTTACTAATTGTGGCGGGCGTCGCTGCGTACTTCTGGTGGCGCCGCCGCAGCGCCGCTGGCGGTGCCGCGGCAGGCAAGGCTGGTGCCGGCGGTGCTGGGGCCGGTGCGGCCAACAGCATTGGCAATGGCAAGGACAACGACAGCGCCCCGTCGGGTGTGGGCACTGTGCAACTGACCCTGATGGGTGAGCCTGCCACCGGCACGCCGGCTGTTGCCGCCGCCGCTGGTGCCACCGGAGGCAATGGCGAGGCCGCTGCCGCAGTTGCGGCTGCCGCTGCTGCCACTACTGCTGGTGCTGCAGCTGCTGCGTCGGACACCAAATCGCAGGACGCGAGCGGCGCTTTCGCCCAGATTCCAGGTGTGTGTGTGTGTGCGTGTGTGTGTGTGTGTGTGTGTGTGTGTGTGTGTGTGTGTTAAAAAACGTGTGTGTGTGAATGTGCGCGCGTGTGTGTGTGAATGTGCGCGCGTGTGTGTGTGTGTGTGTGTTAAATTGTGTTGGCCCCAGCTTAGTGCGCTACTTATTGATAACCGACGGATGCGCCGTGTTGCCTACCCAGCATGCTTTACCCGCCCACTCCTTTCAAAGCAGGCTCCAGCTCCTCAGCCGCAGTCGCGTCATCCAACCAGGCCTCCTCCACCGCCGCCGCGACCGGCAGCGGCACCGGCAGCACCGGTGCCAACAGCAGCAACGGCACCGGCACCGGCACGGGTACGGGTACGGGCACGGGCAGTGCCGCCGGCACCACCTCTGGAGCTGTCCCTTCAGGCGGCGCAAGCGCTAAGGCCGACGCTGGCGCCAAGGCGGCTCCTGCCGCCGGTGCGGCTGGTGCGCCCGCTGGGGCAGTGGCTGCGGCCGCAGGCGCTGTTGCTGCCGGCGCCGCGGCGCGACAGGTGGCGGTCCTGCCGCCTGATGCCTCGGACCTCTCCAGTTTCGTGACTCAGGTGGAAGACAAGCTGAGCGCCTACATCAGGTACGGTGTGGTGGAGTGACGTTGTGTGTGGTGGCCTGATGCTTCGAGGGTTGTGGAGCTCGCTGGGTGGGATGCTTTGCGGGTGGTTTCGGCACCAGGCATGACATGCCGAATGTTGGGCACATTTCTGATATGCTGAGGCGCACAAGGTGTCTGGCTGGCGCACCGCGAACGCCCGCATCAGCACGCAACTGCCAGCGCGAACAGCGGCCCCGCCCCACCTTAACTTGCAGGGCGGGAGCCACCACCGACGCCGTCGGCGACGACAAGCCTGAGGGGCCGCCTGCTGCTGCGGGCGCCGCCGCGGGCGGTGCCGGTGCCCGCGGGGCTCAGAAGCCCGGCGCGCCCGGCGGCGGCTCCGCCGCTGTCGCCGCGGCGATGCAGAAGACCGACATTGCTTCCGCCATTTCCAAGTTGCATGTGAGCTTTGCTTTTGCATGCAATGCTGCGCTCGCGCTTTGCTGGCTTGGGATCATCACTGGCTGGTACATACGGGTTGTCGGGACATGCTGCGCTCGGGGACTGCTGCCCCAACCAAGGAAGTGGCTGTGTGTCCGCTACGCAACAACTCCCGCGCTCCCTGCCGGGCAAGTGACTGCTCTATCCGTTGTCTGCAGGCGGAGCTGTCGGGGCGCCAGGAGCAGCTGAAGATCCAGGCGGTGCTGGGCAAGGGCAGCTTTGGAGTCGTGTACCTGGGCACCTGGCGCGGCCTGCGGGTGGCCGTCAAGACACTGGTGGTGCACGACGCACTGCTGGGTCGCGAGGTGGGCTTGGGGCTGTGTGTGTGGGGGGGGGGGGGGAGGGGGGAGCTGGCTGGCACGGATGAGGAGAGGGCGTCGGCGGCATGCCTCCCACACAAGCACCCGCACATATACACGCATCTCCCCTTGTGCGTTTCCAACACATATGCACGCACATCCGTGCATTGTTGTTTCTTATACAAACATCCGTGCAAACACACACGCGTACAGGGCCGGCAGCGCCACCGCGCCATCCTGGAGGCTGCCATCTCCAAGTCACTGCAGCACCCGCACTGCGTCTCCACCTACGCCGCAGAGGTGATGCCGCTGGCCGCGGTGGATGCCACGGCGACGGCGGGCAAGGGCGCGGTGAGTGTGCTGAGGCTGCCGCTGCCCTGAACTCCCGGGGGCCGGGGTGCCGCGGTCTCACACAGTCACAGAGAGCGATGTTGCTGGCCGGTCTCTGGAATCCGGTGCAAGCAGCTGCAACACCGAGGGGCACGGAGTTCGGGGTGAATGCGAGCTCCTCGCGCATTGCAGACACGGATAAGCGTCCCGGGTAGATTCATATGTTTGTGCTGACGGCGTGAGTCTTATCATGATGCGGTGTGAACACACGATGCTTGCACACGCAGGCTGATGAGGCTGGCAAGGCCGGCGGCGAGCGCAACATGTGGGACGGCGTGGGCGACGTGTACAAGTTGTACATCATCCAGGAGTTTGCGGACGTGGGCACTCTCACCGCCGCACTGGGTGAGTGCGTGGGGCGGGGGCCGGCGGCAGCTGCTGGGGAAAGCACTGGCATAGCCGAGACCTGACATCCCTTAGGAGTGTGCAGGGGACGGGAGGGGGAGTGAGCTTGGGCTTGCGAGTGTATGTGCCAGGGATAGGGTGACATGGACAGGGGCGTAAGGGATGGGGGGCCGAGTGCACGCAGCTTAGGACTTTGTTTGCGGGTTGTGGTGTGTGGTGTGAGCCGCGGCCTTGAGGGTACAGGGCTAGGCAAAAGCTGCACGCCTGACGGCCCTGTTGGCCCTGAGGCTGAGCGGCTGATGCCGTGAAACCAACAGGCGCGGGCGTGGTAGGCAGCGTGTCGGCGGGCGGCGCGGCGGCGCTGTGTGCGCTGACCCTGGCCCTGGACGTGGCGTGCGGCATGTTCCACATCCACTCCAAGAACATCGTGCACGGAGATCTGTCGTCTTCGGTGAGTTGACAGCTCGACGCTTGATTCTGGCACTGCCCCGTTTACGGCACCGTACTCATCTGGCGCATCGCTACGCTCCGCATTCCACCTTGTTTTGTTTGTTTGCATGTCCCAAACAGAATGTGCTGCTGGCCAGCTGCATGCGCGGCCCCGATGGCCGGCCCGAGGTGCTGTACGACACCAGCGCGCCCGAGACCGTGGCGCGGCAGCCGCTGGAGCCGCTGTGGCGCCCGCCCGTCATCGCCAAGGTGGCGGACTTTGGGCTCAGGTGCGTGGTGGCTGCTGGGGCGTGGCTGCGGGGTGTGTGGCGGCTGGGGGGCGGCTACGGGTGGCCATTCGTCCGCGTGGTGCGGCAGGGTTGTGGCGGCTCGCAATGCGGGTTGCGCGGACGTGGAAGGGGGGCCCGGGATAAGGGTGCGCCCGCTGGCTTGCTGCTGCTCGCCGCCTCACGCCTGCTTGTTGCCCCTCCTCATGTGATACTCACCCCCGGCAGCGTGCCCATGGCTGAGGACCAGACCCACGCCTCCAACCGCTTTGCCGGCACGCCCGCCTACGCCGCACCCGAGGTCCGCACCATGGGTCGCATGTCGAAGGCCGCTGACGGTAGGTGTGCAGCGAAACGAAGGTGCAAGGCTGGCAACTGCAAATGCACAGGCAAACTGCTGACTCTTGCAGCCGTGAGCGTTTCCCAGCCCGCGTTTCTTTGTTCCTCTTGTTGTTTCCTGCTCCCTGCAGTTTACGCGTACGGCGTGCTCCTGCTTGAGCTCTTCCACGGTGTTGACATCACCACCGTTCGCGCCAACGCCGGCGCCGCGCCCCTGGCCACTGACGGCGCCGCCGCTGGTGACGGCGCGGCGACTGCCGCCGACGGCGCTGACGCTGAGGCGGCGGCGGCCGCCGCCGCTGACCGACTGGACGAGGACGGCTTCCCCATGTGGGCGGCGCCGCCTCCGGGCTGCCCGCCGGAGATGGTAGCACTGTTGCGCGAGTGCCTCTCGCAGGAGTCGGCGGCGCGGCCGTCTTTCGGCAAGGTGGGTTCCGGGCGGCTCGGCGTGTAGGTGTGGAAGAGCGGTTGAGGAATGGGAGTACGCAGGACTGTGAAGAAGTGCGTGCAGGAGTGCCGTGCTCCGGCATTCCCTCTGCCAACCTGCCGCACACTGCTGTTTGTCAGTCACACGCGCAGCGCCATGCATATTTTGGTTGGAAACAGCATTTCGCCTTGTTTGGGCTCAGAGTTGACAAACCCTTCCCATCCACCCATCCGCCCTACCACCCATCAACCGCCCAGGTGATTGACGTGCTCGTGCGCGTGCTGTACGACGATCACATCAAGTACCAGCGGTTGGTGGCGGCCGCTATGGCGGCCGGCCACCAAGTGTAACTGCCGTACATTGGTACGGCACCTAATGGAAATGCGTCTTTGATACTAGCAGTTACGTTCGCAGCAGTTCTTTGGCCGGCGGGTGTGTGTGCTGGCGGGTGCACTGCTATGGGGGTTATGGCCTGCAGGCAGACAGCAGCCTAAGGGGTTCTAATATAATAACACTTGAATGGAAGCAATGCGTGTGTTTGAGTGGCAGAGGTCCACACGGGAGAGATGCTTTGTCCGAGATCCCGATATGATGTGCACTTAAACTAATCACATTGCTGCACGGTCCTAGGAGCGAGGCGCACGGGGACACATCTCGACAACGAATATTCAAAACCATACTTTTGACCGGACTCGTGAGTTGGGGCCTCAACCATCAAAGTAGTGCGAGGTTCAAACGCCGTAAGTGCTCTTCGGTGTCAGCGCAGGTGTGAACATTGTGCGTGCGTGCGTGCTTGCATGCGCACTTGCGTGCGTGCGTGGGTGAGTGGGTTACGTGCCCGAGCCCAATGAAATAGCCGTAATCCCCTTCCGCCTTCAAGCTCGCGGGTAGGTGCGGGCGGGCGGGCACGGGATGCCTCGGGTGCGCGCAACGCATACTGGAAGCTCAAAGCGGAGGTTACGGATGGTGCATGTCGGGCGATGTGCTGACAGCATTTGGTGGAGGTGAGGTGGTGGCCTTGTGGGCCTCGCCGCAAGCGGTTGCAATGTTATGGACATATGGATGGGCACAGGATACAATCGAGAATGTGATTACTGGATGGGGGCGGCGGCTGGTCAAATCATAGATCTGGGGTCCCACGGAACAAAGGTACAATGGGGTTGCATACATGCAGATGCAGTGGGGCTTTTGGCTGTTGGTCCCACGAGAAATAAAGCGAGCACAGCGGTTAGAACTGGCGGATACTCAGGTGGCATGTGCATGTTGCATTTGCGCACACCATTACCACCCTTGCACACTACATTGCAAGAGCACTCAATGCTCGGAAGTGCTCAGTGCCGTCTTGATTTGAATTACGTGGATGCACATGTTTATGATGTGCATTGCCACGGGTAATTGCTCGCCCGGTCTGTCCCGAGGCGGGGTTTATGTGATCCTGTTGGTATGCGTTAATCTCTATTCATAGCATAGCGACAGTTCACGGCTGCTTAAAAAATATGTGCAGAGCACGCATTCGCAAACGCTGTTGCGCAAGGAAACCGTTGAGGCAGGTGAACTTTTCATGCCAGGGTGGCCGAATCGTGATTTGCGCATTTGCGGTTATGGGGCTTGCACGTTGGCCTTGGATCTGCGGTGTCGGGTTATAAGTTGTGTGCACAAGCAGGTCAATGAACGCATGCGCATACGATGTTTGAATTGTATGTCATGCACCGGGCACAATGACTGGGCATGGAAGAGCAGGCAGGCACACGCACGTGCATGCAGTGGCGACGATAGCATCCTTCAATTGTGGGCGCTGGCACTGGCTTGACAACGCCAAGCACGGCCACGCAGAGCTCCGTGGGCTGAAGCTGGCACGCGTGTGGAGAGCACAATAATGGGCACAATGCTTTGATGGCGGATGAGAAGTTGAGTTTTGTGAAGCAGTAATCGGTTAAGTGCTTCCTGGTGCCTTCTAGAGGGCCCCGATGACTGCTGCAGAGTGCAGAGGTGTGCTGACGATTGTGGATTGGGGTCGGGGCGCCGACGCGCAAGTCATGGCCATGTCCTGTATGGCTGTATCCCACCGCGGGTATGTCACGTGAGTGCTGGAGGAGTGAGGTTGGCTTCAACGGCTTGTAATCCAGTGTGCTGCTGATGGAAGAGTGTGGGGGGCTTGGGGCCACGACAGGAACTGGTCGGGGGAGGGCCCCAACGGGAGCACACGCATCAGCCCGTGTGCCGTCCAATAACAGCATTCGGCAAGAACGCCTGGCAGCTCCTGTCGCTGGGACGGCGGGATGCTTGTTGTTCTCAACCGTCTCAACAATCAACGCCTCGGCGTTGAGATGGTACCGTACATGTATGTCCGCCGGTGCTGCCAGCAACACCCGGCACAACTCACCCAGGCGGGGTCGACCCGGGGGTGAGACGTCTCGCGAGCTCCCCTTTCCAGCGTCCAGATAACAGCCATCTGGAATAATTCGCCGGGGGCAGGCTTTCTGGAAGAGCGGAACTTCGGGAATGGGCGCTTTAGATGGTTGGTGCAAGCTGATTAGAGAGCTGCTTGCATACCTCTAGTAAGCAGTGGAGCGCCTGCGGTAATCGGCCTGGCGGCAGCGGCGGAGGGCGGCAGCGAGGAGGCCCGGGAGTGGGCGGTGGCAGCGCGGGAGGCAGCTAATGGTCGTGTGGTCGCGTCTGTATTTTTGCGGGCGGGTTTTATCCGGGGGCGCCGGATAATCATCCGGGCCCCAGAATATGTGGGCTTTATCCGGCCCAGATATAACCGGGGTATTATAGCCGGCGGGGTAATATGCGGCGGAGTAAAGCCGGCGCCGGATGTAAGTGGTCCGGATATAGCAGTGCCCGGATACATCCGGGCCGACTAAACCTGGTGCGGGATAAAGCCCGGCCAGATATAGTTGAGCCTGGGACCGCATATAGCCATGGGATCATCCGGTGCATCGCAGGCTATCGCTGTCTTTGAGCTGAATTGTTGCAGAGCGGTAGCTGGGGTTGAAACAACATGGGGGTGTGCCCGAGCGGGGGGTTGTGCCGTAGGTCATGCCTTGCATGGGCCGACATTAAGAGACAGGGCCAGACCTCCAAAACATAACTTACTATCAATTCTACTCCACTATACTTTGTGTAAGCTTGTAATTGGGAACGGATTGCCTGCCGAGTGGATACAGTGTAGACTTGACATCACTGGGCGGAAGAGACGACTATAATGCAGCTTATGAACCAAAGCAAGCTGCTACATCTAGTAGCTCTGCAATGGTGCATCAGCCTATGTACTGGCTGATATATATAGCCAGGAGCATTCAGGTTCTCGCGGTCAAAGCTTTTCCTGCGTCACGACCAAGCGCTTCCGGCGGCGTGTCTACTACTAGTCAGTGCACAAAGTAGTGAACTGCGATCGTTAGCCTCTGATCAAGCGCCGCTGTAACGTAGGATACCGACGCTGCATGGAAAGGAATTTTACCCACACTCGCTGTGTGACTCAGTGACTGGCAATGATGCTACGCTGAGGTGAGCGTCTCCATAGTTAGTCCGCTGGGGGTGGGGTCTGTACAAATCCTGGCAGTGGTGAACGCCTCGGCGTGCTTCCCCCTTGTGGTGCCAGAGGCAGTTTCATGACCGCACCCCACTTCTGGTCGTATGTGCAGGATCCATCGTCGGGCCGTATGGATCAGAGTCGGCGTTGGTATTGCTCAGAAGGTGGGCGACAAGGGGTGTTGGCAGGGTCTATGTAAGGGTGCATGCCGTGGTGTTTGCCAGATGCAGTCCACATGCGTGGCCCCTGCGTGCACACTGCATGCTCTGGTTGTCTCCCTAGCACCGCAATCATGCATACGTGCCTCTAAATCCGGCGCTATGTGTATGTGCTCGCAGGGCACACCGCCGCGGCGCCCGAACCACTGTGTAGACAGCGCTAGATGTAGGATGGCTCTGTGGTGCTAGGAGCTGTGCTGGATTGATGTAGCGGTCATGGTGGCAGTGTTACCATCAGCAAATACAGTAGGGTTGCACTAGTGCGTGGCGCCGCCACCTTGGGCGTGATGGTCGCACGGGCTGCAGGGGCTCCCCTGGTTGGAGTCGCTAGAGCCTCCGTGCAGCCATGTCAGGGACAGGCATGTACGTGCATGTAACGCGCATCAGAGAACACGCGCACCCACACGATCCACTCGCAGGGAGCGTGGGTTTAAGGGCCAGATGTGTGTGCAATAGCCGGCCAGGTATATTCAGCCAGTTATATCCGGCCACATATATGCGGCCGGATGTTGCCAGGTGTATCCGGCCCAGATAATATCCGGCCTCCCACCGGTTTATACATCCAATTATAGCGGCATGTTTAGAAAAATATGCCGGATATAACCCATCCCCCAAAATACAGACGCGGTCGCCTGGTCGGTCGCCAAAGGTACCGTAAGTGGATAGGCCGAGGCGGGCAAGTGCGGGAGCGCGCCACCGCTGACGTGACCTGACCTGACGGCTGAGCTCGCAGCCACCAGATGTGCGTTGTGATGTGCCGCATGTCATCAGGTGCTGCTCAGCGGCAACTGGGCGGCGGCGGATTGCTGGTACACTGGGTGCACCTGCTGCTGCGGCGCCACTGGTGCTCACGCAAGTGCAGAGGCTGCTTGGACAACAGGATTGGGCGGGGGCAGCAGGCGCGCAGGTCCGGGCGCAGCAGGGGCAGCAGGCGGGCAGGCGCGGCAGGCGGGCAGGTGCGCGGGACGGCTGAGCTGCATGCCGAGCTGGTGTGGCTGGGGAAGCTGTACACGAGTGAGGCGGAGTACGGCCGGTGACACCTATCACACCTTTGTTGATGACGCTCGCATGGCGGGCGTGACGCGACACTGCAGACCTCACACTGGACCGCGCCCTTCACCGGGCCGCTATCAGGCAATAGGTATTTGATTGCTTACCTTACAAGCATCACGCAACTGCGCAAGCCGGCAAGTAGTCCCAGAGGGCTCAAGCGCGCTCCGGGGAAACGGGCCTGTCACAGGGTTGTCCCATGAACACATGCCTGGGCCAGTCGGGACCCAGGACGGGGCGGCCAGGACCCTGGCGTGCCGAGCTTGATAATGCGAACGCCGCGCTCCCGCAGACAATTGCGCCTCCGTCGATCCAGTTCCATGCCGGGCACAACGCCCCTGCTCATATGTATGCGCGGCGAAGCTGAAGTGCCGGCCAAGAGAGGAGCAGACTGTGAGCGGGCCGGCCCCTCAACAGGATCGACAGAGCAGCCGCTGCCCGTTTAAGACGCGCGCCCATTGATTATGAGCAATTGGCATTTCCACCTCACCGCTTATGGCTTCGATCACGCTGGGTTTTGTTCGTAGATGTTGCATGTGGGCCAACCGCTGCTGTGGGCTGCTCATTGGCCGGCAATCGCTGACCGAGGTGAGGCGTGTGTGAGATGTGCCGGCACAGTAATTTCTCATAGCCAACGTTCACTTCCACATACACCTGACTGTTTCAAAGAAAGACGCGGAGCTTAACTCAGCCTGCTGCACACAAGCCTCGCACACATGAGCTCGTGGCCCTGTGGCGAGGCCGATATGATCAGCGTACATGAACTCGATCATTAAACAGCTTTACAAACGTTGAGCCGAATTCTTGCTGGGAAGTGGGAAGAGCCAGCGGAGCAAGGTTCTAGGGCTAAGGGTTGCTGGTAAGCGCATTCGCAGAGGCGCGCTGCATCATTCTGCTCTCTGTTTATGCATTCTCGTTCCCTTCGGAAAGGAGTCCACCAGAAAGACCCCGCACGTGCCGCCTGTGGCAAACGGTTTGGGCTCTAGAAGCTAATTAACGTCGTTTGCTCAACATCAGCAGGTGCAAAGGCCTCCATATATCGAACTTGGAGCCGGCCACCTGTTGACAGCGTGCGCAGGGAGGCGTGGCTTGCGCTTCAGCTCCGCGCCCTTCAGTGTTACTGCTTGTGGCTAGTTCTGAAAAGAGGAGAGGCCTGCGCGACTTCTAGGATACGGTGCAACTGGGGTCTCCGACGGTGCAGCAGATTCTACAGGTGAGCCCGGCTGTGCAGTCCGATGGCTCCTGTGCTTGTCGCTTGTAGAGTTGATGTCAAACTAGCGGTGCGGCTTATCATTGGCGAGGGCCCGAGCGCCGCGTTGCGCCGCGCGGAGTGAGTCGCCCGTTTCCAAGGTGCTCGACACGGGAGAAACCTATCGCTCGTGCGCAGCCATTTTACTCAATTCCCGTCCACCTTTGTCCATCTACTCTCGTGCGACGTTGCCCCTGCCTTTCGTTGTACCCGCGCGCCCCCGCGCCGTGCCGCACCGCGCCTCCTCCTGCCCCTTGCCAGCCCCGCCCTTCGGCCCTTCCCAGTTCCCACCGACCCCCTGACCTGCCCACGGCCTGTTGCCTTCCACAGACCACCGCCGCGGCCGCCATGGGGTGCAACCCCCTGCAGCTAGCGCAGGTCACAGCCCTTCTGGGCGGCGACACAGCCACCGCCGCCACCATCTGTGCGGGGACCGATGTGGCGCAGCTGGGGCCCAATGGCGCCGTCACCAAGTGGACGGTGGCGGAGCTGCGGGGGGCGCAGAATGCGCTGGACCAGGTGAGGGTGCGGCTGGGGTCGCTTGGTGCGTAGGAGGCACACGTGTGTGCACGCGATTGCATGTGTGTGTGTGTGTGTGTGTGTGTGTGTGTGTGTGTGTGTGTGTGTGTGTGTGTGTGTGTGTTGAGGGAGCTGCACTGTGCGCGTGCTTAACGGAGAAAAGACAATGGCAAGCGTGTCTGCGCATACCTGCGTGCGTGTACCGTACGTGTGTGCGTGCATGCCTCTATCTGGGCTCGGGCTGACATAGTTCCACATGAACAGAGCTTTAGCTTCTAAGTCGCGTGCGCCCTCGGGCCTCCATCTGCGGATGCTATCGCAAGTTGCGTGCGTCCCTCTTTCCAGCGGATTGAATGGCTGTGACGGTGGCTCTGCCCTGCCTGCCCTCCCGCACGCTGCACTCCAACTCGCACCCGCTAGGTCGAGTATGGACTGAACGTGAGCTTCGTGTTGGCGTCAGCATACCAGGTAAGAGGTTGGGCCAAGAGGGCCTCCTGCGGTCAAGGGGGTTGTTGCTGCGCAGCCGTGGGCCTTGGAGCTGTGAGACTGCCATTGCGGCCATGCCAGCAGCCTGCCTGCAGCCTGCCTATGGCGGCAGGCTCGAAGGCCCATGCAGGCTGCCTTGATGCACCAGTGCACATATGTTATCGCACCGACCGCCTTCCTCCCTGCCCGCCTGCCTGCCTGCCTGCGTGCGTGCTAATATTGTTCTCCACGGATGCTTGCCTTGCGCCGCAGGTGTTCGTCATGCAGCTCGGGTGAGCACTGGACGCAGTGCCACGTGGCTAAGCACGAAGGAGCGAAGTTGTGGCTGGAACGTGTTGTGTTGCACCCGTTTTGTAGCATGCAGGCTGGGTTTCAGCCCCGCCTGTACGCACTGCTTCCAATACCTCAATTCGATCTGTCCATGCGCCGCCACTGCTGATCCCGCACTCACGACCGCTTGCCCCAATCTCACCTAGCATTTCACACGCCCACCTCACACGGCCCCCCGCCCCCCCCTCCCCACACACGCATACACCACCACCATCACCTGTTACGTTTCCCTAACACCACCTCACACGCACCGCCTCACACGCACAACCTCATGCGCACCATCACGTGTGTCCCCCCCCACCTGCTGTCTACCTCGCTACACTTCTCTGTACCAATCCTTGCAACCCCCCACACACACCCACAGGTTTGCGCTGTTCGCCGCCGGGGTGGTGCGCCCCAAGAACACCGTGTCCATCTTCATAAAGAACTTTTTCGACACCTGTATCGCCGGCATCGCATTCTACCTGGTGGGCTACGCCTTCGCATTCGGCGCTAAGGACGGCTACACCAACGGTGAGTGGTGCAGCCGTGCGGCAGGAGTCGTGATGGACCGGATACGGTGGGACGTGGCTGGACGCGGCTGGGCAGTGCGTGAAGGTAGCGAACCGTCGCACCTGTGGGCGAGCTCTCGAACACGGTCGGGCGTGGATGGACGTGGCCGAATGATGCAGTTATGCTGAGGACTTCCGTAATTGAGGTTTATTTGCATCCGTTTGGCACAACAGCTGCATTCAACCTGCTGTTGGATGTTCTCCATGTTTCCTCATCACCCACCCTCCAACTGCCCCTCTTTGACTGGCCGCAGGTTTCATCGGCAACTGGGACTTTGCGCTATCGCAGACGGATGGCAGCCCCGGCTCTGAGCCGCCCAACCCCTGGCACCTGTTCATCTGGAACTGGTCCTTCTGCTCCGCCTCCACCACCATCCTGTCGGGCTCCATTGCGGAGCGAGCCACCTTCGCGTCCTACACCATCTACGCGGTGCGGCCGTTGCGTCGTGTGCTCTCAAACCCTCGTCTCGTTTCCCTTCCACACAGATACTCGCACCGGCGCTATATGAATCCCGACTCACAGCATGTTTCTAGCCTGCTCCAATGTAAGCAGCACCCTGGCCTGCTCTCCCTAGCACCGCATGTACTCGCAACTTGGCCTGACTAGACCAGCGGCGAACGCAACCCTCATGCGCACCAGGGGGGGGGGGGGGTAGAATCTTCCGAAACAGACCCCATGCCTCAAATGGATAGAGCTCAACGAGAAAATCACGAATCCGCTTTCAAAATCGAAAATGGGTTTCTGGGTGCAAAGTGATGACCCCTCAAAGTGGCCGGTCGGTCGGTCGGTCTGGGTAAAAGGGGGATCCATTCTCAAAAGTTGGGGTGGGGCTCCAAGAGGTTTTGCACAGGTTCGTGCCAAGTTTTGTTCCTAGCGCTTCTGTCCTGCAGCACGCGGCGCAATGGGTGCAGCTCAACGATGCGTGCGTAGGTATACCCCAGACTCAGCACACGTGCATAGTTTGGGGCAGTTTGGGGAGCGGCATGTCGGCATTTCGGGAGATGCCTGGGGAACTGGTCAGGGACAGGCCGGTGCCGGCCGGGTTTTGCATGGATGAACGTGTCAGCACATTTCGTATCATCAAGTAACATTGAAGTAAGCCGTTGCATAGCAGGCCAGTCTATCAGGATACTTGTCGGCGGCCGGGCCACATGTCCACTTGTCCACATGTCGGTCGGTCAAAGTGTGTTCCCAAGGCGGATCATCCAACATAGCGATAGAGCTCACCGAGAGCAGTCAATTGGCACCAACCTGACAAAACACTAAGGGGTTCTGAGGGGGTTTTGGGGGGTCGTACGGCAGGGGGGGTCGGTCGGTCGGTCGGTCGGGGGGTCCGAGGTTTTGTGGCATGGGGTCAAAAAAGTTTGTTCCTACCCCCCCCCCCTGTGCGCACAGGCCTTTATGCCTGCCTGGGTGTACCCGGTGGTGGCCCACTGGCTGTGGGCGCCTGATGGCTGGCTGTCGGCTCGCAACGCGAACGACCGCATCCTGGGCATTGGAGCAATCGACTACGCCGGCTCAGGTGGGTGGTCGTGGTGGGCGGGTGACCCTTCAGCCCGCGCGTTTCCGTTTCCGGAAGCCGTACACATGCATGTTTTCCTTGTGCTCTTTAACATGAATGTGTGCATCCACATACTTACACGCACACACACTCACACGCACGCACGCACCCGCACGCACACACACGCACACACACGCACACGCAGGTGTGGTGCACCTAGTGGGCGGCATGGCTGCACTCATCGGCTCCATCGCGGTGGGGCCGCGTGTGGGCCGCTTCGACGCCCCCGGCTCCACCGGGGAGGTGTCGGCGCAGCTGTACCGCGCCACCGCCGCGCCGCAGCTGTACCTCATGGGCACACTGCTGCTGTGAGTGCACGTGGCGGAAATGTGTGTGTGTATGTGTGTGTGTGAGAGTGTGTGTTGGGAGGGTGGGGTGGGGTTTAGGGAAAGAAAAGTACGCGCGCGCGTGTGCATGACACCCGACTGCCATTCCCCCCGCCACCCCATCCCCCGCCTGCCCGCAGGTGGTTTGGCTGGTACGGCTTCAACCCCGGCTCCAAGCTGGCAATTTCCGACTACCTGCAGGTCAGTGTGTATGTTTGTTGTGTAAGCGCGCGCGAACTCGCCCATGCCTCACCGAACCATCCCCCTCTATGCCCCCGACACACGCCGTCTTTCCTTCCTCACACTTACACACGCACGCCTTCACACACACCACCCGCAGGCCACCATCGTGTCCCGCACCGCCGTCACCACCACACTGGCCGCCTGCTCGGGCGCGCTGTCCAACCTGCTCCTCAACTACGGCCGCCACCGCGTGTGGGACCTGCTGTCCACTTGCATCGGGGCGCTGGCGGGTGAGCGGGAGTGCAGGCTGGGCTGCTGGAGAGGGCGGGCATGGGCGGGGAAAGGGGATAACGTGCCGCGCCGTGCCGTGCCCAACGTTCTATGGTCCGATGATTGACAACGAACAGTGGGCGGAGACGTGTGGCGACGGCGGGGCCGGGGCTGGGGCCGGGTTAGAGGCACACGAGTGCTTGTCGGGACGCCGCGGAAGGCGAAGTGCGGGCTGAGGGTATGACCCACGTCCCCCCATGGCTCCATCAGACAGCTGACGTGTGTGCTATGCCACCAAATGCCCTGAAACGCCGTGCTGCACCCTGCTGCAGGCCTGGTGGCGGTGACGTCGGGCTGCTCCGTCATTGAGCCCTGGTGGGTTCTGCTGCAAGGATACTGCATGGGGACTCATCGGGGAGTCAGGCTCACGGGGGATGGAGCCGTTCGTGAGAGATGCTGTGGAACATGGGGGGCCGGGGAGGCGTGGATGATGTGTATTGGTGTATATGACCCCAGCACAACCGGCTGCAGGGAGAGGCTGCAGCCTGGCAGGGAGCGCCCGGACTCTATCACACGTCCACTCCCGCTTTGACCGCGGCTGCGCACAGCGCGCCGAGTGCATGTGCCGGCATCTTTACTGCCCCTCTCCGCGCCTCTTCAATCTGCTTCACCCCCTGCACGCCCCCCCCCCTCCCCCTCCCCCTGCACCCGCACTGCGCAGGGCCGCCATCATCTGCGGCGCCATCTCGGCGTTGTTCTACGAGGCCGGCGAGCAACTGCTGGAGAAACTCAAGGTAGGTGCGCGTGTGTGTGTTAAACATAGCGCGTATGTGTGTGACACGTGGGTGTACGGCACGCGTGTGATCCGGGTGTAGCCGTCGCCCCGAGACCTCAATCCTGCCTGAACCCTCCCACAGCTGCCCGCGTCGCCTCCCTTCCATTTCTTTCCCTCAGCTCGTTCGAGCCTCTCCAGTCATTTCCCTTGCCCCTTTCCCTCCTCGCTTTACGCACAGGTCGACGACCCCGTGAGCGCCTTCCCGCTTCACGCCATGTGCGGCGTGTGGGGGCTGCTGTTCACAGGCCTGCTGGCCAATGAGGGCTACATCACACAGGTGCGTTGCGCACCTGTGCGCACCAGCGTGTCGTTGCGCCGTTGAGACTATATGTATTTGTGATTGCGTTGAGGGGTGCTGCATGTGCCTGCGTGTTTTCGCGAGCTCCAGAAGGGCAGTGGCGTTGTTGGTGCGTGAGCACGCCGAAAGGGGCCGAGGCCTTGCGTGTTCTTTTTGCGCACCCACCTTTCGGCGTACCTGTGACGCTCGTTGCTCCGTGCCTACACAGTGCATGCACATGCGTGCACCTCACGCCGTACGCGGTGCCCTCATGCTGACCAACACACACGCACACCTCCGCCTCCGCTTCCATCATTTCCACCAGGTTTACAACGTGCCGCCAGGCGGGCACCGCATGGGCCTCTTTTACGGCGGCCATGCCCAGTTGCTGCTGTGCCAGGTGCGGCGGCCTCTGTGTGTGTGTGTGTGTGTGTGTGTGTGTGTGTGTGTGTGTGTGTGTGTGTGTGTGTGTGTGTGTGTGTGCCCACGTGCGTTCCCTTGTGGGCATGCGCGTGCCTGTGTGTGCGCGCTTGGATTCTGACATTGCCGTTTGGGCGTGTGAATGTGCGTCAGAGATCACCGTGGCCCCACTCCAAGTTCAATTTCCTGAAGCCTCATCCACATCCCACCCACACCCCATGACCCGCGCCCCATCGGCACCCACGACCCACCCGGCCATGCCCCACCCAACCCAGGTGATCGCAATCGCCGTCATAGCGGGCTGGTCGGCCTTCAACATGTGCATACTGTTCTTCGGCATGAAGGCCGCGGGGCTTCTGCGCGTGGGCGCGGACAAGGAGGCAACCGGCATGGACATGGCCGCGTGCGGGCAGTACAATGCCGCGGGCGCCGTCAACGTACACAGCTCCAAGGTACGGCGGCGGGGCGGCGGGGGGCGGCGTGGGGCGTTGGTAAAGCAGTGTGCGGGTGGCTGAAGAAGCCAGGTACATAGTTGCCGTACCACCGCCTGCCGCCTCAGCCTCAGCCTCAGCCCTCAGCCCTCAGCCCTCATCCTGCAATGGGCGCTAGGCATCACCTGATGCTCCTTCCGTGCGCACCTGCCTCGCACACGGCCGCCCTTCCGGAGGCCCACCTCATCGCCCGCCTCTTCCCTTTTGGGGCACATTCCGGGACCCACCGCAAAGGGCCAGATCAAGCAGCAACCGCACATCCTGGCCCGCCTACGCTCATCTCCTGCCCCTGAGTCGTGCCCTCACTCGCGACCCTGCTGCCGCCTCGGCCGCCCCAGGTCCCCACCAAGTCGGATGCGGTGCTGGCGGCCATGTCTCTGAACATGGAGCGGCGCATGAACGGCGGCCCGGGCATGGACTACAGCGTGCGCAACAGCTCTGCCAACCCCTCCGCACACAACTCCAGCCTGCACAACACGGCAACCGCCACAACCGTCACAACCGCCGCCGCCACGCCAGCGGCGGCGGGCGGCATAATGCTGACGTCGGCGGTTGGCGGTGCGAGTAGCGCTGGCGGGTCCGCCGTGCCAAGCGCCGCTGCGTCAGCGGGGGTGGGCGACGCCGCGGGTAGCGGTGACACGGTGCCACCGCAATAAGAATGACGACAGGCCGGGAGCTCCAGAGAATAAAGGGTTGTGCAACCACGCAGCAATGCCGCGAGGCACGCGTGCCGCAGTGCATTGCTATAAAGGAGGGACGGGGTTGTGGGCGGCAGGAGTTACGGGAACCTGGCCTCGCAGCGCGAGGATTGGACCGGCCAATGCACTTGCACGGGGGTTGATGGTGCACTGTCTGGACGCGTCGGCAGAGCGCACGTTGAAATTTTGGGGCACGGTTTTGCTGCCTTGACGTGCTTGTGTTGACCGAATTCTGCCACGCAAGCTGTTTGGATGTGCGGGCGAGTGAGTATGGCTGGTGCTTGCTGGTCTTGCAGCGGACCCAAATGGCCGCTGCGAATGTCACCACGAGTTTGCCTCCACGTGCCCATCTCGTGCCCATGTCGCACCTAACGTGAGGCTGCGAGCGAGGGCCAGCCGCCCTCCCATCAATTCTTCGGTTGTAGCTTCGGATGTGGTCTGTCCACCAGACCTGATGCGCGATGTACCAAATTACACGGAACTGCATGAAATGCAAGGCGAGCCCAGGCAAGGTAGTGGGTATGCATGGCTGCAACGGCGCACGGATGTGCGATTATGATTGGGCACGGTTTGGGCGTGTTTACAGCTGGTGGTGGCGTTTGTGTGATTGAGAAATTTGAGTAGCTCAAGATGTGGGGCAGGGCCGTCAGCATGGGGGGGGGGGCGCAGTCATTAATCAATTAGTCGAACGGCGTAACTCGCAGCAGCGCTCGGAGCCACGGGCCACTGGATGTAGCAACGGTAGCCGCGTAGCGCCGGGCACTGCGCGTGCACATCCAGTACGGCGATCCTCCAGCGCTGGTGAATAACGAGGGGTCAAGGTAGCCAGAGGCAGCGGCGCGGCGCGCGCCTTACCAGACGTGTTTGCTGCTTAGGGTGGGTGTCACGTTGATGGATCCAGGTGGGGTGTTAGTATGGGGGCTGGGGTAAGGGTTCAATGTTTGCAAGCGCTTGCGCCATAGCAGTGTGGTCTGGTAAGCAGACAGAGATGGGGCCGGGGCCGTTAATGTTGCGTGCGTGTGCTCGCTCCCTCACACGTGCCGCAAGCTTGATCCGGGGTGCAGTTGGTGGTTCAGGACCCTCCTGGTGCGACACGTCCCCGGTGTGCAACTGTGTATCATGGTGTCATCCCGTGTCACTACGTGACGGCGCGCCGTGTCGCAGTCCGTTGGGCAGTACAGCAAATGCAAACCGGGCTAATGCTTACTGTGCGCAACTGCACATGTGGGTCCTTTAGGGGATGCGGATCAGAGCTGTTTTGCAGCTGGTGGTGGTGGTGGTGGTGGTGGGCGGTTGGGTGTGCGGGCGGGTAATTTGGACGTTGCTCTGCGTGTGGTACGTCGCATGCGCACATGCTACTGTTTCTGCATGTAGGTCTTTGTTGGCTCAGGGCATTTGGCTCAGGGCATTCGGCTCAGGGCATTCGGCTCGGGGCATTCGGACTCCCCATCCGCTTTAGCCTGCACGGTTGCTCTTGCATTCCGGTGGTTCTAAAAGCCAGCGTGTGTCCGCATGTGAGCGCACGGAGTGCCAGCACACTCCCAGCTGCGGCAGCACACAGGGCTTGTCACGTGTGGTAATTATCTGCATGGCAAAAGCAGCCGCTGTAGCAGTGCTCTTGTTGCTGCTGCTACCGCTGCTGCTGTTTGGTGCCTATCAGGAAGCGGCTCCCGAAAAGCCCCGTGTGTAACCCCAAGTTGTTTGCTGGGCATCGGGATTGTGGGGGGGGGATTGGGTGCGCACGGCGAGAGCACTTGCCTTAACAAGTTGTTTTCGCCCCCATCCCGACCCCGAAGTTTGTCCTGAAAACAGCCATAAATCATGCAGCCTTCTACAATGCAGCTTTCATCACAACTCTCGGCGGGAAGTCCTCGGCAAGGATTTTCTTCTCTAAGAACACGAATTGATTTCGAAGCTGCTCACGGCAAATTACCCAGAAGGTTTCCGAAAACCTTAAACAGTTTCAATGAGCGAGGCCCTCTCGCGGCCCCTCAAGTTCCCCCGCTTGATCGCGAGGTTGAGGACGCCCTTCTTTATTTGATGCGATTTCCTGTCACTAAATTTCTTGATGTGATGCGCCCTTCCTCCCGCGAGAAGCCGCGGTATCTGCTGATCTCCGAGCTGCTGGGTGTGCTAATCCGCCTTAGCGCGGGGCGCCTCATGCTCAGCGCACTAGGGCTTGAGGAGGAGCAGGAGGCGGCGGGCTTTGATGATGAGGAGGAGGGGACTGCTGCTGCTGCTGCGGCTGCTGCGGACCCCAGGCCCTGGCCAGGTACGTACCGTACTCTTAGAGGGTTCGTACGCACGCGGTTTGAGGAGCGCATCGTGAGCCCGCACGCAGCAGGTCAGCCAAACGGGGGTGAAGGGTTCCTGGGACGTGGAGCAGAGTAGCAGAGGCGGAGGGCTACGCGGCCTGTGACGCAGCTATACACATGTTTGTCCGCACAGGGCCGGTGGAGCTGGTGGTGCTTCAATCCCCCACGGGAGCTGTTGACGATGTGCTGAGTGCCCGCGAAACGGCGCTGACCTACGGCCTGCTGGCTGGCATGGCGGAGGGCTGCACGGCGGCCATGCTTGTAGAGGTGAAGGCGCTGCTAAGCTTCGACCACCTGTGGCAGGTGGGTGGGTGAGGGCGGCAGCGATAGGTCACAACAGTAGCGACTCGACTTCATTATTGTAGGCAGGTAGGTTGCGGCACTGTTCAGTAGGAGCTATGCGTGGATCACCCGCTTTGAGATCATACCGGCGCGTACGGACTGTTCGAAATCTTGGACCTTGTGTGATCTTCTGTAACTTGTAGGCACTGGCCACCGGCATCGCACTGGCGCGTTCGAACGCAATCACTGCAGCCGCCGCTGCCGCCGCCGCCACCGGCCCTGGCGCGAGCTACCCGGCGGCGCCGGTGCAGGTGGTGGTGACGGACACAAAGGACTGGATGTTCTTTACCATCGAGGCGGTGGGCGCCGCGACCATTGGCGGCGGGAATGGCGGCCACGCCGGCGGCGCCGCTGGTCATGGCACCGCCGGTGGCGGTGGTGGCGGTGGCGTCGCGACTGGCATTGACTTCACAACCAGCAACGGCGAGACGTTTCGCATGTCCAATTGCAGCGTTCTGCAAACCACAGGCCTCTTCAAACCGACACCTGACACCGGCAACCTGATCCAGGTAAAATCTCCTGCATGTGCTGCGTCACGTCCCGGCAATTCATGTCCGGGCAGTCCCACGCGGCGCGTGCTTTGGGAGGCGCAGCAGGGGAAACGGATTGTCGTGCCTTGTGTGTGCTCGGCAGCACATGCTGCGCACCCAGCATACCGCTCCGCGCCTGCATCCATTACCCATCCCTGACTGTGACTGTGGCTGCCTCTGCCGGCGCCAACGCAGCTGATGTACCGCCTCTTCACGGGCCTGTACCCGGGCATGGTCATCAGCAGCCTGCCCGCGGCCGTGCGCGAGGCCGAGGAGCGCACGCGCCAGGCCGCGGACGGCTGGCTGAAGGAGATGAAGGACTCGCTGTCGCGGGCGGAGGCGCTGCGTCGTCGCGTGCAGTAGCAGGCAAAGGCTGTAGCAGGGCAGGCGCCGGGGTGGCGGCAGCTCCGGGTCCGTGCGGGCTGGGGGTGCTAAGGGCGGTCACGGTGGTGGGTCCGGAGCCCTACCTGGCGCCGCGTGTAGGTGCTGTCAATGGGACGGTTGGATCCGCCAGTCACACCACAGCGCTGTGAGCACGGACAAGGCATCGCATGGCATGGTATGGCTGGTAACGGGGTGCAATTGTGAGGGGTAGGTCGTCGCTCACCATGTACTGTACCATGCCCATGCCAGCGTTCTGACGTTTGTGTAAAGCGTGTGTGTTGATCTCACCTGACGGCACTGGAGTGCGTGTGAAGTGCTGACGTCTGCTCGCACGTCAGGTACCAGTACCGAACATGCTACGGGGAGGCAAGGACTTTTACTCAGTGTGACACAGCTTTGAGCGGCGGGCTCTTTAGCATTGAATCTAATGACGGAGCTTTCAGCAATGGGCTCTTTAGCATTGAATCTAACGACGGATGCGAGCTTGTGCGTCAGATGCTTTAGGTGGAATAGGTGGAACGTTGTGGCGAGGCAGGACACGAGGCCTTGTGAGGAGCATGCGTGCTGCGCAAGATGCTGTGTGCTGCAACCTATCGTGTACTGTACGGTGTCCTCACCTGCCGTCCATCCTCCCTCGTGTCATGACATTGGCACATAACGTGAAGTTTATGTGGCTCGCCCCATGGATCGCTTAGCGGTCCGCTAGTGCGTATACCCCGCAGTTCAGCACTGCAGTGCCTATCCAACAGGACCATCGCGCGTGGAACCGTCTTGCTACACGACGCCTGCGCCGCACCGTCCCCGTTCGGTTGAGCTTAGGCTGGTATCTACTGCCGTCCAACCAGGTGCGTGACCGCAACCCCGTGTTCCCTATTGGGCAGGGGGCAGGGGGCACACAACTTCCCTCGCCCTCGCAATCCAATGCTCCATCCACCTTTACGCCCTGCTCGGCACCGTGTCAACCGCCATGCTACGTGTTTCGTGCCGCCGTTGCCCCAAACGCCCCAGGTGCCGGCGCCGCAGGTGCCGACGCCTGGCCGTCCATGGGCTCGTACACCTCGTCCTCACCGTAGTTGTGGGCGTACCGGGCCATGTAGCGGGGGGCAGTGACTCCGAATAGCAGCCAAAGGCCGGCAGCACATGCGAAATCTCATTAGCTGACGATGCGCATCGTACGGGATACAGCAGGTTACGTGCTTGGTCTGCATAACTGGTGCACTACGTTCGAAACCAGGGGAGTCCCCTGTTCGAAACTTAGCCCCTTCCAGTGTTTGTTTCTAGCCATCTGCGATGGCCTTCTCCCACACTACAAGAGTACAGGTCTACACGGTTCAATACACGGGGCTTGGGAAGGGCCGGGTCTGCTTAACCTGGGGACTGCGATCCCGCATAGCATCACCAACCGCTGCGCGGCTACCGTAATAAGTACATGGTGCGTAATGGGACAGAGGGGAGGGTGCAAGCCGGGGTGCTGCGTAGAGGTAGTGTTTTGACTTTGACCTGGTTAGTATCCAGCCATGAACGATGGTTTTGGGCTACCAAAACGTCAGCTTTCCCTGAAACTGGTGTTGATCTGACATACGAGTGCTACAGTTTCGCGTGGCTGTAGGCGGCCAACTGTATACACATCTGTCCGAGCCAAAGCTGCTGAAAGTGCCACAGAGCTGAAAGTGCCACAGAGCCAAACCCTGTCTGACACACTGTCGTCCGACTGTGGGCGCAGTCCTGTCATGCGGCTGTGGCGATGGACACTCATATCAACCCGGGGGAACGGAGCGGGCCGCAGGGACCTGTGCGCGCAGCTTTCCACATTACATCCGATGCACACGTGCGAAGGGCGGGGCACAACGCCCGGCGATGCTGCCTCCCCCGCCGGGCCCCACCGCCCACCGTAGCACCGCCCGCTGCCGCCGCGGCCGACGGAGCCAGCGGCTCCCGCCCCCCTCAGCTGGAGCCGCGGCCCGCGGCCGCGGCCTGCTGCGGCACCGTGACGGCGCCACGTCACCACGAGACACGACGTGCCGCTGCCGCTGCCCGCTGAGAGCAGCCGCCCCAGCCGCGCCGGCGCCGTCACAGGCGAGGCCGGGGTCGCCCCCCGCCTGGCCTGGGCCTAGGCGCTGGGGGCCTCCAGGTGGGGGCGCTTAGGCCTCCTTGGAGGCCTGGCTGGCCACGCGCATGGCGCGCTTCTTGGCCAGCGACTCCGAGCTGTGAGATGGGGTGGGAGCAGGTTCAAGGTGGGGGATATGGGGATGAGTAAGAAAAGTCGAGCCGATGGGTGCACACAGTAGCACCAGCATGCATGCAATCCAATGGGCGTGGTGGTGCGCCTGGTTTACGCGCGAAGTCGCTACAAACAGCGGACCTCCCAGCACCCGCAATGGCTGCGACGGTACTGCCACTTCCGCCCTCGTGTCCTCACCGGCGCTCGCGCTGCTCCTTGAGGCGCTGCATGAGCAGCTTGTGGTACTCGGCCGCGTCGGTCTTGTTCTTCTCCTGCTGGCGCTTCTTCAGGCTCTTGCGGGCGCGCTTGCGCTGCAGGGCGGCGGGGGTCACCAGCCTGCGGTGGCATCGCGCGAGCGAGGAAGCAGCCAGGCGGCGTCAAGAATGGAAGGAGCCAGTGTGTCGTCGCCAAATCTGTGCCATGAGCCCGTGCAACACCCGCCCTGACGCGCCCTGCTGCTGTGTCTGTAAGAGCCGCCCGCCCGCACCCGAACCCCACGGCGCCGCAAGCCACCCACCGCTGGATCTTGGGGCACTTGCGGTGCTTCTTGCCGTTCTTGTCGGTCCGCTCGCGCGAGTAGATGGTGACGTACCTGGAAGCGAGGGGCAGGGAGGAAGGGGGGTGGGGCAGAGACATGGGGTCAATTAATGCAGCCTCAAGACGAAGAAACGTTGAACTTTCTGTCGCTGTCTCCCGCATCCTTGCTGCGCCTTCGGCAGCAGTTGTAAGCCACCGCTGCTCATATGCCCTGTCATCTGTCTGCACATTTGCCAGCCCGCCTGGGGCTCTGTGGTCAAGCTGCTTGCAGGATGCACCGCCAGGGCTGCATGGCTGCGCCGCCGAGTTGCACGTGTACAACGCCAGCTCGGTGCCACGGCCAGAACGCCAACCCCATGGTGCTCGCCGCTACTAATGGCACTGCCCGGTGTCGCTGCTTTGTGGCAGCTGCACACCGCGGCGGCGGTTGCATACCACATGACCATGCTAACCGCCAGCTGCGCGCCCGCGGACACCAGGCTGCAGCTCCGGCTGAGGGCAGCTCCACAGGTCCGAGCTGCCCCTGGTGCTGCTGGCCCGCCGCTGCAGCTGCCAGCTCCAGCTGCCAGCTCCGGCTGTCGCTCCAGAACCAGGGCTCCGCCGGCGCTTGGCGCATGTTGATCCAGCCGATCGTCTGAGCACTTTGTACTACATCTCACCCGATCTGCCATTGGACAGGGATTCCTAGCCGCCGCCAGTGCCCGGGACCCCTCCCTGCCCACCCAGTTCCCGCTTCCCCGCACCACTCGCCCCTCCCTTTGCCTCCCAAATCCACTTCCTCGCCCTCCCAGCCGCCACCCGCCACTCGCAAGCAACCCCTAGTTCCCGCCCCCCAAAATGCATATAATACCCAGGCACTCACTTGCGCACGTCGTCCACCTTGCCCAGGTTGAACATCTTGCGGATCTTGCTCGCGCGCTTGGGGCCGCGGATGCGGGGCTTCTCCTCGTCAGTCAGGCCGGGCAGCTCCTGCTCGCCCTTCTTGACAATGACCAGGTTCAGCACGGCCAGGTCGGGCGACACGATGCAGCCGCGAACCGACTTCCGGCGGCGCTCGCCTGGAGCCATCAATCAGATGTGCACAGGCAAGGCGGAGCCAGGGAAGGCCGAGAGGGAGCGCCAGAGCACGCGCGCCAGAGCAGAGAGCAGCAGCACGCCACGCCACGAGCAGCAGCAGAGCAGCAGTCGGCGGCAGGCACGGCGATTGCAGGGCAACGGGACGAGAGGGATAGGGAAACGGGCATGTCAGTACCGGGCCCGTACTTGGTTGCAGACAGAACACAAACGCATCTAACAGCTGCCCCCCCCCCCCCCTGCCCTTGCTGGCAGGCTGGTCCGGCTGTCGTGGCTGCCACTGCTGTACACCTAGCCTAGTACACCAGCGGCGCCGACTGGGCCCGCTGCAACGTGCTTGCTGCAGGCTGCATGTTGCTGTGCCCTTCCCGGTTCTTGCTAGGCGAAGGAGCGGCATCCAACCAGCCAACATCGCCAGCAGCACCGCGAAGCCTGAGCGTGCCCGCATGCGTCCTCTGCCCATCCCCCTGCGCCTGCCCGGCCGCGACTGGCTGGGTCGCTGGCTGCGCCGAGCAGGTCCTGTCCCCAAGCAGGTCGCATTGAAGACGCAGGCACAGGCTGGCATGTGGTTAGAGCTGTGGGGGCTGCCAGAGCTGCCGGGGCTGCTGCAATTTCTGCTGCGGTGGGGAGCGCCGCATGCTCTGACGCCGGCGCAGCCGCGGTCCCCGTCCTGCAGCCCCGCCGCCTGCTGTGTTTGTTGCTTCCTCCCCTTCGAATCACCAGCTGCAGCCACTCCACCACGCCCTGACCAGCCCCAGCAGCATCACAGCTCCTCGTTCAGACTGTGCGCTGTGGCTTTTGCCCCACGCCGCCAGCCAGCACCAGGGCAGCACTGCGCGGCCCCCGCAGGGCGAGCCCGCACACGCCGGCAGTAGGGACCCGCCGGCGTCGCCCGGGTCGGCCCAGTTCCTCCAGCGACGTGTCCGGTGTAGTATTTGCGAATCATTATGCCAAGGTCACCCAGCCAGCACGCTCGCCTGCGGCTCCGGTCCGCCGATGCTGCTGCGCCCTCCCGCCGCTCGCGCCGAAAAGATGGTTTCCAGCTTGCTGCCGCTGATAAAATGCTGATGTTACAGAATTCGCCTGTAACTATGGTCCATTATCCACGCTGCAAAGGCGCCATAGCGCCACCGTCACCCGCAGCCGACCGACCAAAAACTGCCGGCTTGCCTGCGCCCCCACGCCATTTTTTGCTAGTAACTCACCCTTCCGGCGGCCGTAGCCGCGGAAGCCCTGGTCGCCGGGGGTCATCAGCAGACGCACGCGGGCATTGGTCAGGACACCCTGCTTCATGGCGAAGCCCTGCTTGTCCTGGCCACCAGCGATCTTCAGAACGTAGCCCTGTCAGCGGAACGGCGGAAGCAGCCCAGCAGTAAGTGGCCGCTCCAGTGAGGTGCGGGCGGCCGGCGGCCGCCCAGCCCCGCGAACACAGACAATTTTTGGCACCAGCTGTTCCGCAGCAAACGCACCTTGAACTCCTCGCCCAGGACCTCGCCATCGACCTCAGCGGCCACACGGCGGTCGTAGAAGGCACGCAGCTTGGCCTCATCGTCCACCTCCAGCTTCTTTTGGCAGCCGGTTGCCGGGTAGGCAATGTTGAGCTTCATTTTTGTTGAAGCTGCTCACCTGCAGCGGCGCAAGAACGCTGTCACTCAGCAAGTCGCCGGGAAATGCGCTGCGGTCGGCCAGCCGCGTCGACCAAAAGCCAGCCCCAGCGCTTATGTCAAAGGCAGAGCCTCCAAAATCATGCACAAATGATATTGCGACCTCGCCGCTGCGCCGGTCACCGCTCTCGGCGGCGCTCTCTTCCCGCGCTGAGTGCAAACCCGCCCTTGCTATTGTTTGCTCTAGGAACTAACCTGGATGGCGCGCAGAAAGAGAGAGCCATAAGCGCGGCACACCGGGTTGTCCCCCGCCGAGCGAGCGCCCCCCATGCAATTGCCCATGCCGGTTCTTCGCGAGCCCCAGCAGAGCGCTTATATGTGATGCTGCGCTTGATTGCGTGTGCAGAGATCAGCTCAGTATTAATAGTGCCTGACCGGTTAATGCCCAAAACGACATGTCCAGCATTCCAACCAGACTGTCGCTCGCTTTTGTCCCCAGCCATATGGCCTCTTGCAGAAACTCTACTGTCGGCATCTGGCGGTTACTCGGAAAGTGTCAATGCGATGTGGTTGGGACAGAGCGCCCTCTCCACCTGTATCCGAGGAGGATACGCCACAGGGTAGCTAGTTCATCCTGTACCGTGGGGACACACTGACACGGCGCCTGCAGCTAGAATTGCGCGCGCTGGCATGCTACCGTACATCAGTCGCGAGCAAGGGCTGCTTGTGTCGTACTCCACGCTGGCGGTAGGAGGCGGCAGGAGCCGGGTGCTCGGGCTCTGTGCTCAGTGAGTGTAGGTGACCTTGCTGTTCTGTGCTTAGCCTGACAGCTTAACCACCCTGGGATAGTCCTTGCGCTACGCCGTTCTCAAGTTCATAAGTGTATGTGGGGTCAGGCAGGCCGTGTGGCTCGCCGGCTGCCGACACGTGCGCTTCGCACGCCGCCACCTAGCCTGTGCAAGGCTCCTGCGAGAGTCTGATGTGCCCGATGCAGGTGCCGCCTGCCCCACGCTTGATGGCGGGCGGGGCCGTCGATCAGCTGGCAGCAGTCGTCGTACACACATGGCGCATTAGGGCCTGGGCATTGCAGCACCAGGGACTGCGGGTTGGGGGCACTGCTGGTGGCGAGGGGGCCATAAGGAGATTGGGGGTTCAAGGGGTTAGATGGCGTATCAGCAGGGCCAGGGGGTTTCTCTGCTGAGTTCCGTGGGCTGAGGGCTGGGGTTGGTGGTAGGGATCGGCCGTACGGACGACACACTGCCGCCCGTTGTGTGCTGCCGGTGCGCGCGGCCATGGGGCCGCTACCTTGCACAGCGCTCCCGGTGTTTGTCAATACCATGTATGCGCCGGACTTAACTTTGTAGGGAGCGGACGCGCATATGGCTGTAGTTGCACCTGGTGAGCAGAGTTGGATTCGGGGCACCAAGGCGCACGGACACGCCCTCATTTGTGTGTGCTTGCCACTGGGGCGTTCACTGGCTGGTTGCAGTGCGGGGGGCCGCCCATCCTGCTCACTGCCTACACGGTGAAGGCGGGGACCGTGCTACAAATGGCTCCACAGTTAGCCGCCCTGAAGGCTAAGCATTTGCAGTATGTGTGCGATGCGGGTGTGTCGGGGGTGGGGGCTGCCCTGGCGGCGGGGGCCTTCGTGTGCACCTTGGCCCGCTTGTGGTCGCTGAAATGGGAGAATCATCATAAGGAAGCACTGTGGCGTGTGGCCGCCAACGCTTGCTGGGCGTTTCCACGGCATGCTAGCGAGCGGGCGCGAGGCGTTGCTGTTGACCCGTGTTGGGCGTGTGGGGTTGACATGCAGGATGGGGACCGGCGTCACTGGTTTTGGGACTGCACTGTGGCGCTGTCCCTGCGGGAAAACATGGGAATGGCTATGGGTTTCGTGCCAGAGGATGCTCTAAGTGCCTTCTCTCGTGAGGAGTTGTGGTTGGTGCGCCCGCCTGATGGGCTTGCGCCACCTGTGTGGGATGTGGTGTGTCTCGCTGCTATGTCTGCCCTGGACTTTGGTCGGCAGCGTATGGTTATGGCCGGGCTGGCGGCGCGAGCGAAGCTGCCGTCGGCCCGGGTGCTGAGCATTGGACTTGCCGTCGTAGCTGACTTCTGGGGTCGGCTCCAGACGTTTGTGACTTTGGGTATCAGGCCAAAGGGTTGGGACGCTGTGCCGTTTGCGCATCCCTTCATATCTCGGGCTGTTGGTGACGGCATGGTTTTGCGCTTGCCGTATGACGCTGATTCCCCGCCTCCCTCGCCGTGAGAGGTTGTGCGTGGTTGGTGGCTTTGTGTGTGGGCAGGATTCACGCGTGGGCGACTGTTCTAGTACCTGGACGCTTGCGCCCTGGTTAGTGCGTGCGCTGTGCGTGTGTCCTGCGGCCTAGACGTTTCCCGGCACTTCTGTGCCTAGGCTTGTGACGTTGAGGCACAGCGGTGGGGCTCTGGCGGGTTGAGGCTTGGCTAGGACTCACTGTGCGCGGAGTCACACGGACTTTGCCCGCGGGAGGGTTTGCAGCAAAGTCGGGGTTGGTGGAGTCATGTTGGGCCCTGATAGCATGTGATGGCTCGGCGTCTTCGGGTGCTGGGACTGTCCCCTCTGTAACATCCGCATTCTTACTGCCACGTGTGGGTGGGGGCGAGGTATTGTACGTCTTAGTTGGGTCTTACATAAACAGTGGTTGACAGCTGGGAACAGCTGAGAGCCGCGCGCGCTGGGTTCACCGCGAGGCGGTGTATGCTGCTGTTGGACCTGCCGGAGCTTCGAGCCTTGAGTAGTTCATTGGCACCGTTGGCCGGCAACAGCCACACCTCCTCACACACTCGCCTCTGTACGTCGCCCGCCCACATAAACAAGCATCACGCCAACCGAAAGTAAGGATGCTCATCAACACCCAAAGAGCGGCTTGATAGCCATAAACCAAACGAAAGCACGTGCACTGCGCTACGCCCATAAGCGGACCATGTGAGTCGCATGTGCCATGTGCCATGGTGCCACCGGGACTCCTTACACAAACCCTTCAAACTTCTGGAAAGCCAGGGCCGCCAGGCAGCCCAGCAGCAGGCCTGCATGGGCGGCAAGGCCAGCGGCGCTGCCGCCATCGCTCTTGACACCCGCACCCGGGGCCAGGGTGGGGATGGGCGCGGCGCCGGGCAGCGGCGCGCTGGTGCTGACGCCTACGGTGGACAAAACCTTGGTGGTCTGGGCTTGGACCTGAAGCACGCTGGTGGAGAAGGTGTTGAAGGCCTGCTTCTGGTCCGTGGAGAGCGTGAGCACGGCGGCCAGGGGCGAGGTGGTGTCGGCGATCATGCGGCGGCCGGAGGCGGAGGAGGAGCTGCTGCCGCCGCCCAGCACCTGCACCGGCACCTCGGCCATGGCATACATGGCGATGAGGGCGTCGGAGATGAGGTCGGGGATGGTGAAGCGGTCGTCCAAGCCCACTGCGTGAGGTGGGTGGGGAGAGGAATGGGTGGATTGGGCAAGGAGTTGTGCTAGGGTTACGGAAGGTAGAGTGTCCCCCAGTTGCAACGTCGCAAACCACGCGCACTATAGTATAGCTAACCGAAGCCAAAAAAGCAAGCGAACTCACTCAGCGTGAGCAGGCCGTAGCCAACAACGCCCGGCACGTAGGCTAGACCGTAGTCCAGGTCTGCCTCGTTGTCCTTTAGGAACTGCACCACGTCCGACACCACCTGCTTTGTCAGGTAGTCGGGGCCGATGTCGGAGGTGTTGAAGCCAAAGTTCTTCTGCAGTGCCTGGCTCAGGATGATGCCACTGCGGGGCGGAGGTGGGATGGCGGAGGCGTGGGATGCATTGGGGACGGTTTGGACATAGTTAGTAGGAATGGCGGGGATGGAGACGGACATGTAAGGGAGGTGTAGTCCACGTGTGGGTGGGGGCGAGGTATTGTACCCCTAAGTTGGGTCTTACATAAACAGTGGTTGACAGTTGGGAACAGCTGAGAGCCGCGCGCGCTGGGTTCACCGCGAGGCGGTGTATGCTGCTGTTGGACCTGCCGGAGCTTCGAGCCTTGAGTAGTTCATTGGCACCGTTGGCCGGCAACAGCCACACCTCCTCACACACTCGCCTCTGTACGTCGCCCGCCCACATAAACAAGCATCACGCCAACCGAAAGTAAGGATGCTGATCATGCTTCCTTACTTTTGCTGTCTAGCACATGATGCAGTGCGTGGAGGGGCGAGACGTGCCTCGCCCATTCACACAGGCCCACGCGGTGTACCTGCTGGTATCCGGACCGCACCGCTCACCCGCGCTGGTTGTGAATGGCAACGAACCCCGCCCAACCCGTCATGCACGCACATGTGCCGTGCATCTCCACCTCGCCTCACCTGTTGGTAACCAGGAAGCGCTTCACCACAGGCAGCGCCAGGTCTTTCAGAGCCGCCAGGGCCAGGTCCATGTCCTTGGTGGCGATGTCCGCCACCTTGGTGTTGCACAGAGCCAGGCGCATCACCACGCCCACGGTCTTGTCGTAGGCGCCCACCCACCAGTCCACCACAGCCGGGATCTGCAAGTGAAACGTGCGTGAAGACAACAACAGCACCGTGGACTGGTGAGGTACACCCCCTTCCTCACACGCCCCGCGATTTGCTCTCGAGCCTCTTAAGTCGGTTCTCCTGCATGTTACCCAACGTTAAACAGTTCCCCAACAAGTCGCACAAAGCACGGAACTTTGTTGTTTCACGCACGCTCCCGGCAACCCCGCCCAGGCTCCCCCTCTCACTCACCGTCTGGAACATGTTGCCGATGTACGGTAGTGTTGCCAGGCTCGACAGGAAGGTGGAGTCGGTGGCGAGCTTGCTGGTGAGGAACGTGTCGGCGCCGTCCTTGGAGGCGGCGCAGGCGTTGGCGGCGTCGGGCACGGTGGAGGGGGTCTGGGTGGTGGGCGTGACAACGTCCTTCAGGCTGGGGGCGGCCAGCGCCACCTGGTAGTCCGGGTAGCGCTCCAGCACCTGGATCATGCCCTTGATGGCGGGCTTGAGCTGGGCCAGGCTGCGCGGCGGTGAGGAGATGCATGACGGTGGCATGATGGTTATTGTGGTGGTTGTGGTGGTTGTGGAGGACAGGAGGAGAAGAGAGGGAGGGGGGAGGGAAGAGTGCTGGAGGGTCAGGTCCCAATTCATTGCACACAAGGCGCACGGCGCACGCCGCATAGTGCCCCGTATTCCATCACCCCAGCCTCAATCACAGCCCTCTCTCCAACACCCAACTGACTCACTTGGCCTGCATCTTCTGGAACATGTCCTTCTCGCCGGCCGTCATGGTCAGCATGGCCTTTTCGAATTCATCCGAGCCGGGGTTGGCGTTGGCGTCCAGCGCCGTCTTTGTCATGGTGGCCAGCACATCCACAACGGCGCCCCACAGTCACACGACTGTCCACGGACACTGTAGGCGTGTCGCGTGCGGCGGGGATCCCGTTGTTGGCAGGGGTACTTTATGGGCAGGAAGCGTATGTGGACAGGTGGTGTGCGTGCTATAAGCTGGCACGCATGGCACCCTTGCGGGCCCGTGTGTGTAACCCGTGCCGCCCCGCTCACCACAACTCCTCCCGCGCCGCGCCCCCCCTACTACTGCTGTGCCGTACTCCAGTCGTCCGCCAGCTTGCCCCCGCCCCCCCGCCCCAGACTCACGCAGCTCTGCGCCCAGGCCGACCAGCACGCCCACAATGCCAAATGGGTTGTTGGCGACGTAGCCCAGCACGCTGCCGTAGTCGTAGTCGGCACCCACCGCACCGCCCGCCAGGTCGGCCGCCTCCACCAGCAGCGACAGCGTGTCCTCATCCGTGCTGCTGGTGAAGGCCTGGATGAAATTGGTTGCGAGCTGGACGTTGTCGCGAGTGAGGTAGGCATTCACGTTCTTGGTGGCGAATCCAAGGTCGTTGTTGATTAGGTCGAAGAGCACGGAGCCGGGGGTGGTGTCCAGCGCGCTCTGGGCCACGGGCACGAGCAGGCGCCTGAGGACGGAGATGGCGCGGTCCGCAGTCTGAGGGCAGGGGAGGGCGCGAGGGTGCATGGTCGGTACCGGCAGGGCAGGTAGGGAACAGCGGGCGGGCGAGTGAACAGCGATGCGAGAGCGGAGGCTGAAGGGGGCTAACGGATTGTTGCGCGCCGGACTTGCACGGGCTGACGACCGGACAAGAAGTTGCAAGAGGGACATGCCGCCCTGTACGCACCGATCGAGTTGGCGGCGCCGTTCTTGCCGCACAGCATGGCGCTGACGACCGGGCGGATGCCGGCGTCCCAGCGCGCCGCGTACCAGGTGAAGACCGAGGGCATGGTGGTCATCACGGCGCCTAGAGGCGGGAACATGTTCACTGCACCCTGCGTGGACGGGTGCGTGGAGGCACTAGGGTGACGCAGAACACAATCAACAGGAGGATTCGTGCCGTGCGTGCCGAAACCCAATCCCCCAATCCGCAGAAAAACCCTGCACCTGCCGCGCGCACCGGCCGTATAATTCTCCCCTGCCTACTGCGAGGTGCTATACCAGCGGAGCATGTGCACAGCAGGGGATGGGGGTGGTTTCCTCATGGGAAACCGGAGGCAAGTCACAGGCAGGCGTGTTTAGGCCACGTTCCCAGACCGCTTCGCTTGAACTCCGAACTTACTCGGAACACGGGGTCGGCCGACATGTTCGACGCTAGCAAGTCCCCAAGGAACGAGTCTGGCGTTGCGCAAGCTGCGGCTGAACGACGTCGCTGAGCGGCCCCGCCGATGTCCACATGAGCGACGAGAGACTCAGCGGTCGGCTCAAAGACACACGGAAGCATCTCAGCGCAATTCACGCGCAAGCGCTTTGGGCAGCATTTCACGTAAGCGCGGCCGACGACGGACATGCCAATCTGCTGCTGCTGTAGTGAGCCCGCCGCCGTCTCCACGCAGCCCCAGCAATCACCACAACTCGCCGAGACATAAACGTTGTCTTCGGGACAGGAGCGCGACCAGCTGCAGCTGCTGGAGAGCTCACACGCTGAGTCATCCGTGACATTTGCCTTTCCCAGCATCTGCCAGCCGGCGCTGGGGCAGCTGTCCCACATCCACTTGGCTGCTGACGCGGAGAAACACATGCCGCTGGCATCGCAGGTATTGCCGGCGCACAAGATGTGCGGCTTCCACACGGAGGAGGCTTGAACGGGCACGCTCACAACTGCCAGCAGGGCCACCAAGAGGAGCCCCCAAAGGACCGTCATTTTATGCAATCGTCTTCAAGTCAAGTTGCTTACAGGCTCTGTACAGGAGCGCGCGGGTTTTGTGTATGTACCGGGGTGCCTGCTGTCGGGGATTGGAGTGGTACGGAATTCATTCGGGTCCAGCCTTGCTCCACCCTCAAGGCCCGTGGGAAATGCGTATGAATGCTGGCACACACGTTTTAGTGCATCCATGTGAGCAAGGTGGGCCAGTGCGCGCGCGCTGATACATACATACGCTCTTCCTTGGCAATGGCTTAATGCCAGGGCAGATATACTGTATCTGTGCAACTGAGATAGTAACGCACCAAAACATTCAAATAACTTGTGTGCAGCGAGATCATCACGAGCACCAGCGAGCACTACTCACGCAGGGCGCGATGGCAGTTTGCGCTTGAGTCGAGCGCCACTAGACTGGCGGGCCCCCCTAAATGTGCATACGTTGATGTGGAGTGGCTTGAGATGACTGCGTGATGCCAGCACTCTCGCTCGCTCGAGAAGGTCGGCCCAACAGGAACGGCCGTTTTGGGATGTTCCTCAACAGGCGGAGGGGAGGAAGAGAGGGGATGTAACTTTAGCACTCATGGCCAGCCGCGCCACACAGCCTGCATCACTTCCTGCTCTCCATGACTTCTGGAGCCATCATACAATCCAGTCGGAGCGGTGAAGATGCCGCTTGAGCGTGCGAGAACATGCCATCGCCAACATCGTTTCCAGTCCTCGTGACTCTGATAAGCGATCTCTTGAATGCATTGCAAGCAGCAGCTGGTCCAGGCCAAGCGACCTGCATCGCCGCAAGGCTCGCAGAGGGCCCCAGCCACGGTTGTGTGAGGGTTGTGCCAGGGGAGAGCGGGGACGGGTGGCACGCACCTGACGTGGAGAGTGCCAGACATGGTCCGCAGTAGAATTGACACTATGCGACTCCTATACTATTTCCGCTTTGAAAGCCTATCGCATGCAAGCCTGCTGAGCTTGGGTCTGCTGGTCGCCAGCCAACAGAATGCCAGCTTGAAGCCTATTCTGTATTCACATTACTGGATGCATAAGTATGTATTTTGCAATCCCTGAATTATCTGGAGCTGCTCAAATTATGGAGTGCAGAGGGTGAGAGGAACGAAAGGTTGTGGCGCCGCCGCAGGAACTAAGCCGTCTGCATTTCTGTGACAAATGTTACTGTATCGATATAAGCAGTTCATGGCTGGAGCATTCTGGGTCGGCCTAGCGACTTTGTGGCAGAACCGATTATAGGTCTCGGTGCGCCGTAACCTTGCCCAAGACGTTATCAGAGCCAACGAGCATTCACTGCACGCAGGCCGCTCGCCCGCAGCGTCTCTCGTAGCCGGGTGGTAAAATGTGCTGGCGCCGCACGCCAGTCGGGAGGGCGCCGTGGCACTGCTTCTGACGGAGCCGGGGCCCGGCGCGGCCGGCCCGACGCGCCCTTTCCTGGCTCCACACCCTCCTCTTCCCCCTCCTCGTCCTCGCCGTCATGGCCGGAGCAGCAGCAGCGCCAGCTCAGCCGCGGCGGGCCGGGGGCTGGGCCTGCGGGGCCACGCCGTGCCGACGGCGCCGGCGCGCCCAACCCCGGTGCTGGCCGCCCGTCCTACTACGGCGGTGGCGGAGGCCCCGGCGGTGCCGGCCCCGGCACCCCCGCCCCCAAGCCCAAGTCTGACAAGGAGCGGGAGGCCCGCCGGGCCGCCAGGGCTGCGGACAAGGCGGCTGAGGTGGCGCGGGCAGCGAACGGCAGCTGCTACGGCTGCGGTGCACCGTTGCAGACGGAGGTGCCGCTGGGGGCGGGGTACGTGGCGCCAGACAAGTACGAGGCAAAGAGGCAGCGGAGGCAACTGGACAAGGTGCGGCATCGGGGAAGTGTTGGTAGTGGAGGCGGCGTGGAGGGTGGGGGTTTGGGGCATTTGGGGCACCTTCGGCTCATGACTCCGCCATTCATTGCTCGCCCTCCCGCCATTACCCGGGCCACCTCCCCCCACCTTCTAACTACTCATACCGCAACTTCCTCTCTACCCACCTCGATCAGGTCCTGTGCCAGCGCTGCGGCGAGCTATGCAACGGCGCCATGATCCCCGGCGTGCAGGACTTCACCCAGAAGCTGCAGCTACGAGCGGCGGGGCTGGAGGCAGCTGCAGCCGCCGCCGAGGGCGCAGCAGCCAGCGCAGGTGCAGGAGGGGCAGCAGGAGGGGCAGCGCGGGCGGGCGGGGCTGCGGCGACCGCTGCCGCGGCTGCCACCGCGGCGGCGGCGCTGGCGGCCGCTGGCGGCGCGGCTGCGGCGGCTGTGAAGGCGGCGCCTGTGGTGGCTGCGTCGGGTGGGGCGGCGCCGGCGGAGGCTCTGAGCCTGTTGGGAAAGGTGGGCGGGGGGCCGCTGAGCGGCAGTGGGGGCTGGTGGTGGCAGCAGCGAGGATGCGGACCAACAGACGGGGGGGGTTCAGCGGCGGCTGTTTGCTGGTGGGGGTTGCCGGCGGCGGTTTCATGTTCCGTAGTGCGGTAGAGTGTGGGCTGTGTCGTGCTGTCGTGCAGGAGATCGCATGCAAGTAGTGGTTTGGGTGCGGACCAGCCAACAGGGCTGGGTGTTCTTCGGGCCATCGAGGCCCTCGCCGGCCCCCACTTAGTTCCCCCGCTGACTTCGCCCCCATCACCGCCGCCACCACATGCCTTGTTGCGCCCGGTACAGGTTCTGGTGACTCCGGAGCAGCTGCGCAACCAGTTGACACCGGTACGTGCAGGCCCTCCTGGGCCTTCCATGCCGCCTCCATGCCACTGCCCTCGCGCGCTATCTCCCTCACCCTCCATCGCCCCTTTCCTTCTCCTCCAACCTAAAAGCTCCCTCGGTAACCTCGGTCCCTCCGTTTACCCTGCCCTGCCCTGCCCTGATGACTGATCTGTCCTGCCTCGTTGATTCCCCTCCGCAGCTGGCTCTTCGCGCCGCGGTGGTGGTTCTGCTTGTGGACCTGACGGACGCGGGCGGCACCCTCATGGGGCGGGTGCGCGACATGGTGGGGCGCAACCCCATTGTCATGGTGGGGACCAAGATGGACCTGCTGCCGGAGGTGAGGAGGGCGGGGGAGGGGAGGAGGGCGGGGGCGGGGAGGGGGCGGGTTATGGTCACGATTGCCAGTACGGGACCAGAGATACGAAGACGAGAGGGAAGGCAGGGGAGGGGAGGGGAAGAGAGGATGGGGAGTGACACCGACGTGGCGGCTGACTCAATGCATCCTCCTCCATCCATCCTATACAACCCACCCACCCAACAACCCAATCGTGCCCCTAATTAGAGCTTCCCCCAAAACCCAAACGTCCTCAACAGGGCGTGAAGGCTCGTGAGGTGGCGGACTGGCTGGCCGGCGCCGCCGCCTCCAAGCGCCTCAATGTCGTGTCCACACACCTCGTGTCTAGCCACACCGGAGAGGGTGAGGCAGCGGGGCAGATGGAGGTGGGGGAGGCCGGGTGTGGCCGGGGGCACGCAAGGCTATAGGGGCCTGGGAGGGGAGGCGGCGCCAGCTGACGCTCGGGCGCTACGGATGTACTGGTAGTCTGGTGGTACGGAGCTGACACGACACGCCCAGCTGTCTTGCTTGTGCCCACGCATCAGTTGCACACGTGGGGTGGGGACCCAACACCCAAATACCGTACACACGTTGCATGCGCTCTCCTGTCCTGCTATCCAGGCATGTCGGCGGCTGTGTCGCGCATTTGCCGCGAGCGGCGTAGCCGAGACGTGTACGTGGTGGGGGCGGCCAATGTGGGCAAGAGCGCATTCGTGCGGGCCATGCTAAAAGAGATGGCGCGCAGCGGAGAGCCCGTGGCCATCGGCGCCGGCAAGTGAGTGGTTGCTGACAACGGCCGTGGGCGGGGGCTGGGTGGGTGGGGGCGGGGGGACCAGGTGGTCTGGTTCGTTGCGTCTCATTTGTCCTGCTGGCACCCGGCAATGGTTGTGGTAGTAGTGGTAATGGTCAGCACAAAACCATTGGTGCACCGCCCGCTGGTGCACCGCCCGCTGGTGCAACGTCCGCTGGTGCACTGTTGTGGCGTGACAACGCCACCGTCCTTCGGACTACGGCAGTCGTGCCTGGAACCCCCAGGAATCACTGAAATCAAAACAAAGCAACTCCCCCTCGCCTCGACTATACCTTTTCTTAATTACTCCTGAATGTAACCCCACGATTTTACCCCCCTCGCCTCGCCAGGTACCTCCCCGTGGAAAGCGCCATGCCCGGCACCACGCTGGGGCTCATCCCGCTGCAGGCCTTCAGCAGCGGAGGGATCCTGTTCGGTGAGAGCGTGTGCGTTTGTCCTAGGGGAGGGGGGGGGGCAGCCGTTCATGGAGGGGGGGTGCGTTTGTGGGTTGGCGTGTGTGGATGGGCTGGTATGAACCCGTAGTGGCGCTGAAAGGGTGCTTGGTGGTGCTCGGTGATGATGCTCTGAGGTGATTGGTGATGCGGGCCTAAACCCAATCGGGCCGGCCTCTGGCCTGACTCTCTGCTCCTCCTCCCCCTCTCCATGCAACCCACATGCACACGCAGACACGCCCGGCGTGCATTTGCACCACCGCATCCCGCACATGCTCTCCCCCGCCGAGCTCAAGCTGCTGCACCCGCGACGCCGCCTGGCGCTCACGCTGCCGCCGCTGCCCGTCGAGCTGGCAGAAGAGGAAGCCCTGCAAGCCGCAGGCCTACGCGGCGGCGGCGCCGCCGCTCACGGGGAAGACGGCCAGGAGGATGGGGCTGGGGGCAAGGCGGCAGGCGCGGGCGCGGCGTGGGGCGCGGCGGGCCTGGCCGGGGAGGAGGGAGATGAGGGCGTGCGCAAGGGACGCGGCGGGCTGAAGATCGTGGATTATAACCCAACCGACGAGTACGGCATGCCCATCACGGGGCTGGACGCGGGCGTACGGCAGAAACGTGGCGGCGGCGGCAGCGCCAAGGGCGTGGCGGCTGCGGGGGCATCAGGCGGCCGGTCGGGCGCTGCTGCGGGCCAGGGCCAGGGCCAGACGTTGCAGGTGCTGGACCGCGGCCAGGTGAGGTGCCGGGGCGGAAGGGGGCTGAGGGGATGAGGGGGCGGAAGGGGGGGCTGAGGGGATGAGGGGGCGGAAGGGGGCTGAGGGGATGAGGGGGCATTGGGGCGGAAAGGGCTGTGCGGCGGAAGGGGCTGTGGGTTTGGCTGGGGGAGGGATGTTGGGGTGTGGGGCTGAAGGGGCTGTGGGTTTGGCAGGGGGAGGTGAGCAGCCGGTAGACGCAGCGCGATACGTGCCTGACGGCAGGTATGGTAGTTGAGGGTGTGGGTCTGAGCCTCTGAGGAGTCCCTGCCGTACACTGAACTGCCGTACACTCACTGCCTTGCCGTACAGACCCGCGGCACGTACGTCTGGAGCGACCTGGTGCGGGTGGACGTGCTGGGCGGGCCGCCCAGTACGGCACTGGTGTTCTACGGCCCGCCCGCCATGCGGGTGGTGGGGCTGCCGTACGTGCGGGTGAGTGAGGGGGCGAGGGGCGGAGGGGCTGAGCAGGCGGGGCGGCTGCGGGAGCGGCACGGTCGAGGCGGCGCAGTAGGCACCTTGGTTCTATGTGAGGATAGCCGCGTGGCCGGCAGTCGCGCTGGCAACCAATCCCCACCTTGGGCACCTTGTGCACATTTGCGCCCCGCAGCCGGACCAGAAGATCGAGGTCGACTACGGCACCGGAGAGGCTGTAGCCCGCGACTCCAGCAGTAGCAGCAGTAGCAGTAGCAGTAGCAACAGCAAGGTGCTGGTGTGCACGGACTCGGTGGCGGCGCGCGGCGGGCTACAGCCGACGGACCTGCTGGTAAAGGCGGCCAGCGCGGCGGCGGGCGGCGGCAGTAGCACGGCCCTGGCGGACATTGCCGTGTCGGGCCTGCCGGGCTGGGTGGCGGTGTGGGCTCCCAAGGCCAACCGGGACGTCAGGTGCGGTGCGCGAGAGGAGAGAGGCGGCGGGGGCGGGGGCGGGGTGGGGTGATGGGAAGAGGATTGCTTAAGTTAGGTGAAGTGATGGGAGAGGGGAGGGCCGCCGGAGCGGGTTGCGGAAGCTCGGAGGGTGCAGCGTGACGCACTTATCCAAGCCGGACCCGGCACGCTGTGTTTTCAGCCCTCTGCCCCATGCCCCCCTGTCGTGGCTCGCTCTGCTCCCCTGTGTGCTGTACGGTACGCAGGCTGCGCGTGTGGGCGCCGCGCGGCGTGGAGGTGATGCTGCGGCCGCCCCTGCCCTGCCCGCTGCCGCCGCCGCTGGTGCGCGCCTGGCGCGGCGAGTCGCGTGACGCGGAGGACGAGGAGGGCGAGGGCGAGGTGGACGAGGAGGCGGCGGCGCTGGGCGAGTGGAGCAAGGCGCTGGTGAAGGGTGAGCTTTGGGTTTGGTGTGCTGGTGTGTGCGCGTGCACGTGTCGCGGTGCGCGCGAGTAAATATCTCGCTACCGTGCCAACCGCATCCCCATACCTCCGGTGTATCTGGGAGATGTAGTCGATTGCGCAATAGTTGTTTCTGAGCCCGACTGGTGTCTCCTTCACGTGGCCTCCCCACCACCACCCCGCCACACGTCGCCACGCAGGCGGGCTGAAGGACCCCACCTCGGACCCCGCATGGTGGGAGGCCATGGCCGCACTCAAGGTGGGCGGGCGCTTTATTGCGACTGTGACGATGGTGATGGTGGTGACGATGGCGGATTGAGGGACTCGCTGGCTGCCTGCCTAGCATAACTGGCTTCTCGGCGGCCTGGCCGCGCCACTGCTACCTTATTACGCGCAAAGCTCTCGCTAACAAAGCAGTACCAACAGCTTGCAAGCATCACCTACGTGGCCTTGTCTGAACCTGGCCTCCACTGGCCGCCTTGCCCCCCGATCACACACACGCGTGCGCCCTCTACACCAACCAGGACGAGGACCTGCCAGGCTACGCCGCGGCCAACCGCCGCAAGCCCGCCCGAGGCAAGGCCGCGGACAGTGCCGCGGACGTAGAGGCGGGTGCCGTGGACGACGACCAGGAGGGCGAGGGCGAGGAGGAGGAGGAGGAGGAGGGCGGCCTGCCGGACTGGGGCGATGAGGCGGAGCTGGTGGGCGAGGACGAGGAGGAGGAGGACTGGGCGGCGGGCGGCGGCGAGCGGGTGGTGGTGTCGGCGACGGTGGAGGACATCCTGAAGCGGCCCAGGTGGGTGGACCGAGGGCATGTGTGTGTAGGGGGGGGGCATCCGGGGGAAGCGTCTGGTGGTTGGGGAGGAGATGGGGAGGGGTTGGGGAGGGGAAGGAGCGGTGGGAGGTTGGCAGGGATTGAGGGGTGCAGGGGCAGAGGCTTTGGACTGGCTTGCTGGGAGACCAGGGGCGCTGGGAACACGGGGGCGGGGCGAGGGTGCATTTGCAAAGGCGGTGATTGCGAGGCTAGTGCGGACGCGTCACAAAGCCAGGGGCAACAGTGGGATTCAGGGCAGGCCAGGCCAGTGGGCGATGGCCTAGAAGGGTGGCTTGCAACCAGCAGGCAACCGGCGCCGGCCATACCCCTTGCGGCCAGCCCCCTGCAACCCGACAACCTCTCTCCCGCCGACACCGCTTTTCCAACCATCTTTGCAATCCCCCAAGCACCCCACCGACGCCGACCTCTCGTTCCCGATCCCCCAGGATCGACGTGCTGAGTCAGATGGACCTTGACTACATCGACGAGGAGGAGGACGAGGAGGAGGGGGACGAGGAGGGCGGCGACGTGGCGAATGACGTCAGCAGCTTCACACTGCGCAAGCCAGCTGGCGAGCCAGGCCGCGGGGCCAAGGGCGGTGCGGCTGCGGGCCGGGCCGGCAGCCGGGGCCGGGGCGCGGCCCAGTGGCTGGAGCAGGCGGAGGGAGGGGGCGAGGTGGGCCCTGCGGCCGATGGAGCGTGGGACCCCTTCTCCACGCCGGTTGAGGCCGTGACCTCAGGAACCTCGGCGCCGGCGTCCGCGGCGGCCGCTGTGCGGAGGCGGCGAGGCAGTGCGGTGCCGGCTGTGGTGCCGGCTGCGGTGCCGGCTGCGGTGGAGCAGGAGGAGGATGACGAGGAGGAGGGGGAGGAGGAGGAGGCGGCGCCGGCACGGGGGCGAGGCGGGCGGGTGGCAGTGAGGCCGTACAGCGCGGCGCGGCGGCGGCTGGGGCGGCGGCGGGAGGTGGTGAAGCAGGTGGTTGAGGAAGGGGACGGGGAGTGATCTGCTGGCAAGGGCTGATGGGTGTATGGAGATGTGATCATTTGAGGCGGGGGGCACCCAAGCCACAATCTTCAACTGCAGGGATGGAGCGTGCACCAGTAAACTGCTAACGCAGCTGACTGGTGCTATCAGTTCCAGGGGTCTGCTGCATTGGTTAAGCCCCAGGGGCCAAAGGCCACATGCTGCAACGCCAAAGACATTGGGGCCGTGGTTATTGGGCATTCACACTTACTTGGAAGCTGATGCCCCTCACATGTTCCAATGTTTTCGGCAGCCAAGTCGCGTGCATGTCGTGCTGCATGCTGTGGTGTTGTGTTTAAGATTGTGCCCTCCGTCAAGCTGCGCTGTGCTGCAAGTCTGCTGCCGACCTGCTGCCGATGAGTCCTTGCGCGCAATCAAAACGTTTAAAGTGGCTTGCGGCATTGTTCCGGTCCGCCCAGGAAATGGTGACATCCACACAGACGTTGACGTCGGTGCCTGGCGTCAGTTCCTCCATATCCCTATCAGCATATGGATGGGCACAAATGAGACACCCTGAAGTGGGGGTAGTCCTGGATGGGTAGTCCAACTCCTTATGGATTGCGGACTCGCCCAACATGTCAGCATGCCAACACACGCGCCAGTTGTGCGCGCCGCGCCCAGCCAGGCACCTCCTAGCATGCGGCTATGGCAATGAGCATAGACCAATCGGGCTGGGCATTTGTGTGGCGTCCGAGCAGGCGCTGCTGGGCCCGACCATGCCTGCTGACCATGCGCGCCTACCTACCTGGGGTGGCTGCAGCCCGCGCCCCCGCATGGCGGTGGCACATGCCGCACATCAAGTTTCGGGAGCGCGAGATCCGGTCTTGCATGCACCGCCTGGTAGATTCTGGCATAGCGGTCCGGGCAGGCGCGGCGCTCAGGCCCGCACAGGAGGCGCTGACAGGCGCACAGTTGCGACGTGCCTCGTGGCGCTTCGCCTCCTGCCTGCCGCAAACATAGCGGTTGGTTCGGCGGCGGACTTCCAAGGCTAACGCCCATTTAACTGAAACGCATAATGGTCAGGCTTGTTAAGCATATTATTGGTCAAGCTTTGTGCTACCAACGCGTGCCCAGACGCGTTAGCGTGCCCCGGCCCCCGCAGGGGGCGCGGCGCACCTATACGTTTCAGAAAGCGGCAGTTGACGAAAACTTGGGCAACACGTGCTCCCCGCTCCCGCCGAGTGCACACAGCCATTATACATGCCACCCATTACACGAAAGTACTGTACACAAGGTAGAAGAGGCCCCAGCGACAAAGTTCCGATACCCGACTCGAGTCAGGGAACCTCGATCGCGAAAGTAACTGAGGCTAAACCATATTTCGCGCACTCTAACGCATAGAATGGTATCCGATGCCTCAAGAAAGACGATTCTTTGGCCGATTTCATCGCACCGGCTTGCGCTGGTCCAAGGTAACTATCAGATACGTAGATTGCTTCAATCTCAGCACTTATGTACCTGTCAGGAGGCCCGTAGGCGTGTAAGCTGCGAGCGCGAGCGCCCGTCCTTATTAGTGCCGTGCTGGCTGCCCCTCAACGTGAGACCTATGAAGTTGAGACTCTGTTATTATTATATTTGCAAAACGTGTAAGGCTGAACGGTTTCGCCGCAAGGGCGAACTTGAACTTACTTCGCGACGTCCAACCGTCCGACGTCCAATGCACAGCCCGTTCCTCCGAGCTGCTGGGGGAAGTCCGCGCGCGCCCTCGCAATTTCACAGGGCGTTGGCCCAGCTATTGATATTACATAAATACGTAAGTATTTAGAAGCTGCGCGGGCGAAAACGAGTGATTTGGCGTCCCTTGGATCCCATTTCCCCAGACTCCAATTCCCCCATTGGCTGCGACCCCGACCCCGACCCCGACCCCGACCCCGACCCCGACCCCGACCCCGACCCCGACCCCGACCCCGACCCCGACCCCGACCCCGACCCCGACCCCGACCCCGACCCCGACCCCGACCCCGACCCCGACCCCGACCCCGACCCCGACCCCGACCCCGACCCCGACCCCGACCCCGACCCCGACCCCGACCCCGACCCCGACCCCGACCCCGACCCCGACCCCGACCCCGACCCCGACCCCGACCCCGACCCCGACCCCGATCCCGACCCCGACCGAGGTCCCCGACCCCAACCCCGACCCCGACCCCAACCCCGACCCCGACCCCAACCCCGACCCGGTCACCGGTCCGGGAGGTTGTGCGCACGCCAGTATCCGCAGTACCTTTGGTCCAACGTTTGTTACGACTCTGGCACTCAGATCATCAGGGGAGGCCCCTGCAGATCATACTCAGACTTCAGTCGCCACTTCTACACCAGCCTCCTCTCGTGCTCGGCATTTTAACACTGTACATTGCGTCCCCTGTCACTTGACTCCCTTAGGGGCACGCTCCATGGATCGCATGGCGGTCCGCTAGTGTGAATGGGGAACTCGGCCAGACCTGCCTGCTACCGCTGGAGCCGAGCGAGCCAGCGGCAGGTACGAACGAACTTCAATTCGCACCAGACCATCGCATCGTCTGGCTTTATTTGCTATAAAAGGGGACGATCGTCACAATCATGCTTAGCCCAAATTCCAAAGTTGCCTACCTGCCTCGATCGCCCACGTTGGCACATACACACGCAGTGTTCCCGGGGTTTAGGTTACACACCATGTCCACGCCTCACGCCAGCGTTTCGGTGGAAGGCATAGGGCTGCTTGAGAAAGACGCGATTGTTTTGGAGCTGAAGCAGGCCAATGCGGATGTGCTTGCCGAGCTGAAGAAAGCCAACGAGGAGCTGAAGAAAGCAAACAAGAAGGAACCCAAGCCCGTGCCGACCGGGATCAAACCACGAGGTATGATAAATATCATGAGAGCGCGAGCGACCGGCAGGCAGGGGCGATGCCGGTTTCCATGTTCATGTGGCGCGTCTGCGAGCGCGCTCGTGAGTGCACATGCGAGGCATAGTTTGCGAGCTTGACTTGTCCCTGTCACATCATTGTTGCAACTCCAGGCCTGCTCATGGTGGTGCTGATTGGCTTGGTCATGACTCCCATCTTGATTGGCATCGCACTGCCGGTGTTCTACACCGCAAAAACTGCGCGCGCCAAGGAGACCTCCGCCAATGTGTTCATGTGTAGCCTGTACGCCGACGATAGGCAGGTGAGGTGATGTGTAGCAGGCTTGCGCAGGCAGCGGGGATTAAGGAAGGCATGGTGCGCCTTGGCGGCGGCGTTGCGCCTGCCTCACGCACGTTGCTGCGTTGTTAGTTGCACCTGCGTACCGTACCGAGCCTGGCACGCCGGCCGTGACAATCCACTCTACCTACAGGCCGAGCTGGTTGCAAAGTACAACACGTTCGCTCGCCTCGACGACGCCGTCTACAGCCAGTCGGCCCTGTTGACGCCGCCGCCGCCGCCCCAGCCCAGTCCCCCGCCGCCCCCGTCCCCGCGGCCGCCGCCCCAGCCCCAGACCCGGCGGCCGCCGATGCCGCCGCGGCCCCCGGGCGACCCGCCCTCGCCCCCCTCCCCGCCCCCGCCGGTGCCCTTCGCAATCCAGTACCTTGACGCCTACAACTCCCTGACTCAGGCCGAGGCTCGATTCTACTCCGACCTGGAGAAGTCCTGCTCAATCGTGAGTTGGCTGCTGGCACTCTTGGGATTATTGGAGGGAGGGCGGGTGCGCGCGCGGGGAATTTGAGATGTGGTGGACCCTTGGTGCTTGGTAGCTAGGGCTGCGCCAGGCCACACGCGTCAGCACACGCCACACGCTTCAGCACGTCTGGCACACCATCAAGACCTGCATGCACCGTGTATGTTCACTTTCCACATGATGAAAACTGCATGCATGCGTGCCAAAGTAAGAAAGACGGTTTGCGTGCACCCGATCGAGCACGCCCGCCCGCCCCTTGTGTATGTGCCTCCGCTTGCTGTGGCCTCGCGCGCAGGTTGGCCAGAGCCTGTGGGGCCAGATGGACGACGACACGTTCTCACAGACTCCCGCCGGCAACACGTGGCTACAGGCTGTGGTGAACATTGCGCCCGTGTTCACGGCCGCACGCCCGCCGCCACCCCCCTCCCCCGCCTCCGCCTCCAACGCCTCCTCGCCGCAGGCAGCGGGCAGCGACGCACCGCCTGACTACGGGTCTGAGTACGAGGGCACTTTCAACGGAACTGGATTCGACTACCCACCTGAGGCGCCCACTGAGCCGCCCCAGGCACCGCAAGCCCCAGCCCCGCCCCGACCCCGGCGGCCAGCCGCAACTCCCACTGGTTCCCCATCATCCACGTCCTCTACAGGCAACCTTACCATGTTCGAAAAGCGCGTGGCGCAATTTCCACAGGCCGTGGCCGCGTGGTCCACAATCAACGCCACCATCACTTCTGTGGTGCGTGGGTCCATGCGGGTCCGTGTGGATGGGTCGTCCGTGCGTGTTCGTGTGCCGTTCCGAGCTAGCGTACGCGGTGTCTGCTTTCCAAGCCCACTACTGTATGTGCGTGTGCCCGGGAGGACGTGGTGCTGCTGTCGCGATGGTTGGATTGTGGGAGTCCACGTCTGGCTGGGAGGTTGGCTGACGCTTCGTGATGCCAGCTGCTTGACTACCGTAATGTCTGCGCATGCACTATTCAGGATGTAGAGGTGGGGGGTTGTAAATATATATATACATATCAGCCCAAAGCAAAAACTAAACCAAATAGGTGGCGGGGGCGATGCCCGTGCGGTCGTGGGCCTGCTGGCACTAGATAGAAGCGCCTGCTGCCTGCGTGCTCCTGCCCTCCCCTCCATTACATGTATGCTTCTATCTCCCTCGGCAGGATGTGGCTACCAACGCAATGACCATCAGTTTTGAGATGCATCTGGATAGCTTGGTCCTGCAGACCGCAAAGAACACCCGCATCGCCAAGCGTAGCGCCAAGTCCGTGGCAAACGTCAAGTTCCCAGCCCTGCTGGACCGCACCGGCCGCATTAAGGGCAAGGACACCCTCGCACAGACCGATGTGAGTGACGCCGCCACAGCAGCCACATGCACAAATGCTCCACGTACGTGCTTCCATGTACATACGCAAATGCAAGACAGGATAATAAACCGTATCGTCAGGACGCATGCATGGTGGGGGCGTGCCTTGTGGTGCATGTAATATCCCTTCATGCAACCCTTGAGCGACTATGTTCGACATTGCTGATACATTACAGGTTGTGAGCGCTGCTGGAGCCGATGGCACTCTGTCGCTGAAGACGGGGGTAAGTTTATGGGGTAGAGCTGCTGGGGTGCGTGCGTGTGTGCAACAGCACGTGCTGCGCAGCTCCACCCTTACTTTGTACCGTATGCACACGCACGGCCTCCACCTGCTGGCTGGCAGCTGTCCATATGCCACCTCACATCCTGATTTGCTCAAGGCACGCCGCGCGCTTATCTGTTTGCACTTCCTAGCTAGATACGTGCCAACTAAACCATCCATGAAACGCATACTCATGCATGTTGCTTGATTAACCACAACGCAGGATCGAGTGACCTCCAAGAAAATGGAGCTGCCCCTCGTCCCCACCACCAGCCTCTACCTGTACCCATTCGATGAGTACACAGCCACTGTCACGTGAGAAGGGGTAGCAGGAGGGGTCGAGGTAGAATGGAAACTACGAGAGTTGTACCGGGGGTCTGGACTGCGATGCGGAGCTGGCTGTGGACGAATGAAGTCAGTAGGTTCAGGGTATGCGTTGTGCCGCTCAATCGCTGTCGGGCTCATAACTTGTTTGTGCCTTCCACAACATGCGCCCACAGGCTGGTTTCGAGCATGACCGTGTCCAATGTAAACTGCCCGACTGCACTGTTCGTGAAGCAGAAGAACGCCGTCGTGGGCTGGGTATTCACTGTGAGTGCTCCGGGGAATGAAGCTCGATGTGGGTCGTTTCGCTTTGTGTGCAGTGTGCTTAGCGTTCGTGCCTGTACGTATGCTACAATCATCGCGCGCATATCACGGCAGCCTGCCTGCCTTGAAGCCGCCCGGATAGAGCTGTCTCCAACATCTTACCTGAGGCAATGCAGCGATTGGTGTTTCATGTAGCACTACACCTCTGCATGCCCACCACGCACCCTCCTCTCCCGCCGTGGCACCTCGTCCCCTCAGGCCAAGCTGGTCCCCAGTGTCACGGACAACCGAAACGTCCTCAACTTCCAGAATCCGACGGACCCGGACAGCGCCATCACCCTGACCTACGAGATCTACCTCAAGCGCACCACGTTTGTGCAGGTGCGTGTGATGAGTGGGAGGCACCAACAGCAGAGAGAGGCCTAGTAGGTAGATAGGTGGGTGTCGCCTCCCGGGCGGGGACAGCAGGGCAGCGGGCAATGTGAGCTGCTGGGCAGCTCGTACACGCGACAAGGTAGGTACGGTGCCGTGCAGGCCCATGCGCTCACTCACCTCGTAGGTCATCAATCTTACGGAGCGCTGGAAGCATTTGGCGGCCCATCACTGCTGTCTCGGGCCCTCTCTGCCTTCTCATACATACGCATGCCCTCCTGCCCCCCTGTCCTGCCGCCGCCAGTTCTTCGCGGTGTTCGTGCTGATGGGACTGTGGCTCGTGTCCGCCTGCTCCTTTTGCTACGGTGCGTGGATGGCGAACCGATGGGGACTGATGATGGCGCCGGGGTCAGCGTTCGGACGGGGTCAGAGGCCATGTATATATGCTAGTCGTGCGTGATTACGGCGCGTCGAGTGGGCCTAAAACGCGGACTCACCTCTGCCCACCGCACATAACGTACTCCCCCTGCCCACCGCACGCAGCCATGGATCTGCTCTACATCCGCCCGCGTAACGTGACCAACGGTGACGCCACGCTCTTCACCGCCCAACTGTTCGCTGTGTGAGTCTGGCCGGGCGGCACCACGACTTCTGCTACTGCTGCCGGTACTGCATTCATTCGCGCAGGGCATCACTTATGCGCCAATGAATGCCAAGATGCACATGTTTACCGCGCAATGGCGTGAGCTCTTCTTGAGACGCCCATGCATCTTTCCACGCACCAGCGCAGCCTACTAACATGCCGCACGTCTCATGCACCTCCCTCACATGTAGGGTGGGCACGCGCAACATTATGCCTGGTGTGCCGGCCGTGGGCGTGGGAGTGGACTTCTTTGGAATCATCTGGATCATGATCATCTGCCTTCTCACAGGTGTGTGCGGGGGAAGGGGGATGGAGGGCCGCGTATCCCTGGAACACAAACAAAGCCTGTGTGGGCCACACGTATGTCAACAGACTAGCTCCTGGCCTCTTGCGTGCCGCTGTCCCGGCAGTTGTACAATCCCGGTAGTGAATTCGTAATGCGGTTTGGGTGTGCGACTGTACCCGCCGCGTGCCTGTCCCGACTCTCCACCCTCGCTGGCTCGTTTTGCACCCGCTTCCCCATGACAACAAATAAAGGCAGTACCTTTCTCAATGTCGTTCTCCCTCACCCACTCCGCCCTCCTAACACTACAGGTGGACTGGTGTACGCACGCATCGTGTCCCAGTACGTGCACAAGGAGCCCACCCTGTATGACCGACTGGCCAAGAACGATGTGTGGCTGGATGACTGGCTCAAGCAGCAGGAGGATGCCGAGAAGATGGCCAAGGAAAAGAAGGAGAAGGAGGAGGAGCGAAAGAAGAAGATTGAAAAGTACGGAGAGCCTGGGAAGGCGAAGATCGCCCCTGCCACAGCGGCTGCAGCTGAGGGCAAGGCGACTGTGTAGGCAATTGAAGCTAACAGCGTCGTGCGTGTCCGTTCATGTAGATAGGCTTACCAGCTTGCACCCTTGCAAACATTACTTGAGAGCAATGCGAAGAGGCAGCATTAAGGTGGGTCTTGGTTGGTACACTCCTGCGTACGTGCATTGCATTGTGTTGGGCATTGGTCGCTACTGCCCATACATGCATGTGGGTCAGCGCCTACCCGTCGGCTCCTAGTGGTTGGCATGATGACGGGTGCGTGGAGCCAGCCATGAATAAGAATACCGTACATCATGCATGCATGCATGTGCTTGGACACACGGACAAACGCTGATAGGGGTGTACAATATGTACTGTCGGCTCGTACAGAGTGGCTTGCGTGTAGGTGGCTTGAGTGTAGTCAGGTGCAGTGTGCGTGGCCGAGTGTAGTCAGGTGTAGTGTAGTTGGCCGAACTACATCTGCGTGCATTCTCGGCAGTGAATTTCGCCAATGCGAATACCCGCAAAGACTGACTATGTGTAACGCTGCGTTTGCAGCGCTCCCTGGCCCAACACAAGCTATATAGTGTCCGCTAGGTTTTGACTGAGGGAAGGCACCGCATAACAAACGTTCATGCGAAAGCCAGCTTAAGATCGGGTCAAAGGATTTACAGCGCGCGGGTACCATTGCTCGGAACATTCTGTGTGGCCAGAACCAATCTCCACAATACCGTATACTGCATGACATACTCCAGCAGCCTTGCATAGGGCCCGTCCGTAATGAAGCTTCCACTTCCAGCCAATCTATCTATCACCCGCGCCAGCTGCACAGTAGATGGTGGCGGGGCGGCACAAGCACCGCTGCCCGCCTACCCGGCTGACCGGCTGGCAGCACGCGCGGTGGCCCCCCCCAACAATAAGCTCATCCGCAGCAGTGCAAATGCCTCTATCTGCAACACGAGTCGCGGTGGCATTGGCAATGTGGATGGCAGGGCGCCGGCAGCTGCCGACGGGTTCCCCAGCCTAACCCCCATCAATCCATCATGCACGCGTCTTGGTCTGATAGAGCCTGCTGTCTCCTCCATTACTTCCTCCCGCACAAGCAAGTGCCTCACAGGCGGGGCATACATCCGCCCATAATTGAATCAAGAAGCCTTTCCTTCTACCTGTCATACCTTCGGGTCACACACATCCATCGCCCAGTTCGCACCCATGCCAGCAAACTTCCAGCCAGCCAGCAACTCGTCGGTACAGCAACTCCGGCGTTCGACCAGCCGCGCACTCCTGCCCTGCCGCTGCCAATTGTGTGACATTTGTTGGGTTCTGGGAATCAGCTGCACCCTACGGGACTTTACCAACTTGCCTTACCACTGTCCCATCGCACATACACATCCATCGCCCAGTTCGCACCCATGCCGTGGTTGCCTGACCGGACAGACAGACAGAAAGACAGACAGACCGCGGACATACAGTGCCACATGAACCAAACATGCCACGACTGCAGAAGGTCGCTTTGGGGCTTGCAACTTAGGCCTTTGCGGCCTTTCCGTGTATCTTGTTCGCTATTACCGTACCGTATAATATCTGCACTTGGGTTTCGTCCCGCATTATGCATTGCGCATTGCTCCCAGACCATTTTGGCCCAACCACATAGGTAACACATGGGCAACTACATACGCAGGTTGCTTATGTAGATGCACATACCGCCTTCCGCAAGTCCTTTGATGGACCAATGAACCGCGTCGTACCTGACCCAGGGGCCAGCCAACCTAGTGACCGCCCTTTGCGCGTCAACGCGCCAGGGACCAGGTTCTCAACCTACCCGTGGAAACAACATCACTCTCGCTCGCTCCCACATGCACAATAGCGCAAAGCCTCACAACCTCACCACCCTTAGACCTGGGATCTCGCCGTCCCCACCACCGCCCCTCCAGCCATCGCCGCCCCCATTTTCCACATCACCAGGCAGCATCAGCGGCTGGAACGGCAGACCTGCCCCCAGGCCGCCGCCGCCGCCGCCGCCGCCGCTGCTCTCCAGCCGCCCATAGCCGCCCTGCTCCGCCGATGGTTGCGGCTGATCGCCGCCGGGCGCGGGCAGCCGTCGAATGACTATCCCCCCAAGGTCGTCATCAGTCATCAGCCCACCTCCCAGCAACCCTCCGCCGCCTGCTCCTGCGCCGAGTCTCCCACCGCCTCCTGCCACCCCGGCTGCGGCTCCAGCGCCCGCGCCGCCATCCAAGCCCCCGGCGGGCGGCCCTGGCAGCCCTGGCGGCTGGTGGTGGTTGTGGTGGCCACTGAGCGAGGGCCGTTGCGGCTGCTGTCGCTGTCGCTGCTGTTGTTGCTGCGCGCTGAGCTCCTCCTGGTGCTCCGTCAGCAGCATGTCCACAAGCGAGTCCACAACCTGTAAATCATCAAGGCAAGGCCACGGATCCATCCATGAAAGGGTCACCGCAAGCGAGCAGGCGGCAGAATGAAGCACGTGCGTGACCGCAAAAAGAAGTACTGCAATTGCTGCACGCAGCACTCGCTGCTGTGCAATGATGCTGGCACGGAGCACAGCGCCTCGGTCTACGGCTGCTGGGAGCCGAAACTGGGCGTTGCCTGGGACCACACTGAGGCGTTGCGCGCCGCCTCCGCGGTGCTGCCGGAGGCCACTGTTCGCGCCAGCGGCCGCAGCCACTGCCACCTGACGTTGGACGCGCTGAAGGGCGGCAATGACGGCCGCTCGCTGGTGGCGGCAGCACCAACTACATGCATCAAGACGTGTTCTCGGGCGGCAGCATGCTTGCACGGATGAGGGGTTTTCGAGGGACGGGGTTTCAAGGGGCAAGGTTTGGTTCACCTCGAAACCCACATGTCTTTTGGCGTGTCGCGGTGGGTATTCTCGTAGTTGTTTTGCTAGTATGTGTACGTTGAAGAAAGCGAGTAGGTTGAAGCGAGTAGGTTGAAGAACGGGACCGTCCAGGATGGGACACCACACGCCAGATTGAAAAGCCTTTGTTTCGCGGTCACGTGCTTCAACTAATAACACCGAACCGCCGCTCGCGCGCACACACCTGCTCAAACGTGGGCCGCGCCGCGGGCTCCGGCGCAATGCAGGCCACCATCAGGTTCCGCAGGTGCGGCGGGCAGGAGGCCGGCACTGCCACACCAAACCGGCCGCCCGCAATCGGCGCAATCGTTTCCGCGCCGCCGCCGCCGGCCGCGGACGAGCCCTCCCCAGCGGCTGTGGAGCTGCCGCCCGGCTCTGTGCTTTCAGCTCCTGGCGCCGCCGCCAAGGCGCAATTTGTTGTGATATCGGCGATGTAAGAGCCGTAGAAGAACTCGAGCAGCATGACACCGTATGAAAAGACGTCGGCGGCCTTGGTCAGGCGGCCGCGTGTGAGCACCTCTGCGCGTGTGTGTGCAAGGGCGGGGAGCGAGGGCGGAGTGGAGGGCTTGATGGCGGGCGGACATACACCTGCGCCAAGCACGTGCTTTTCGCACCACCTACCATCCTGCCAGCCAGATCGACGCCCCACCACTTCGCCCGGAACCCACCCAGCGTGCAACCTGCACTGCCGTACACCTGCACGCCCCCGCACCCATGCATCCATACATCCAAAACATGTCCATACATCCATACATCCAAGGCCCAGGCCCGCCCAGGCCGCACACAGCAGCCCGCACACGCACCCGGCGCGCTGTAGAGCGGCGTGCCCTGGAACTTGTTGGAGGCGTGCGTCTGGCCCTCGCCCATGCGCACACTGCATGCACACGTGCACGTGCACACACGTAGACATGCAAGCGGTGAGGACCACAAGTGAGGAACGGGGCGCAGGCGACAGGCGCGCAGATATACAGACAACAAGGTAGGGCACGTACGCCGCACAGGCGGCGCAGCAGCCCTAGCTATGCAGTGTGAGTGGCTGGCGGCTCATGCAGCGGCGCTGCAAAGGGTACGGCAGGTGTTTACCCTCCTAGTGAAAGCAAGGCAGCGCACACATCACCTGCTGGCACGCACAAGACGCATAAAACATACCAGGGCTACTCGCAGCCGCCACGCCTGCAGTCACGTTCCGCACCTGAGCCCAAAGTCCGCCACCTTGGCGATCACGGGCGGCCGCCACAGCCCCCGCAGGCGGCTGACGGCGGCGGCCAGGCTGCGCGCCCCCGCGCTGCGACCCGCCGCCATGGTGTCAGCCAGGTTGCCGAACACGTTGGGCTGGCCGCCGCCCCCTCCCCCGCCAGCCAGCGCGCCCAGCGCGCCCAGCGCGCCCGGCAATGGCGCCACCTGTGGGTTGTTGCGTGTGAGCAGCGGGTTGTTGAACGCGATAGGGAGGTTTGTGGCTTTGTGTTTGGAAGGCAGAGAGGGCCTGCCTTGGGTCGCGCGCTTGGATGGATCTTGCAACACAGCTAGCGACACTGGCCACAACCGTTAGGGCCCCCCAGTCATGGCGAGCCCGTCAGAGGACCATCCGCAAAACGGTGACGCGGAACGTGGAACAGCACTTTGAACGACGCAATTTGACACCTTGCAACTACACACCGCTGGCGCCACGGCCCATAAAGCTTCCACAGTTCCCGACCCCACCGCACACCTTGATGGTGGTGAGGAGGATGTTTGCGGACGACAGGTCTCCGTGCACGATGTTCTTGGAGTGGATGTGGAACATGCCGCACGCCACGTCCAGGGCCAGGGTCAGCGCACACAGCGCCGCCGCGCCGCCCGCCGACACGCTGCCCACCACACCGTTTGCTGCGGTGGCGGCGGAGGCGAGGGCGGGGCGAGGGCGGAGGTGGGACACGCACACGGCACACACACACGTGCGGCTGCGGCATGAGGTCCCAGCTGCAGGTACTTGTGCCCTGCCGGATTGATGCCGTTGATTTGCCAGTGAGCCTGCAAGCCCCGATTCCCCCACCCATCCACTCACTCAGCGCGTCTCGCAACGTGCCCACGTCACAGTACTCCTGTAGGCGTGACATTTCAGACGGATTAAGTGTCCGGTGCGACAGCGCGGGAATCAGCCGGCAGTGGAGCAGACGCACTCAGCGGTACAAGGCCAGAGCGGCTGCTAGGCGACTTGGCACCATTGGGCCCCTCAGCCCGTCGGACCCCTTAATCCACGTCCTAACTTACGACTTCCTTTACTAGTTACTCACTATGAGGCCGTTTGAACATGGTGGGGGCGCTGCACAAAGCATCCTACACACACTCGAACACGAATACCACAAACACGACGCGACCACATCCACCCCCAGCCCAACTGCCTTCTCCATCACAGCCAACCCAGCGCACCCCCAGCCAATCCCCAGCCCACTCCAACCCAATCAAGCCACACACCTGGATGATGTACAACTTGTACACGTCGCCCGCACTCTCCCACACGCTGCGCTCGCCGGCGGCGCCGCCGGCCCCCGCGCCGCCCGCCCCGCCGCTGGTGCTGCCTCCGGCGTCCGAGCCCTGGGCTAGCATCATCTGCAGCCATGCCAGGACACAAACGCAAATGCGTAAGTTGCAGAAACATGGGAAAGCACACACGACAGATTGCGAGCGGCCATGTATTGCATGTGTGCGCCCTAGCCTGCACGGGCAAGCAAGTCAGGATGCCACTTGCCCCATCAGAGCGGTCCCCCGCCCGCCCAGTGCCACATAATGCGGTGTGCCTTCTACCATGCGACCATACTACACACACATACAGTCTGCGTTTACCCTATCTCGTGTTTTCGAACACAGACAGGACGCACACGTTGCACCGGCTGTGGACAGCGGGCCGGCGCCCTCCCAGCACGGCACTGGCACTGGCACTGCTCGCGAGCACACACGCACCCACCTGGGGCGGGCTGCTGGCCACCACGCCCAGCGGCTTGACCTCGAAGGCGTAGGTGGCCACCACGTTGGGGTGGTGCAGACTGGTGGAGATGGCGGCCTGCAGGCAGAGGGGTTGGGGGAGGGGTGGGGTGGAAGAGAGGGCGGGAGGAGGAGGGGCGGAACGGGGTGCAGAGGAGGGGAGGAGAGGTGAAGCGAGGGAGAGGGAGGAGGGGAGGAGAGGTTAAGCGGGGGAGAGGGAGGAGGAGAGGGAGGGGAAGAAGGAGCCACCCGCTCACCCGCCAACCAGCCCGCCAGCCCGCTCGCCCGCCCGCCAACCCACCCACCGGTCCGCTAACCCGCCCGCCCGCTAACCCCCGCACCTCCAGGATGGCTCGCTGCCGCCGCCGCCCCTCCGTGCCCAGCAGTGCGTCGTGCACCACCAGTGTCTTCACCGCCACCCGCAGGCCGCGCCAGGTGCCCAGGTACACGACCCCAAAGCTGCCCTTGCCCAGCACCGTGGTGATTCGCAGCTGCTCCTGGCGCCCCGACAGCTCCGCCTGTAGACCACAGGTGGCAAACAGGGAGGAAAGCTTGCGCCGTGGTTGGGGTGGTTGATTGGCAGTTGGCCGGATGTCCTGCGGGTTGGAAACCTAGAGGAGGCGTGTGGAACCACCTCCACTCCTCACTTGCCAGGAGTATGGAAGGAGATGCGGACTGCGCGGCATACCCTCCCCTCCCTAGCAGCCGCACACTCCTAGCAAGCGCGGCCCCCCGGGAGTCAGCGCACAACCCCAGCACCCCTCAGCACACGCCCCAGCTGCCCCACAATCCCAGCAGCCCCAGCTGTCGCACTACACGCACGCACCTGCAGGCTGCTGATGGCTGCTGCCAGGTCGGCGCCGGCACGCGGCGGCGCGGCGGGCGCCGGCAGATGCAGCGGCGCCTCGGCTGCTGGTCGCGTGGCGTGGAACGAATGCAGGGGGGGGCAGGTAGGGAACGCGGGCGGACATGGCGGGGGCGGGTTGTAAATACCAGCCAAAACTAAACCGAACCCAAGGGGACAGGTATTAGAGTAACTGGGAGTTGGTACTGGCCCCACACAGGCACAGTGCTACCGCACCGACTCCTTCCTCTGTATTCGCCTAGCAGCTCACCCGAAGACACCTCCCCCCCGGGCGTGGGCTCCCCTGCAGGCGCCGTGGCGCCGCCGGCGGGCGCCGGCTGCTGCTGCTGCTGCGGCGGCGGCGAGCCGGCGGCGGGCATCAGGCTGCCGCGCGCCTGCTGCTGGGCCGCCGCTGCCGCTGCCGCCGCTGGCTCCCGGTCGTCCACCATGGAGCGACTGCTGTAGGCCTGCACGTGTGTGCGTGTGTGTGTGTGTGTGTGTGTGTGTGTGTGTGAAACGAAAGCCCGCCCGCCCGTGTGTGTGCATGTGCATGTGTGTGTGCATGTGCATGTGTATGTGTGTGTGTTAAATAAAAACAAACGGAACAATGTGTGTGTATGTGTGTGTGTGTCTGTGTATGTGTGTGTAAACGGACAGAAGGGAGGAGTTGTTGCACGAAGGACGCGAGCGAATCTTATTGCTTCCGTGGGCCCCGTGCATGTACGTGGGCGCCGATACATGTACACGTACGCGGCACATTCACGAACAACGCAGATTCCAGCTGCCACGAGTGCCCTGCTACGACAGAGGCAAGATGGTTGAGTTGGAGCGGGAACGCACCAGCAGCGCGCTCTCAATGTCCACGGTCTGCAACAAGCTCTTGTCGCCCAGCCGACTCAGTGGCTTGCCCATGGCAGCGACGGCGGCGGCGGCGCCGCCAGCCGCCGCCGCGGGGCTGCCGCCCGCCGGACGGACCAGGGCCCCGGAATCCGCGCCGGTGCCTCCAGTCGCCGGCGGCGGCGTGCCAACCGCCCCAACCGCCACGGGACGAGCGCCCACCGGGATACGGTTTTGCGCGGCATCATCCACAATGACCAGCTGTACGGAGGGCATGGCTGCGAGCGCGGCGGCGGCTGGCGGGGGCGCGCCGCTGCCTCCGCCGCCGCCTGCAAGGAATGACGCGGCGGCTGAGGCGTTGGCTGCCGCCGCGGCAAGCAACGCCATGGTCTCCGCGGCAGTTGGCGCCGCCGCCGCCTGCTGGTGTAACCGCTCAAACGCCTGTCCGCACGAAGACGAAAGGACATATACACATTGCCTGGGTTTGACTTACGGTTTGCTGCCTCTGACCAGTCCGTTGTACAATTTCGTCCACTCCTTCTCGTCTAGAAGGTACTGCAGCCACCCCTTACCTGGAGCCCCCGTCTCTTACTCCCACCCGCTCACCTGCTCCTGCTGCTCCTGAACACAGCTGGCGGCAGCAGCAGCAGCTGCCGCTGCGGCTGCGGCAGCGCCCCTCGGCGTCGCCGCAGGTGACGCCCCAGCCGCCACCGTCACGCCGTTACCGTTGCCCTTCGCAGTTGCGGCTCCAACTGCCACCTTCCCGCCCATTCCACTACCGTTTCCATTACCGTTGGCGCCGTGCCCGTTGGCTAAGCCGCTCTCATCGCTGCTGCTGCCGCCCCAAGGCGCCAGCTCAATTGAGCCGCCGACAGGGCCGCCGGCGGCCTTGCGCGCAGCAGCGGCGGCCTCGGCGGCGCGCCGCTGGTGGCGGCGGCGGCAGAACAGCACTCCCAGGATGACGAGCGCTGAGGCTGCCACCACACCCACCGACACGCCCACTGCGTAAGACAAGTACAGTAAACAATACATCCGGGAGGGAGGGGTGCATGAGCGCCGTGTGCGGCATTTAGGTATGACACACACACACACACACACACACACACACACACACACACATACACACACACACGCACGTCGCCCGTCAGGCGTAATGAACACAAGCAAACCAACCCGCAATTGCTACGGCGCTCGAGCCGCCGCCACCACCACCAGCAGAATCCGCCGCTGCCGGCGGTGGCGAGGGGCTGGCATTGCCTTCCAGGGCAATGCCAGCGCCGGGGCTGCCGGGGTTGCCAGTGCTGCTGCTGAGACCCGGAGGGGCGGGCGAAGGCCGAAGCGGCGAGGGAGAAGGAGAGGAAGGCAGGGAAGTGGGAGGGTCTGGGGTGCTCCGCGGCGGCGTGGGTGTGGCGGGTGGAGGCGAGGGCGCCAGCGGTGGTGCGGGGTTGGGTGGCGGCGAGGGGCTGGGCGGGCTGGGCGGCGGATAGCTCACGGGGTCTGCGGGCGGCAGGAAGCAGACGGCAGGGTCGTTCAAGCGGAGGGCGAGGTGGTGTCAATGACATGTAAAATGCAAGGCAACCTCCATCTCCATCCAGGCCATGATATTTCTTAACCCTTCCCAGCCCGCGCGCCCTCTCCCGCCCGCCCTGCAGCTCTGATCTACGGCATCTGCCCCCGCACCGTAGGTGGGCTCGTAGCTGAGCAGGGGTGTGGGTGCGCCCGGCGGCAGCACGGCGGTGATCACCGTGTCGTAGGCGACCCAGTTGCGCGGCAGCCCCAGGTAGGAGAGGGCGATGGTGTCGTTGGTGTACCAGGACACCTGTGGCGGCGAGGAGCGGGTGGCGGGGCGGCGGAACCCCGGCGGGGAGGGGGGTGCAGGAGGCTGATTGAGGAAGTATCGATCGAGGTCGATCGCCGAACTGGGTTTTGCGGGAGTAGCGCGTGAGGAGCCGTTGGCAGAGAGGGGTAGCCGTCCATGAAATACGGAGTGAGTTAAGAATTTGTTTGAAGTGCCGGCGTCCAGAGGGGGTGAGGTTTGGTGTTCAACGTGACGAGCGCGCGTCAAGCACCATACGGCCTAAGCTGTGTATGGTCTCAGCTATGCATGCACCGTGTGCAGTGGCCCGCACCGTTGCGGCCAGCGCTGCGGCCCGCAGCGTTTCAGCCGCCTTGCCGGGAACCACCACCGAGCTATTGCTGCTGCTACTGCTGTTGCCACTGCCGGCCGTCTGCTGCAGCGTCCTCCTGCTACTGCCACCGCCACTGCTACTGCCCCTGCCGAGCAGCAGGCGCCGCTGGAGTGCGGAGGTGCTGGTGGTGGCGTTGGAGGGCGGGCCGTAGGAGGCAGGCAGCTTTTTGGCCTGCGGAGGGGTGGGTGGGTCAGGCTTAGAGCCACACCACGTTCGCTGGTTGCCGTGTCTGTCGCAACTGCCGTACCGCACAGCACACGTTTCGCCTGATGCGCCACGCACGGCGCCAACCGTTTCGGGCTCTTTTCCACCCTCCAGGAACTCCCGCCACCCCGCCACCAAGCACTCGACCCGCGCACGCCTCACCCACACGCACGCACCTGCGCCAGCAGGTACAGCCACAGCTGCAACTCCGCCGTCGGTACCACCAGCACCACACGATACAGCGACATCAGGCCGTTATCGGAGTTCGCGGGCCGGGCAAAGTACCAAAGCGGCAGCGTCAGGTTCGCCAATGTGTCCTCGTAAGCAACCGAGCCGAGCGCCGGCAGCGGGTTGGGCTCGCCCGTGGTTTCGTTGACCGTTGCGTTCCAGTTGGACGAACCGTACAGCAGCAGCTTGCGGTACAGATCAGACCCCGGTACGGCGAATCCGCCGCCGTACGGCAGCGCGCCGCCGGGCGCCAGGTTGTACAGCACCAGGTCCTGCAGGGTGGCTGACGTGGAGCCGTACAGCTCGCCTGTGACGCCCTGCAAATGAATGAAAGGGAGTGAGAGTGGGCGAGTGAGCGGTAGGGTGTGACCGAGTGCCAAGGCGATGCTGAAGGAGATGCATATAAGGGGCATGGAAGGGGTTGGTTGCCGCGTTCCCCTTTTGTGTCGACCTGATGACTTCCCCCGTCCCGCCATGGGCTGCATCTTACCATCCCATGCTTCTTACTGGGCCTGGTAAACACAGAACCCTATCGCAGAGCACATACACACACACCTTTTCCACACCTTGCCCCCCCCCCCGCACACACTGCACGCACCTGCAGGTCCCAGAACGCCACCTGACCAGTCTGGTTGCCCGGCGGCCCCCGCACGGCGCGGCCGGCCAGGGGGTACTGCGGCCCGAAGTCGCCGGCGGCGGGGTTGTGGCGGGGGGCGGGCTCCGCGCTGGCGAAGATGGCGCCTGGAGAGGGTTTTGAGACAACTTGGAAGTCACCTTCTGCCCATTCCTGCTGTGTTTGCTGCCTGAGTTCTGCTCCAATCCACCGTAGCAGGTAGCCAGAACAGGATTCCATCCACCCACCCACAGCCAGCCACCCACAGCCAGCCAGCCACACGCAGCCAGCTGCTCACTTGTTCCGGCGGAGGTGTTGGCTGTGGCCAGGAATATGGACGAGGCCCAGCTTGACTGCGCCCCGATGGAGGCGGCGGCCAGGGAGGAGTTGATGACCGCGTACTCGCCCAGCGCGGCCTGTGGGAGGGAGGGGAGGAGAGGAGAGGCGGAGGGGGAGGGGAGAGAGAGGCAGAGAAGAGGGAGGAAGGGGTGAGAGGGCTACAGAAGGGGTGGGGCAATGCGATTGATTGCTGGGCAGGGTGTGGCTGCCGATGCCTGGTAGGCCCGGCCCGGCGGGTGGCCATGACTGGTGGGCCTTGGGGCCCGCCACATCCTTCACCAACACCCACACAGCCTGCAGCCGTGCTGCACCAGGCCGCCGCCGCACATACCAGCCCAACCACCACCCTGACCACCACCAACCCCCACAGCTCACCCACCGTTGCCACCCACCACGCCCACCCACCGCGCCCAACCAACCGCCCACCCACCGCGCCCACCCAACCGCCCAGACCTGGTACGACACGGCGGCGGGCACGCCCTCCATCAGCGGCCACCAGGCGATGGTCGCGAACTCGGACCGTGGTGCGTTGGCTGGGCTGTCGTACAGACTCGCAAAGGTGCAGTCGGTGAAGCGCGCCACGCCGCCGGCGTCGTTGAGGCTGGTGACGCGGGTGCCGCGCACGCCGCCACTGGTGCTGGAGCTGGAGCTTGAGGCGGTGACAGGCAGGGTGAAGAGCCGCGCCAGCCAGGGCCTGTGTGTGGGGCGGGGATTTGGGGGTTGGTGTGTGTGTATGTGTGTGTGTGTGTGTGTGCGCGTTTGTGAGAGAGTGTATGTGTGTGTATGTGTGTGTGTGCATGAGTGCATGTTGACAGTGAGGCTTTTGCAATGAGGGACCAAGGGCATGGGTGCGACCAGCCGCGCCCGACCCCGCAACCGCAACCGCACCTCATCAGGCCCAAGCGGATAGAACGCATCCACCTCCATCTTCCTCTGCCCCGCCCACCCAATGTGCGTGCCACTCCCCCTCCCCCTCCCCACCTGGCCTCCAGTGCGTTGACGCTGCTGGCGGCCAGCAGTGCGGTGTTCCACCAGGACGCCTCCTGGTCCGGCAGCCACAGCACACAGGAGGTTGCGATGAGCTGGGGGGTGGAGGTGGCGCCGCCGCTGCCGCCCCTGGAGCGCGGTGCAGGAGGAGACGAGGGTAGGGGAAGTGGTAAGGGGGAGAGGGTCGGGGGAGAGGGTCGGGGGAGAAGAGGGGGCAATGGCAGGGAGTGGGGAGTGGGGAGGCGAGGTTGGGTGAGGTGTTTTGGGAAGAGTGGCATGCTTGGGGCCGGGTGGTGAGGGCAGGGGGCAGGGGGCAGGACCACGGGCAGGGGGCAGGGGGAGCTGGCTGCGCCAGGACACGGCTCCTATCCCCACGCCGCCAGGGCACAGCTTCGACCGGGTAGCGGCATGTCGATGTCGCCCAAGCCATGTTCCCCCTCACACACACCTGAACACGCGGAAGGGGTGCAGCCAGGGCGAGAAGAAGTCCATTGGCGAGTTGACTGTGGAAAGGGTTGAAGCAGGAATCGTAGACTCGACGAAAGGCGGGTTTGGCAGCTTGGCAATATAATGACCCCAGCTGCAACGCAACCCACAGATGACATGCACCCCACGCGGCCTCGCGGCCACACCATGCCCCCCCCACCATACCCCCACCATACCCACCCACCCCACACACACATGCACACAAGAACACATGCCCACACACCTGTACGAGAGTACGGCAGCCCGACCAGGTTGAGGTCCCTCAGCCGTACGGCGCCGCTGCTGCCGTAGCTAGAGGCGGTGAAGGCGGGCGCCACGCCACCGAAGTCAATCTGCGACACATTTGCCACAGCGTCGCAGCATGAATATACATCGTACACGGTCAAACTTTCCCATTTCCTGGAGCGAACACATACGCCTTACATGGCGAGAGCCAGCAATCCACGCCCATCCCAACGTTGGGGTCGCAGGTCCAGCCGGTCTCACGTGTGCTAACTGCCCAGCCCACCACCGCCCTCTCCCAGCCCCCCCCCCCGCCCACCCCCCCACCCCCCACCCCCCCGCAGCCCTTCCGCACGCTCCCCGGTCCACACCCCGCCACGTCCGCATGCACACACACACACACACACACACACACACACACACACACACACACACACACACACACAAATCGCCGTTGCCATTCACATGCCCGTGACACTTCCTCGCTGCCGCCCTATGCCCATGCTTCCACCTTTGCCTATAGGTGAGCTCGACTACGACCAGCGGGCGGGAATCCGGGAATTAGGCGTGCTGGGTAAACGTTGTTTAGCGCGCCCAGGGTGCGGAGCATGGACGCATACAGGTGCATCGCGGGGTCAGGCCGAATGGTCGCCCGTGGGGTTCCAGGCTTATCGCGGGTAAGTATGACTACCTGGGTCACGACAGTCACGCGACGCTCGGTAAAATGGTGGGTATCGGTAAGTAACTCCGTCACGTCATTGGGCGGGCTTTCGTTTCGTTTTTTAACACACACACAAAACACACACACACACACACATACACACATACACACACATGAGCATGCACAGTGCCGACCTTCTCCCCTCGTGCTTTGCCAAGGCCCGCGCCGCACGCGCCCCACCCACCTGCACGCCCTGCCCCGCCGTGGGGTTGCCCAGCAGCGAAAGCACCAGGCCGCGAGGCAGGGCCAGGGCGCCCCGCCACACGCTCGCGTTGATCGATACGTTGCCCGTGACCGAGATCACAACCACCTCGGCCGTGTTGTTCAGCAGCGCCGCCGCCGCCGTACGGAGCTGTACCGCATTGCCAACCGACGTGGCCGAGCAGACGTACGGCGCCGCCGGGCCAGCGGGCGCCGTGGCGGGCGGCACGGGCGCGGCGGCGCAGGTGGCGGCGGAGCCCACCAGCGACGCGCCCGCCACCGCGGCGGCGGAGGCGGCCGCCGAAGAGCCGTCGGTTGCCGCCAACTGCATTGTGCCGTTGCCGTACTGCACGACGCCGTTGACGATCGCCATGACGTTTGACGGGTAGAAGCGCAGGTTGGTGCCGGTGGGTCGGCACAGCACACGTGCAAAGGCCTGCAGCTCACTGTGCGAGTGAGCGGCACCGAGGCTGGAATATTGGCGGGTGGAAGGCGAGCTGTGTGTGGTGGGGCGTGTGTCCGGTCGGACACAGAAGACACGCAAGGGGCACCCGCCTCCAGTTACCGCCGCTGGCAACTGTAGCAATCATGTCAAGCCCTTCCCCCGCGCTTGCGTCGCGGCGGTCAACCCGCGTAAACCCACCCCCATCCCCGGGCTCCTCCTCGCTCGTTGCGTCTCCATGACACGCTCTTCCCTGATGCTTTCAGCCAGAAATCCCCCGTGGCGTCACTGCTGTATGACACCTTCCCTGGGGCGGCACCTTCCCCACCACACCCGCCCATCCCCTGCTCCCATACCCTTTCCCTTGTCACACACGCATGCACATACGGCGCACTGCTTGCTTGCTGACTCCCCACGCTTCCTCCAATGCACTCCTAGCACACGTGGACACACACGCGAACACACACGCAAAACACACACGCACGCACACACACGCACACACCTGCAGTTGGCGGCCACCAGCGTCACGCGGTCCAGTGTCAGCCTCGCGCCAGAGCCTGCCACCCCCACCTGCGGCGCCCCACCCCCACGCGGGTTTGCACACACGCCAACACGCACACACGGGGTCCCGTTCACTTCGTGCGGTAGCTGCGTCATGGGCTGCAGACCCATGGCACTGCATGCGGACACGCCACGTAACCGGTGTGGCTGCAGACACCCACCACATGCAGGGACGCCCACCACATGCAGGCACAACAGGGCACATGAGAGACAGCAGCCCACGTGCGGCGATGGGCTCCATTCAAACCCCGGTGCACGCAACACACACATACACAGTCCTGCATGTTTCTGTTCTTGTGCTCCCCCACTCTCAACACACACACACACGTACACACACATCGTTACACACACGTACACACACATACGCCACGTACGCACCACGTGCTGCAACAGGCTGACGGGCGCGGCTGCCAGGGAGGCCAGCAGCGGCGGCAGGCGCAGCGTCAGGTTCACCAGGCTGAGTGTGACGCCTGCGTCCAGAGGAGAGACAGTGGTAAAGGAGGTTTCGGGCGTGAGGAGGAGGAGGTCGCGAAGAAGTAGAGGTTGATGGAGGGCGCCGGCGGAGGCGTGACTGCGAAGTACTTAAAGCGACACTAACTCATCAGCGCGGACTAGGTCCGCACCCAGCGCAAACCCCTGGACAGCCGCCGTCGCGTAACACGTTCCCCGGGCACGCTGCGCCCCCCGCGAGTGGGCCTGCGCTGCCCTTAGCCCCACACACCTCACTTCCTGCTACTCGCAAGGGTCGGCTCACGAACGCACCGGGTTGGATGATGATAGGCCGCTGCGCCGTGGAGTTGGCCAAGGCAGGGTACGTTGACAAGTCGAGGGTGGAGGCTGTCGCCGCTCCCTCCACGTTGCCTTGACCAGCTACCACAAGGCTAGATGTTATGTTGGCGCTTTCGGTGGAGGAGAAACTGTAAGTTGCTGGCTGAAGAGACAAAGTTCCCACGGCGCCAAGCAAAGCTGGTAGTGTTGTTGTCACCACTTGAGCGCTTGAGTCATATAAGAATACTGCAACGAGCAGGGCCACTAACAGCGGCCCCGCCCGGGTTCTGACCATCGCTCGCGCTCACACTTGCCACCGTTCATGCATTGTTTGCTACAACCTAAAGAACATACACATCATATTAGCACAGGCGCGAAAGAGGCGATTTGCGCGTTTGAATGGTGTGGCGGCATTCCGTGAAAAGATATTTGCATCCTTACACGTTTGGAATATGTTCAGAATGGCCAGCGGTACGCTTGCATAAAACATCAGGCAGATGCGTGGTTGTACGACGGCACGCACAGGGCTGCCCTGCCCTTTGGACATTATGTTTCCGCCCGCCATAGACAAGCACATGCTGCAGAAGCCCAAAGGCGGGAGAGTTCTTGACGTTGCAGCGAGATGTCCACTCCCCGCTCGCCGGCCACGCGCCCGTGTCCATTTACCCGCCCTGCGACACCTTTTCCGATCAGCCGATCCGCTTCCCGCGGACCAGGACGCTCAGGTGCGCTCGCTCCCTGGCGTCCTCCGTATCCCGACCTCCAGCATGTTCAATTGCGGCCCAAAGGCCAAAGCATATGCAGAGACACAGCCCCCTTCACGTCTCCGCGTTTCCCGCACCCGGAGCCGAGAGTGTCACGTACTGGCTGGCCGGTGCCGTCCTCGGAAGCCCATACAGTACTGTAAGTGTTCAGTCTGCTCGCTAAGAGCAGCGCTCGTATCTTACGAAGGCAGGGGCGGCGTCAGTGGCCGAATTCCTTAAAATGGCTTCGCCTGGTTGACGAAGTAGGCTGCCGCCGCTTCGTTCACCCCCAAAATTTTTCCGGGGGCTCCGCCCCCAACCCGCACGGTTCGTGCGCCGGTGTGCGGCGGTGTCGGCGATCTCGGCGGACGCTGATTGCGCGGGAATATAACAGTGAACCCAATGCCCCAGAACATTCTCAGATGTCGACACCGACACGACACGCCCACTCCTCCCCTGCTTCCCGCCGACCCAACCTCACTCTCCCGCCGTCAACACCCATAGATACAGCCCTCTGAGTGTTCTTACCATATGCCACGCAGGTTTCGGCCGTGGAGTAGCCGCTGGAAACCCCTTGTCCTTCGGCCAAAAGTGGCCGAAATCCCAAAAATGTCTTCGTCTGTTTGCCGAAAGACCCCCCATGATCCCGCGCGTTTTGGCCAAGATAAAAAAATTTCTTCCGCCAGAGGCCTTTCCTGGCAAATTTCGTTCCGAACGAAGGAAGATACGAGCGCTGGCTAAGAGTCACAATCACAATGACAGTAGTCTCGAGTGCCGTTAAGGGGTATCAGCAGCAATACCGCTTTTAGGCGCCACTGTCCGCTGCGGGGGCCTTACGACAAGTATGGTCAGCTTGATGGCTTGGTGCACAGACACCGAACGGACGCGCTTTAGGCCAGAGGCCCTTCTCCGCTGTTCGCTGCTCCTTCGCCAAGACCGGACAGGGAACCCGGAGGTTGTCACACCCGCTCCCTGGTCTCCTGTCACGCCTCCCCACGCCTCCCGCCAGCTCCCGCATGCCCTGCACGCAAGGAACTTCGCCTAGCCCCGGCCCTCGCCATAGTAACGTATTTTGCTGTCATCCCTAGTTCATGCCCCGACAGTCTGCAGCGGCTGATGTCACACAGAGTTGTATCGGCATGCGGCACTAGGCGGCATGGCCAGGCATGGCCAGGCGTGGCATGGAGCGTGCCCCCAACCCCGACCGATCGCTCCTAATAGCGCCAGGCCTGGCCCACTTGCATACCCCGCGATGCAGAAACGGCAAGACCATATTAAGTCTTAAATCCCTGCTAAAATGGCGGCAGGCCACTCTGCGCTGCTGCTAGATGGCGCTGTACGCGACTGGGTCTTTATTCCGCTTACGTTAGCCATTGTGCTTATGAAGCTATTGACGCAATATATGCACCAGGTGCGGGCGTGCTCCTTGGCGCAGACAGCCACCGATCTTTGAATGGGAGCAATACCTGCGAGGAAGACGCTCTACTACGGAGCCTGGAGAACATATTATGCTTGGTCGCCAAAATTTCGTTACCGCAAGCTTGCCACCGACTACGCGCGTGCATGGCTTCTCATGTCCGTGCAGCTGTTCAATGCGCCACCGCCGAACAACAAGGACCTGAAGGAGATTCGGGAGATGCAAGCTCTCACGCGTGCGGGTCGGTTGCGCGGGTTCGGGCGCTTCATCCCTGAGACCTCCTTCAAGATGCGCAAGGAGTACTTTGCCGGGGTGCGTACCGGTGCCAGCGGGACATATGTGGTCAGGCAGATACAGGGGGAGCAGAGTTGGCCCTGCGGCGCTATCTAGCGGGAGGGGCCAGCATGTGGAGGGCGGGGACAGGGGTGGGGGTGGGGACAGGGCCGGGGGTGGAGGGGACGGCACGGCGTGGCGTTGGGGCTTCAACCCTGACCTTGGGACATGACCTGGGGATGAAATAGGGCGCTTCCGGCCCACTATCCGCAGCATGCCCTCTGTCTCTCCCTCCCTCCGCAGCATGCCCGCTGTGTCTCCCTCCCTCACCCTCCCTCGCCATTCCACGCTCACCCCTTGCTCAAAACTCCTCCCTGCCCCTCCCTCTCCCCGCCTGCCTCAACAGGAGAAGGGCCTGTTCTCGCAGAAGGCGGTGACGCGCTCTCCCCAGGAGGCCATGGCCACCGACCCCAGCGTCATGGTGGACATGATGAAGAAAAACCTCACGGGCATGGTGCCGCAGGTGAGGGGGGGAACAGGGGGGGGAGGGGGAGGCGGGGGAGGGGGTTGTGAATACCAGCCCAAACTAAACCAAACCATCAAGGGGGGAGGAGGAGGGGGAGGGGCATAGGTCGGGGGATGAGGAAGTGGGGGTGTCAGGGAGGGACCCGGGGCTGGGGGGCGGGGCGGCCGGCGTAGTCACGACGGGTGGTGGCGTGGGCTGGCGGGCAGCACGCGCGGATTGCAGGCCGGGGCTGGAGGCAGACACGCGGGACGGGAGGGTTGGAGGGTCGGGCGGGAAGGGGCGGGAGGCAAGCACAAAGCGGGATGGAGGGGCGGGGTTCAGGGGCAAGGAGCAGGTGCATAGCAGGGTTTTTTGGGGCGGGGGGGGGGGGGGGTTGCTGGCTGGACGTGGTGAGTGGGGGGTGCGGGCTTCAGGCCCACCAGGTGCATGCGCCGCCGTGTGGCTGGGGGCTGGGGGCTGGGGGCCACACAGCGCCGGACAGGCCAGTAGGGCCGGGGGCCAGCGGCCTTGGCTTGGCGACACGGCATGGGGCTTGGAAGAGTGGGAGGGGTTGGGGGCTGGGGTCGGAAGCCGGGAAGGGGTTCGGGTCCGGGGGCGGGAGCATGTGTGCGATTGTGCGGCGTCGCATCTCGAGCTTGATTTGGGACTGCCCCTCGTGTTCGTTTTTACACGCCTCGTTGATTCGTGTTTTACACGCCCCACACTCTGACTTCTCACCGTGTCGCTCCCCTTCACCTCCCCTCCCCTCCCGCCTCGCCCCCGCCTCCCACCCCGCGCAGCTGGGCATGGGCATGGTGGTCAACTTCTTCTTCCAGGGCTTTGTGATCGGCAAGGTGCCATTCCCGCTGTCGCCGCGCTTCAAGCCCATGCTGCAGGCAAGGAGACCGGGCGTGTGTGCGGGGTGGTGGTGGGAGGAGCGTGTGCGGGTAGGGACGGGGGAAGCTTGTGCGGCCCGGCGTGTGCGGCCCGAGATGTGTGGCCGTGCGTGCGGTGGCGTCTGCGAGGATGTGCGCGGAGGGTGCGTTGGGTGTGCGCGCGCGTGGGATGTGATGTGCGGAGTATGGGGGGAACCCGAAGGAACACCGAGAACCACGGGCCGGGGACGGCGGCTCGGGGATTGCGGCATTGGGCCCCCACGCCTCAGAACAACCCGCTCCCTCACACACGCTGCGCCGTTTCAACATCGCTTTCTCCTGACTCGTCACGCCCCGACTCCCCCCCACACACGCAGCGTGGCATCGACCTGGCCAGCCTGGACGTGTCGTACTTCACCTCGCTGTCGTACTACATCCTGCTGCTGTTCGGACTGCGCGGCGCCTTCAGCCTGGTGTTCAGGTGGGGCAAGGGTGGGGGGCGGGGAGAGAAAAGGGGATGGGTTTGGGTGAGGGGAGAAGGGGTGAGGGTATGTTTTTTGGGGGGTGGGGTGGGGTGGAGGGGCGTGGAAGGACGAAGGGCGGGAGCAAGCGTGGCCGGGAGAAGGCGGGATGGGGACTGGGAGCAATGCCGGGCCGGACCGCGTGAGGCAAGGCCTTGGTGAGTTTTGGGGAGGGAGGAACGTGTGACACCGCTCATACCGTACTGGTCCCCCCTTCGGGGGCCGAGCGGGGTGTCACACGTCAACACTTCACGCCATTGCCGCGCTCTTGGCCCCTGGCTGGATGCATCACCTCCATTGCCCTCGCTCTTCTTCACAACCCTGCAGGGAGGAGATGGTGGACGAGACGGCCATGATGCAGCGGCAGATGAACCCCATGGCCGCCAACCCCATGGGAGTGGACATGGACGCAGCCTTCAAGGCCGAGAAGGCCGCGCTGGGGCAGGTGGGTGGCGGCCAGGGAGGGCGAGGTGGGGGGGCGGCGCACGCACACATTGCACCAGCGGTTTGCTTGCTAACGATTGCGTTTGTCGCCTTTGGCTCCCCTGCTGCGTGCCGCAGGTTGAGCACGAGTGGGAGCTGGAGAGCGCGGAGGAGCGCGCGGTGGAGGTGCTGAGGCGCCAGCTCAAGGCCAAGAAGCTGTGAGCAGCTGCTGCAGCGGCGGGAGCAGGGAGAAGAAGAGGAGGAGGAGATGGAAGAGGAGGAGGAGGAGGAGGAGGAGGAGGAGGAGGAGGAGGAGGAGGAGGAGGAGGATCAGCTGCGAGCAGCTGATGGATTCGGCAGCTTGGGATCCCAGGGAGACGACAGCTCGTGAATGAGGATTGGAGAAGGAGGGGTGGGATGTGATGAAGAGGAGGCTGTGGGAGTTGGGTTGAAGTCGTGCTGCCGCTGGGGAGCTTCTGCCGCTGGTGAGGCGACGAATTTGATGCCTGGGCGCAGGCGCACGGGCCGCCGTCTGGGCTCGGTTGACTGGCAGATGAGGCAAAGCGTGACGGCGTTGTCCCGCACAAGACCGTGCGCACCACCATGTAACCACACTGGCTGTTACTTGGCTTCGCCTCGCATACCTGCTGCGGCGAACTGAGGCGCGGCACGTTGGGGCAGAAAACAGCGGTTCGGCTTAAAACAGTGAAACCCTTCCTCCACTACAAATGCTGGGTCGGCCCACGCCGCCCACCGCCTGCTGTAAGCCTGCCTTGTGCCTTGCACCGTACGAGTTAGTCGCCAAAGTCCTTATGGGGAACCGCGTCGCAAGGATGAGGGCTCGCGAACAGCACGGGGGCAGCCCGTGGGGGCAGCCCCTCAGCTTACACCAGGGTTCGGGTGAACGGCCAACCGCCGCTGTGCATGCATGCACTTGCAGGCTACCTCGCAAATGCTCAGTGAATGCATATGTTAACCGGTTCAAAACGTGCTGTCCCAAATCTGTGGACAACCACAACTCACAAGCCCTTCGTTGCACTAGTCCCGAGCTTTGCTGCATCATAACATAGCTGCAATTCAGCGTGCTGGTTAACAAGCTCGGCAGTAATTATATAAACATATGGACGCGCCTTCATAGACCGTGCCGGGCTCGCATGCGCTACCTCGTTGGCAGCAACTCTGTTGGATAAGCTCAGCCCGTGCATTCTGTTGACTAGTAGCATCAGCCATGGGCTCTGGCGTATCGTGCGCTCGGGGCGAGGCGGTCGCTGTTAGCGTTCCCGCAGCGCAGGTGAGAGCCGAGGGAGGCCAGCAGGGAGGCAAGCGCGGCAAGGGCACCGGCACTGAATCCTTCTGGCTCACCGAGTGCCTTTTCCTTGCACCACGATTACACGTTTGCACCCTGTGCATACGCCGGGTTTGGGGCAGGATGGGGAAACGGAAACCGTGGGTGGGGGGGAGGTGCCCTTGCCTCGCCCAATGCCTAGCCTAGTGCTGAGGGCCGCAGGGGATCCCGGCCGCCGAACTTCGGCCAATGTGCTTCACCGTGCATGTACCAGCCGGCGAGCTGTGCGTGATTTGCGTTCCCCTGATGGAGTTGCTGGATGAATGCTTCATCCCCTTGGTTCTTTGGGATTGGATAAAACTACCCCATTTCCCAAAAACCCCGTCTCAAAACCCCCACCCGCGCCCATCCACACGCAGGCGAATCCCCCGCCCAGGGCTGTGGCGGTGTCAGACAGCGGCGCAGCAATTCCCGGAACCGCTAGAACTGGCAGCGCTACAGCTGGAGGCGTCGCCAACCCCAAGCCCCATGCGCGCCCACCCAGCGCGCCGGTGCGCCCCACCGGGTCCCTCCAGGCCGCTGACGCGCCACCGCCGCCACCGCCGCCGTCACCGCCACCACCGTCCATACCTGAGTCACCTACGCCTGCGCCGTCTCCCACGCTGGCGACAGTACCTGTGGGATCCGCATCGGAGCCCGCACACTCGGGGTCCGAGCCCGCACACTCGGGGTCCGGGTCCGGGCCCGGGTCGCGGCGTGTGCCTCACATCGGCGGCCTGGCTGTGTCGCTGTCGTTCCTGCTGGAGTTCGCGGAAGCGCACGTGCCGCCCGACATGCCCACCTGGTGAGGGGGGGGGGAGCGGGGAGAGGGGGGTGAAAGGGAGGGCAAGTCGTGGAAACACAAATCCGTGAGGTGGTCGTCGCCATGCAAACCATGCCTCCTCCCCCATGCACTGTGCCGCCCACGCCACGCCACGCCACGCAAACACACAGGATGGTGGTGGACAAGCTGGTGAAGCCCCACACGCTGCATGACACCATCCGGTAGGCAGTGCCATACAGCCGTACAGCCGTAATGCTGTACAGTTGTACTGCCGTGCTCCGCACCCCGCGCTCCGTGCCGTACCTTGTTGGGCGGCCCTGTTTCCCCGGGCGGGATTGACGGGGGTTTCCCGGCGCCAGCCAACTGGCCATACCTGCGAGGCCGCCACGCCGCCTCCCTGGCCCTCCTGCCCCCCGTCCACCATTTCCACCACCATCACCGCCACCCCCACCGCCGCAGCTATGTGGACCTGCCCCACGTGACCGCCCACGTGCTGCCCCCCGCCGCGACCCACTACTACTTCATTTCGCACGCCTGGGGTGAGACCCGGGGGCCGTGTGTGTGTTGAAGAGCACAAGGAAAACGTTGCCGTGTGTGTGTGTGTGTGTGTTGTTATGCGGCTGTCTCTCGGCTGCGTGGCACCGTAGCTGCGTGGCGCTGTGGCAGCAAGGGAGCGCGATGCCTTTCGTGTTTGGACATGCCGCGGCTAGGGCGGTGGCGGGAGCTGCAAGGAAGCTGGTTGCGGCGCGTGCGCCAAGTCCCCAGCTGAAGCCCAAGTGTTTCCGTTCCCCTGTGTTTGCAATCACACACATGTGCGCAGGCCGGCCGTTCTGGGAGATGGTGGGGCTCACGGCGCACTACCTCAGAGGCGCAGGTGCGTGTGCGTGCGTGTGCATGTGTGCGTGGGGGCGAGGGGTGTACTGCGCACATGCCGACTTCCGTAATGCTGAATACCCTGCCCCCGACAAGCCGCACTCCTCACCAATACTCGGCGCTGAGGATGCCCAGAAGGCTGAACCTCAATCCCCCTCACACACCCCACCACCCACCTTCCACCCCCACCCCCACCCCCACCCACCTTCCACCATCTGCACATTCCATCCACCCACCCCTGCCCCCCGCAGTGGCCTCCTCCGTGTACGTGTGGTGCGACATCTTCATCATCAACCAGCACCCGGGGCAGCAGCAGGCCGACGACCTGGAGCAGCTGAGGCTGGCGGTGGCGGACGCGGCCGCCACACTCGTGTGCACGGACGCGGCGGGTGGGTGCCTTGGGGGGGGGAGTGGGGGTGGGAGTGGTGGGGGAGGAGGGGAGGCCGGGAGGGGTTGTAACTACCAGCCCAAAATAAACCGAACCAAGCTGAACTGGCGGAGCACAGGGGGTGATGTCCTGCGTGATTCCTTTCTTCTAACAGCTGTCGTACACACAAAGTCTCACGCAAGCACGCAATCGCACACAGGCTCGCCCTTTGAGCGCATCTGGTGTCTGTACGAGATGTGGACCACACTCACCGTGGCGGCGGAGGGCGCGGGGGCAGCGCCGGGGGAGCAGCGCCGCATCAAGGACGGCGAGGACAAGGGGGCGGACACCGACACCAGCAGCGGTGGCGGCGGCGGTGGCGGCGGCGGCGGTGGCGGCGGCGGTGGCGGCGGCGGCGGTGGCGGCGGCGGTGGCGGCGGTGGCGGCGGTGGCGGCGGTGGCGGCCGCAGTCGCAGTCAGGCCCTGGTGGTGCTGACTACGGGGTTGTCGGCGGCGCAGCGGGCGCGGCTGAACGGCTCGGTGAGGGATGCTCGGGGCCGGGTGTGTGTGTGGGGTGGGAGAGGGAGGGGGGCGGCGGGGCCCGCCGCCGAGTCTCGCTTGTGTGGCAGCGGTGAAGGGGAGCGTCCCGGCCTCTTGGGGTGGTGTATGGGTGCGGTACGCTTATGTGCGCACCAAACCAGGTTACCTGCAAGGTTGGAGGCAGCAACGCAGAATGCAAGCGCGGCGCCCCTTCCCCCCCTGAAATTGTTGACCATCAATGCATCGTACCCCATCTCCCCTCCCCTCCAAACCCCAGATCGACGCCGCTGCCGCCAAGGCCACAGTGATCGCCGACAAGGAGCGAATCCTGGCGGACATTGCCGCGGCGCCGGGTGAGGGTGTGTGTATGTGTGTGGGTGTGTGGTTACATGCCCGAGCCCAACGAGTAAAAGACTGGGGGAGGGTTGTAGATACCAGCCCGGACTAAACCGAGGGGTAGTCGAAACCAAGTGAGGTTGGTTCTATGCCCGAGACCAACCAGGAGGGTGGCGCCTTGGTGGGGAAGGGGGCAGCAAAGGGCGAGGAGCGTGGGGGGCGTTATGGGGGCGTATCACTCATTTCCTTCCTTGCAGCATTTTCTCACCAGGCGATAACCTCGTGTGAACTGACAACTCGCAGGCGGCGTCACGTCCTTCAACGCCGCGATGCGTTGTGCGCTGTTGCTGAGGCCGCTGGACTTTGAGAGCGAGCTGGCGCGGGGGTGGGCTGCGGCGGCGGGAGGCGTTGCTGGTGCTGTTGGTGGAGGTGGTGGCGCATGGGTGAGTGTTGTATGCGGGGGCGAGGGTGAGGGCGGGTGTGTGTGCTGTAGCTGGGGTTTACAACCTTGTCCTAGCAGCTACCAACCTGCACATACGCAAGTACGCGCCGTGCTTTCCAAGCACATACAAACGCAGTCACGCACCTGAACAACAAGCGGCCTGCCTTCACCACAGGACTGGTCCCAGCTGGATGACTGGCTAGCGCCGTCGCCGCCCCTACCTCACAACACCAACCCCCTCAACAACACCAGCACCAGCGACAACACCAGCCCCAACACCAGCAGCTCCCACCAGGGCCCCCGCGCCGCACTGCTGCTGGGCGCGGCCGGCAGCGGCAAGTCCACCGCGGCGGCGGCCTGGGCCGCACACGCCATGGCAGGAGGCGGCGGAGGCGGCGGCAGCGGCGGCCATGAAGGGGAGGGCAAAGGGGAGGTGGTGGCGGCGGCGGCGCGGCGGCAGGTGGCACCGGTGGCGGTGGCGGCACACTTCTGTCGGGCCAGTGATCTGCAGGTACGTTCGTGCATGCGTCAGGAACGCCTGGCGAGAGAGACTGGCTTACCGACACCTCGACGCGTGTGCGTGAGAAACACCTGAGGGCGGAGGGTCCGCGTACCGTGCCTGCAAAGGTTGGGACAAGCCACGCGCCGCAATAGGTGTGGGTTGTACCTGGGAATTTAAGGGGGTGAATGAATGTGAGGGGGAACACCCCCACCTCGCTTGCACGCCTCCCCCCCATCAGGCTCTGGACCCGCTGGCGGCCCTGCGCACACTGGCCTACCAGCTGGCGCTGGCCTTCCCACAGCAGCTGCAGGTGGGAGAGAGGGAGAGAGAGAGGGGGGCGGGTGGAGAGGCGAGGGGTGCGGGCGGGCGGGAGGGAGGGTGGGGTATGTGCCTGAGTGTTACGGCCAGGTTCCCATCACCGGGCATTGGTGCCGAGGAGTGGTGACTTTGGGCGATACGGGGGCGTTGGGGTTGGGGCATCATGAGATTGTGTTGCATCGTACCTGGTAAGGTGGTAAGGTGGTAGACAGTTATCCCAACGCACCCACGCCCACGCGTATGCCCGCACTGGACCACACTGCATACGCCCCACGCGCGTGCAGGGCTACTATGCGTTTGAGCTGGCGGAGGCCGCTGCCAAGCAAGACGCCGACGGCGGCGGCTGCGGCGGCGGCTCAGGCAAAGAGAGTTTCGCGCTTCAGGTGATCTCCGGCCTGACCACCGGGGGCAGCGCCGCCGGTGCCGGCAGCGGCAGCGGCGGCGGCGGGCCGTTTGGAGGTGGCGGCGGCGGCTCTGGCGGCGCGGCGGACCCCATTGCCGCAGCCTTTGAGGTGCTGTTGCTGCGGCCGCTGCAGCTGGTGTGGGAGGCGTACACGGCGGCGGCGGCGGCAGCTGCCGAGGGAGTGGAGGAGGGGCAGGAGGGCAAGGCGGCGAGCGAGGGTTTGCCCACACCCCCGCCGCCACCACCGCCTGTGGTGGTGCTGCTATTGGATGCGGTGGACGAGGGAGACAGTGGTGGCGGCGGCGGCGGCGGCCACGAGAACGCCATGCTTTTAATGCTGCAGGTCGGTCTGAATATGTTCAGGATTTGCTGTCCCAAATCCCAATGTGATTTCAATCTACCTCTGGCCCCGTGGCCGTAGTCTGTGTCATGCCGCCAAACCAAGTCACTGCCGTACTCGGCGTGCAATGTCCTGCCCCGCCCTGCCCCACCCTGACCTGACCTACCCTGTTCCCACTTCCTTTCCCAGCCTCTCACCCCCCCCTCCACTCCATGCGACCACAGGAGCATTTCCCGCGCCTGCCGCCCTGTGTGCGGCTGCTCATCACTGCGCGGCCGCTGACCCACATCGTCTCTCTGCTGGAGGGAGCGTTCGCGCCCCTGAGGGTGCTGCCCTCCCCCCAAGTGCTGCGGGCTCCGGCGGCCGACTGCGTGGTCGCACTGGCGGCACGGCTGCAGGCGCGGCCGGCGCTGGCGGCAGCGCTGCGCGCGGAGGCGCTGGGGGAGGCTCCCGTGCTGGCGAAGCGGCTATGGGAGGTGCGTGTTGGTCGCGAGGGGATGGGGATGTCTTTGCAGGCATCGGGGGCAGGTGCCGAATAAGCTGTGCACCAACGTCGTGCAGTATGTATGCGCATGCAAACAAGCAAGAACTAGCATATGGAGCGATGGTGTCGGCCATGGTTGCCATCGAGCCGACACCGACGTCGGGCAGCCCAAAAGAGAACGCGCCAAACGTAAGGACCAATACACATAGTAGTCTAGCGAAGGTAGCATGCGTACCTCAAAATCAGCCCAGAGTTGCAAGGGCACAACCACCCAACCCACCATCGCTCGCTGGTTGGTCGCCGGAGTCGGCGGTGGGTGGGGCGGGGCGTTCGGTGGCGCCGGTGTGAAGCATACCTTTCTCGGCCTTTTGGCTCAGATCATGTGTAGTATCTGTTCTTATAAGCTTAATCGCTTATATGGTTCTCATTGAGAACCTGCGATTAACTTTAATATTTTAGGGGGTCAAGGCACACGGGGAGGGCACCATGCCGAGGGGTCTGAATATGTTCCCCTCACTCATGCGGCCGAGTTAGCTGCTCGGACAAGTTGCAATGGCTTTTACGTGCTACATATATATTAGATATCAGTAGATATTCACGTTTGCCGACGATCGTGCAAATAGATGTTGAATGCTTTGCGCCAACGGACCCTGTAGCTCCGATACAAGGCTCAATCTAACGTTTAGCAACCATAAAGTCCTCCAACGTTTGATTAAGGCTCAAAGCAACCCTTTGGAGACTAGTTGTGACCTAGAGTCGGGATCGCGAGGAGGCCTCCTCTTCGTTCAACAAGTAGTTTTACAACATCAGTTGATCTTAATAAATCGACGGCAGCAAATGATACTGGAATTCATGCCCTCAAGGGCAACATGCTTTCATTGTGCGGACAGACAGGCTAATCTGAGCCCTGTCTACTCGCTTCACGTTATACACATATACAATAGAAGCTTTAGCTAGTCGGCCGGCTAGAATACGCATGTCGGTTTGGACACATTTTGGTCCATGCGTGCCCACCTGTGCGGACAAACACGCGGGTTGTTCTCCCAGCCCGCATATTATTTCGCCCCCCTGAGTTCACAGAATCCATATGGATAGTGTCCGCCATGCTTCATAAGAGTTTAGGAGGGATCCGCTGAAGTCTGGGGTCAGTGATTCCCCCTTCTGACACGTTTCGTACCCCCCATCTTGCAAGCCATATGACGTTTGTGCGACAACTGGGTAAGACTTCCGAACATCAAGTGTTTGCTCAGCACATCCTAACGAACCTCCTGCCCGAGTTTGGTGACTGGGGACGTTGTCGCGCAAAAGTTATTAAGGGGCCAAAACCGCAGTTTTTCACCTAGGGTGCCTCCCCCGTGTGGGGTCAAGGCAATGGGGGCGCTTGCGCTCCCGCCGCGACAGCTTGGCAGGAGGCTTACACTACCTCTCTTGCCGAGCACCCCAGCCCATTCACAGCGTTCTCGTAATAGTAGACACCCCCGTCGCCACCGTACTCGTCCAAGGTGTGCCCTCGCTCGCGTAACACCTTGGTACGCCAGCCCTCCATTGCATGAACCGAGGCCTCTAGTAGCACAAGCGTGCCGACAGGGGCAAAGGACAGGCGGAGTGATGGGCAATCTGGGAGAGAGCTAAGGAGATCCTTACAGTGGATTCCACTCAGTGGATTCATCTGCTTGAACATGTTGATCCTGTCTCAACTCCCTAAGCGTTGGCAATCACTTATGTGCAGCAAAGGCTGGACTTACATGTGTCATTCCAGGGCTTAATGTTAGGGGCTCTCCCTTAGTCCCCTTGCTCCGAGTGCATGCCCATAAGAAGCCGAGGGAACGCTCATGTGGCCCAAACCATGAAACAAGAAGTGCACCAGGGATACACCAAGGATACACAGAGAGGGGCAGGGTGATGTTGGATGACTACTTGTGTGGGCGGAGCCCGCATGGGATCCAGACACGATGAGAGGCACGGCCGGTGGCGCCGGTAAGCCACCACCACGCCCAGTGTTCCGGCCAGTTGTATAAGAATACAATATACAAGTTCGAGACAGGGCTGGACCCTTACCTATGCCTCTCGTTAGTCTAGTGAAGTCCCTATCATCGCACCCACTGGACATCAGCAACCCTCTTCCCGTCACGACGGGTGTGGGTTAGGTACTGCTACAACGTGTTTGGCTTGGGCATATGCACCACCCCCGCGCCCGCTCCTGGAGCTGCGCAGATGCCTGGCCCAGTACCACGCTGCTCTGAACAGTTCAGTACCATTTCACTGTTGCAGCCGCGGTCCCTGGGAGGCAACGGCGTCTGGCCCTCCCCCTTCAGAGCCAGGGGCCGGCATGTGTCCCAAACTGTGTTGGCCAAGCATCCCAGCCACGCATCCCAGCCAATATTGAAACATGTTTAAGGTGGACCCGTGTCACTGAATCAGCACTGAGCGAGCAAGGTCACATCCTTGGGAAGTGGAGACACTGCGGATGTTAAAAATGCCCAAGGCTCACCAGCACTTGTTACCGGTACCTTCCCAGTATACGAGTGCTCTCTCCCAGATTGCCCATCACTCCGCCTGTCCTTTGCCCCTGTCGGCGCGCTTGTGCTACCAGAGGCCTCGGTTCATGCAATGGAGGGCTGGCGTACCAAGGTGTTACGCGAGCGAGGGCACACCTTGGACGAGTATGGATGCGGATGTTACAGAGGGGACAGTCCCAGCTCCCGAAGACGCCGAGCCATCACATGCTATCAGGGCCCAACCCCGACTTTGCTGCAAACCCTCCCGCGGGCAAAGTCCGTGTGACTCCGCGCACAGTGAGTCCTAGCCAAGCCTCAACCCGCCAGAGCCCCACCGCTGTGCCTCAACGCCACAAGCCTAGGCACAGGAGTGCCGGGAAACGTCTAGGCCGCAGGACACACGCACAGCGCACGCACTAACCAGGGCGCAAGCGTCCAGGTACTAGAACGGTCGCCCACACGTGCATCCTGCCCACACACAGAGCCACCAACCACGCACAACCTCGCACGGCGAGGGGGGCGGGGAATCAGCGTCATACGGCAAGGGCAAAACCATGCCGTCACCAACAGCCCGAGATATGAAGGGATGCGCAAACGGCACAGCGTCCCAACCCTTTGGCCTGATACCCAAAGTCACAAACGTCGGCTACCCAGAAGTCAGCTACGACGGCAAGTCCAATGCTCAGCACCCGGGCCGACGGCAGCTTCGCTCGCGCCGCCAACCCGGCCATAACCACACGCTGCCGACCAAAGTCCAGGGCAGACATAGCAGCGAGACACACCACATCCCACACAGGTGGCGCAAGCCCCGCAGGCGGGCGCACTAACCACAACTCCTCACGAGAGAAGGCACTTAGAGCCTCCTCCGGCAGGAAACCCATAGCCATCCCCATACTTTCCCGCAGTGACAGCGCAACAGTGCAGTCCCAAAACCAGTGACGCCGGTCCCCATCCTGCATGTCCACCCCACACGCCCAACACGGGTCAACAGTAACGCCTCGCGCCCGCTCGCTAGCATGCCGTGGAAACGCCCAGCAAGCGTTGGCGGCCACACGCCACAGTGCTTCCTTATGATGATTCTCCCAGTTCAGCGACCACAAGCGGGCCAAGGTGCACACGAAGGCCCCCGCCGCCAGGGCAGCCCCCACCCCCGACACACCCGCATCGCACACATACTGCAAATGCTTAGCCTTCAGGGCGGCTAACTGTGGAGCCATTTGTAGCACGGTCCCCGCCTTCACCGTGTAGGCAGTGAGCAGGATGGGCGGCCCCCCGCACTGCAACCATCCAAGTCCCCGCACCACCCGTTGCACCGACTCCGCCGTAGCACTCACGACGTCGGCCACCGGGAGCGGCAGCGCGGCGGCAGGCCCCCGAGCCAGCTGGGCCGCACGCGCGGCGGCAGCCCAGCCAGCGGGAAGAAGGGCCACCGCCGACGAGTATGGTGGCGACGGGGGTGTCTACTATTACGAGAACGCTGTGAATGGGCTGGGGTGCTCGGCAAGAGAGGTAGTGTAAGCCTCCTGCCAAGCTGTCGCGGCGGGAGCGCAAGCGCCCCCATTGCCTTGACCCCCTAAAATATTAAAGTTAATCGCAGGTTCTCAATGAGAACCATATAAGCGATTAAGCTTATAAGAACAGATACTACACATGATCTGAGCCAAAAGGCCGAGAAAGGTATGCTTCAAACCGGCGCCACCGAACGCCCCGCCCCACCCACCGCCCACTTTGTGGACGGGGACCTGCCCGATGGTGGGTCGCCGGTGACACGCCGCACAGACCTCCACATGTGCCTGCAGCCACCACCGCTTCGCGCCTTGCCGTGTCACGCCTGGCACCCACACCTACGCTGTATACCTGGCGGCAATCCCGCCCTCCCTACCAGATTGTTCGCCATCACTGTTGCAGCTGCGCATGCACGCCGTTGACCCCCTTCCCCATGTTGAATCCCTCCCCGCATCAATATCCTCCCTCCGTCTTTTCCCTTGTACAACAACAGGCCGCACGCGGCTGGATGCTTTGGATCACTCTCGCCGAAGACATCCTCACTGCTGCCGCCGCCGCCATTACCACCGCCTTTGCCGCCACCGCCGCAACCCAGCCGACGCCGGCCGCACCTCAGGCCCCACTGGCCCCGCCGGCGCTGTCCGTGCCGGAGGTGCTGGAGCAGCTGTTGGCGGCGGCCGCGGCTGCACCGGCCGCGGCGCCGCTGTACCGCCTGTACGTCCGGACGGTGGTGGCGCCGGCAGTGAAGTCAGGAGCAGGAACAGGGGGGAGGCAGGGAGCAACGGCGGAGGACCTAGCATTCCTGCTTGAGGTGAGGCGAGGTGGTTGGCGGTGCGGACGGCCGAGGCAGCCGCTTGTGCCTTCCTGCGGCAGGGGTGTCTCGCGGGGTGCCGTGCGTGCCGCCGTCCCGCAGCTGCAGTCACGCACGCGGGCATGCAACCGCCGTACCCCTCCCATAGCCCTTTGGATTGAAGGTCCTCCAAGTCGTCCTCCCCTTCCTCTTATGTGTGCTTCTCCTGACACACAGGTCCTGGGCGCCGCGCGGGAGCCGCTGTACCTGTCCCAGCTGCTGGACCTGCGGGCCGAGGTGGGCGACCGCGTGGGCTGTGGGCGGGGCCTCATACGGACGCCTGGAACAGTGCCCGACACACGCAACAGATGGGACATGAGGGGGGGGGCATGGACCCGTCGTGGTCGGCCTTGGTGCCAAACCGTCAGGTCAGGGCCAGCAGCAGGCGTGCGTGCAGGCGGCACCAAGGGCGGCACCGTGCACGTGCTGTTGCAGTTACCACGTGCATGTGTGCGGGTACGTGTGCATGCACGGACATGCAAGCACGTGCGCCTGTGTGCGGGCGCATGTGATCAAATGTAACATTCATGACCAAACCCGGCCCGTCGCCCATCCGCTCCTGCCTGCAGGGTTTGGGACTCACGCCAGCCGTGCTGGCGGCGTTGGAAGCCGGCGGCGGCAGCGGCGCGGCGGCGGCGGCGCCACTGGGGTCGCTGGTGATGGTCCGCGGCTACAAGCTGCTCGGACTGCACCGGTGGGTGTGGCCGTGTCGGTGGGGGCTTTGATAGTCTATTCCAAACCCAACTAAACCGAGACCAAGCCAGCCCACAGAGCGCAATGGAGGTGTGGCCTTGACCTTCGTCTTCGACGCCCTTGGGCCTTGTTCTTCTGGGGGCATGGCGTGTCGGTTGCGGTCACTTTTGGCCTGCGTGCATCCTATCAATTAGACCCTTGCTTCAACCTTTTCTTCCTGCCACTGTCAGGTCTCTGTACGAGTGGTTGGCGGGCGACGGCGACGCACTACTGCCCGCCCTCCGCGGCACAGCCCCGCCGGCATCCGCCACATCAGCCCCCGCAGGATCCGCAACCGTGTCAGAAACCGTGTCAATCGCCTCGGCGGCTGTGTTCCCCGGCCGCCCCCGGGCTCACGCGGCGCTGGCGGCCCTGGCCCTCCGCGACGTGGCCTCCAGCCGAGCCTCCAGGGCGCCCGGAGGCGGCGGCACACGCGGCGCCCGGCCGCCGGACGGCTACAGCCTGCAGCATGGGGTGGCGCACGTGCTGGCGGCGGCGGCGGCGCGGGCGGCGGCGGGCGAGGAGGAGGGTGAGCGGGAGGGAGAGCGGCTTGGGTGGCTTGGGCGGCGGCGGGGTGCCTACCATGCGTACGATCGCTTGTGCTGCAGGTACTGCCGTAACAGCAGCTGTCCTATCTCACATAGCCTCACCCATTCCATCCCCTGTCCCAACCTTTTCCGCGCCCTCCCCCGTCATGAATGTAACCCCCCCCCCCGCAGCCGCCGTGCGCCTGCTGGGCTCCCTCCTGCTCGACCTCTACTTCTGGCGCTGTGTGTACGACGACGGGGCCGCCACCGCCGCCACCGCACTGGCCGCCCTGCTACGGCACGAGGCGGTCTTTGCCGGCTGTAGCAGTACCAGTATCGGCGGCGGTGGAAATGGCGGCGTGACGGCGGCGGATCTGGCTGCTGACGTGGCGAGGTGGCTGCAGCCGTACCACTCGGCGCTGCTGAGGTTCCCCGAGGTGGGGCGGAGGCGTGGAACGGAATGGAATGGCTGCAAGTTTGTGAACGAGTTCTTCCTCATGGGTTCCGGAATGAACCCCCCGGCACTCCAAACTTGCCATGAACTCATTTCGCCTTTCATCCTTTTACTCCAGCTACCCCTAGACGATGGGACTTCGTTGGTCTCGAATGTACAACCTCCCTTCCCCCCTTCACTTCATATTTGATACACACCATCCCATGGATGGCTATCCCCCCCCCCCCCGCACACACAGGCACTGCTGACCTCGGCTCTGGCGCTGCCCGCCTGCTCGCTGGTGCGTGCGGCGGCGGAGGCAGCCCTGCCCGCACCCAGCGCCGGCCCTTCGTCTCTCTCCCCCTCTCCCGTGCGCCCTGGCGATCACAACACAGCTGCGGCCAGTGCTGCCGCCGTCACAAACGCTACAGCCGCTACAGCGCCAACCGCAGCAGCGGCAGTAGCAACCACTCCAGCACCGGAAGCGGCGGCAGTAGCACCCACACCAGCGCCGAAAGCGGCGGCAGTAGCTGTGCAGCTGGCGGGTGCGGTCTGGCCTGCGCCGCCGTACCGGCTGGTCAACCCGGCGGCGGGCTGGGGCGATTGCCTGCTGACGGCGGAGGTGCTGGGCAGCGGCCGCCGCACGCCGCGGGGGCTGGGCTGGGCGGCGGCGGCGGGGGTGCTGCTGGCGGGCTGCGGTGAGTGTGTGTGGGGCGGGGGGCAGGGGTTGCGGGGGTTGTGGGTGCGCCAGTGCTTGTGGGTGCGCGGGGATTTGATTTGGACCGCCTCATTGCCTTCTGAGCTGGTAAACTTGAGGGCAGTGCTTGCAGTCGCGCCGTATGTTCGCACGTTTGCAGTACATTACATTTGGGTAGGCACTGACACCGGCACGGGTGCCTACGTGTGTGTGTGTGTGTGTGTGTGTGTGTGTGTGTGTGTGTGTGTGTGTGTGTGTGTGTGTGTGTGTGCTTTCCCAATACGCAGACGACGGGCGTGTGCGGCTGGTGTCGCCGCTCAGTGGCGCCCAGGTGGGGCTGTTCAGCGGCGTGCACCAGGACTGCGTCTACTGCCTGCAGCTGAGGCCGCAGCGGCAGCACCAGCAGCGGCAGCAGCAGCAGCAGCAGCAGCAGCCGGCGCTGCAGGCGGCGGGGCCGCCGTCGCCGCCGCCACTGGTGGTGGCTACGGGCTCGGCTGACGGGGTGGTGGCGCTGTGGGATGGCGACACGCGCGTTCGGCTGGCGGAGCTCATACCGGGTGCGTGTCTCTGTGTGTGACATTGGTTACTAGGTGCGCGAATGGCGACATCCAACTTGAGCATGTTGCCTTGCAAATGGAGGAAGTGGTGCGGCCATTGTGTAGGGGATACGTGATCATTTGGGAAATACCTCTGCGCGCCGTGGGGGCTGGTCCTCGTACCCCATGCCTTTGCCGCGCCTTCCACCTACCCGTGAAGGCTTGCCCCCGCAACCTGAGGGCGATGTGGGCGAGGGTGGCGAGCAAGAGGCGGAGGCACAAACGGTGGGTGGTTGCCAGACCAGACGCAATCCTCATCCGCTTTGTCGTCCCTTCCATCGTCCATAGGGTTTACATATGCTCGGCAATCCGCAAAATGCGCCAACCACTTCCGCTTCACAAATCTCCAAATTACTATGTGATGCCAAACAGGTCACGTTTGGGTTCGACTTGTCGGAGCAGCGCGCCACCACTTCCGCCGCTGCCGCCGCCGCCGGCCACAAGAGCAGCTCGGGGGCGGTGCAGGTGCTCGCCTTCAGTCCGGACGGCGCCTGGATGGCTGTGGCCACAGGTGCGTGCGTGTGTCCTCATAATACAAGGCGGGTTGGCCCCGCGTGCGTGCCTTCCTTTTGGGCCCGCCCCATTGACTGATTCCACCGCAACTGACATTTCCACCGAAAATCCCCAAACCCCCACTCCGCACCCCTCCGGATCACGGCAGGCGACAAGTCCATCACTGTGTGGCACCTGGCCCCCAGCGGCCCAGCAGCGACGGGGCCAACCGGAGGCGCGGGTGCGGGTGCGGGAGCCGGTGCCGGTGCTGGTGCGGGTGCCGGAGCGGGTGGCGGCGCCCGCAAGGTGGTGGTGATGCCTGGCGCCCACACCGAGGACATCCGCGGCCTGGCGTTCATGGACACAACCTGGGGCGGCAGTAGCAGCGACGGCGGCAGCGACAGTAGCAGTAGCAGTGGCGGCAGTAGCAGTAGCACAGGCTGGGGCGCGCGGTGCGGCCTGCCGCCGCTGGTGCTGATGTCGGCGTCAGGTGAATGAGGGGCAGGATGCGGTCGTACCGGAGCATTTGCGTTTATCTCGTTGCTTTTCATCTCATGACGCCGTGCATCTTGTCTGCTCGCTGTATGCACAATGCCCGCCGCCGCGCCTGCAGAGGATGAGTGCATTCACGTCTGGGACCCTACTGGAGGCAGCAGCGCTGCTGGTGCCGCTGCTGGTGAGGGAGCGACAGCGGCCGCGACAGCGGCGGCGGCGGCGGCGGCGGCGGCAGCGCCTGCGGTGGTGGCGGCGCCCCTGCGCACCCTGCGCTGCGACTCAGAGGCGCAACAGGCCTACGAGGCCCATGGGCTGGAGCCCATCCCGCCACCTGCTGCTGCCTCTGGGTCCGCTCCTCACAGCGACCCCTGGTTCCTACACGGCGGCGCAGCCGCCACCGCACCTGCACCCGCCGCTACTGCTGCTACTGCCGCTGATGCTGATGCCGCTGCTACTGCCGCGACACAGCCGCCGCCGCTGCTGTCGGGTCTGGCGGAGGACAGCGAGGGCCCGGTGTCACGTGCCAGCTACAAACTGCCGCAGTGGTACTGCCTCATGCCGCTACAGCCGCTGCAGCCGCCGCCGCCACTGGCGGGGCAAGCAGGGATGGTGCCGCCGCCACTGCCGCCGGGCTGTCTGCTAGTGGGCTCAGGTGCGCAACAACCTCCCGTGTCGTGCGTGGGAACAGCGCGGGATGGGGCAGGCATTTCACAACCCTGAAGCACTGCGGGTGGCCGGGCACTGAGTTCCACATACCGTAATCCCACCGTATCCCCATCGCGCCTGTGTGCCGTGTTGCCGTGTTGTCGTGTTGCAGGCGCGGGCCCGGTGGCGGTGTGGGATGTGGCCGCGGGTCTGATGCGCGAGCGGCTGCGCGGCCACCACGACGCCGTCACCTGCATGGCGGCGGCGCCGGCGCCGGCTGCGGGTGCGGGTGCGGCTGGAGCGGGCACCGGGCCGCACTTCGCCACTGGCGCCACCAGAGGTGCGGCTTGCGGTTTCACAGGAACTGGCTGTGTGCAGGCGCGCACTTCCTGTTGTTTGGGGCTGGACTCTTGCAGGAAAACCACGCGTAAGAACTCCATTTCAGTGTACCTTCTCATAGACTGACATACATCAGCTGTACCCACCTGCTGCTGACTCCCCCCCTGCCCCCACCGCACTGCCGCAGGCGACTGCTCTGTCCGCCTGTGGCGCCACACGCCCTCCGCCGACCCCGCCGGCTGGGCGGCGGCACTACGGGTGCGCGCGGCCGGGAGCAGCGCCTGAGTCCCGGGGGAAGGGGGGCTGACGGTCGTGCCCCTGCTGACCGCGCACCTGCTGCTGCCGCCCTAATCCCACCCGCTACTTGCAAACTCTCGATTTGCGCCCCTGACCTTGTGTCGCGTGCTCCTTCATGCGCACCCACCACCCACTACACACCACACACCACACACCACACAGGCGGCCCGGCGCCAGGCGGAGGAGGACGCCAGCGCAGCGGCCGCAGCGGCGGCGGAGCGCAAAGCCGCGCGGGCGGCAGAGCGCGCAGCGGCCCGCGAGCAAGCACTCGCGAATGGCGGCGACGGCGACGGTGCTGCGCCGGCGGCTGAAGGAGGAGAGGAGGATGTCGAGGACTCCGAGGAGGAGGAGCAGGAGGTGCAGCTGCTGCGCTGCCGGCGGCCGTGCCAGTGGCAGTGTGTGTCGGTGCTGAGAGGCCACACCGCGCACGTGACCAGTGTGGTGTTCCTGCCGCCCGCGTCGCCGGTGCCTGTGGTGGCGGTGCCTGGAGGCGCCGGGCTGGCGGAGGCGTTTCGTGGCATGCGCGTGGCCTCGGGATCTGGTGAGTACCCTGGCTGGCGTCGGGTGATGGGGTGATCGGGTGGTCGGGTGGTGTTATGCAGGGGGAGGTTTGGTTGTGCGCCAAGGTATCCAAATATGGTTCACACGTTTAGGGTCACCAGTTGCAAGTACAGCAAACATGCATGCCGTGCTACCGACTTAGCCGCACACCACAGCACATGCATGTCAACACCCAACCCAACCAAACCCACAACATAATTCCTGTCGCCGCCACCGCCACCGCAGTGGACAACACCATTCGCATCTGGCGCGCGGACGCACTGGCGCCACCGCCGCCGCCGCCGGCGCTCGCGGCGCTGACTGCTGGTGCTAATGAGCCGGAGCCTCCGCCGCCGGCCGAGGCCGCCGCCGCCGCCGCCGCTGCAGGGCCGGGCGGGCGGGAGGCGGCGCCGCCCGGCCACGAGGGCTACCAGGTGCTGGCACTGGCGGTGTCGCCCGACGGCAAATACGTCCTCACCGGGGCAGGTGCGCGGCAGGCTGCAGCAGCAGCAGCAACAGCCGGAGGGGAGGTTCCGTTGGCCTTGCGCAAACAACCGGAGCGGTAACGGCGAGCCAGTCGGTCGGGTTGATCAGCGGTGACGTCAAGGAGGGCGGGGGGAGGTAGGGGGAGGTGGTGCCTTGGCATCCCGCCGCAGCGGTGATAGCCACGGTCAGGGGCTCTACTACTGTGCAGCTGTTGGGACACCGGTGACGTCAAGGAGGGCGGGGGGAGGTGTCGGCAGTTGTACACTTCGCGTACCGTGTACACCTCTTCCCTGCGCCGCCAACCTCCACCTCCTGCCTCCGCGCCCTCCCTGCACACACCCTCCTGCTCCCCCCTTCTAAAATAATCATGAATGTAACCCCCACCCCACCCCCCAGGCGACTTCACTGCCTGCCTGTGGGCGGCCGCCACCGGGCGCCACCTGCTCACCTTCCGTGGGCATCACGGAGTCGTGGGCGCGGTGGCGTTCAGTGCGGACAGCTCCAAGTGCGCCACCGGGGCAGGTGGGCGTGTTGGCGTGTGGGTACGGGGTGTGTGGTGTGTGCGCAAGCGTATCTGATCTTCACAGACGCGAGGAGGCGTTGCTGGTGGCGGTCTGTGCGGTTTCCAAACGTGGTCAACCGCGTGGCGAAACCTCGGCAAATGTGGTTGCTATTGAAGCGGTTATTTCCATCAGTCGCCGGAGTACCAGATCATTCGGGGCGCCTACCATTTCCGATCGCGCCCGACCCCTCTGCAGGCGACGGCGAGGTGCGGGTGTTCAGTGTGCCGGACGGCGGCTGGGTGGGCAGCTGCCGCGGCCACAAGAAGGCGGTCACGGGGACGGCGTTCTCGCCGGACGGCTGGAACATCGCCACGTCATCGGGTGCGGGGGGCTGCATGCGGTAGATAGCACGTGTACGGCTAGTACGGCAGTTTGTGCACGCGTGCGGTGGCAAGGCATGGGCAGATTGAGGAAGCTACCGTTCACGAGTCGATTCGAAAGGCGGTTGTCAGCAGCTACAGGTAATTTACGCACGGCGCTTGCCGACTGCTTGCATGTGTGTTCTGGACGTGCAGAGGACGGCACGGCGCGCATCTGGACGGTGCGCGGGCAGCAGGTGAGCGAGTGAGACAGCCCGCGAGATGCCGGTGCTGCTGCCGGGGTGTGCCGGAGCCGGCGGGGAGCCGAGGGAATTCTCCTGGGTAATTACAGCACTTACGGTAATACAGAAGCGCACACATGCTTCCCCCATGGATTCACTCCGGTCCTTCATGGATGGCTACCTGGCCCCCTCTCCTGCTGCTGGCCGTCCCCCACCCGCCCCACCCCACCCCCCACCCCTCACCCCCCAGACCTCTCTGCTGGAGGGCCACCCCAACGGCGCCACCGCTGTGGCCTGGTCGCTGGACGGAGGCGTGGTGGCCACTGGGGCGGCGCGAGGTGCGTACAGTCTGTGTGTGCGTGTGCATGTGCGTGTGCGCATGTGCGCATTTGCTTGCTTTGATGGCTGCAGATAAGGTTGCACGTACCTGGCAGGTATCTTGTCCCGTCTGGCCGTGGTGAGGCCCCTATCACCGCCCCCACCACCCCCACCCCCGAGTGCCCTTTCCCATCTACCCCACCCGTACCGACATCCGCAAGTTGTCAAAAACCCCACTCCACGCACTACTCCTCACGCACCCGACCCCGCGCACCCACCCGCCTCCTGCCGCAGGCAACCCCGGTGTGCAGCTGTGGGGCGCCCGCAACGGCATGCGCTACAACACCCTGAGGTACCACGTGTCCGACGTACTGCTGCTGCGCTTCGGCGAGGCGCTGGAGGAGCCGCCGTTGCCGCCGCCGCTTGCTGCTACAGCCACTGCTACAGCCAGCGGGGCGGATGGTGATGCTGCAACTGCAGGTGGACGGGAGGAGGGCGGCAGGGGTACGGCCGTGGCGGCGGCGCCGCCGCCGGAGCCGCCCCGGAAGCATACGCTGCTGCTGTCGCACGACGCGCGCGGGCTGACGTGTGTGTGGAACGTGTGGGGCAATGCGGGCCTGGTGCTGGACTTCTATGGCCAGGTGCGTGCGGGACGGGCGAGTGGCTCACTGGGTGGCTGTGCAGCGCGGTGAGGGGCGGAGGGCCGAGGGGAGCAGTGTGCGTGCGTGTGGGCGCGTTCCCGGGCGTGCGTGCGTGCGTGTGTATGTGCGTGCGTGCGTGCATGCGTGCGTGTGTGGAGGGCGCTTGTGCTGGGCGGGGCGGGGTCAGTGGGGCGGGCGGGGGAAAGGCTCATTGGGTGGCTGTGCAGCGCGCTGGCTGCGTGTGGGCATGAACACCAGCGGCGGCGAGGGGAACGTGCCGGATCCCTCTAGTCCGGTCAACTCAACGGCCACACCCCTCTGTGGTTGAACACACACGCACACACACACACACACACACACACACACACACACACACACACACACACACACACACACACACACACACACACACACACACACAAGGGTTTGCACCCTTGAGAGCGTGTGGACACTAATCCCCCCTCGAGGTTAGAGTAGCGGGGGTTGCGCGATTACCGGTTGGTAAGACCGGCGGCTCACCGCAGCAGGTATGCGAGGTAACTTCAGGTAATATCCGTAAACCGTCGCTTTGCTGCATCGCATGCACTGTCTTTGCGCAACGTTTTCCTTGTGCTCTTTAACACACACACACACACACACACACACACACACACACACACACACACACACACACGGCCGCACACGCACAGGGCGCTGACCTGGTGGGCTCCAAGCTCCTGTGGCTCAAGGTGAGGGCTGGCGGGGTCGAGAGCCCAAATGGGGGAGGGACTAAGAGAGGGAGGGACAACGAGCTGGGTTTCGGTTGTTCGCTCACATGAGACACATCCCAACCCGGAGTACAGCCACCTTACTTGCCTTCGGGCCTCGACCTTCCATGCACTTCCCAACTTGTGCAACCCCACCATGCACACACCCACACAGGACCGGGCGCTGCAGTACGCAGACCTGCAGGTGGGTGGGGCGGTGAGGGGCCTGCTGAGGGGCCTAAAGGCCAGGCTGTGCTAATGTTGTCAGCAGATGTTGTTCCCTATCTATTGCGACTGCGAGATGCCGCCCCTGCTCCATACCTGCTTCCCGCGTCTTTTCCGATATGCGTCCCTTCGCATTGCCCCACCCTCACCCCAGGAGCTGTGGGATCCAAAAGTCAAGGGCACAAAGGAGGAGGCGGCAAGGAAGGAGCAGGCGGCGGCGGCGGCGGCGGCAGCAAGCGAAGGTGGATGTGAAAGCGGAGGCCAGAAGCAGATGCCGAAGCAGCAGCAAGGTGGAGGCAGTGGAGATGGCGGGGAGAAAGTGAAGGAGGGGGAGGCGGAGGAGGAGGCACCGGCGCCTGCAAGGCCGCCGTCCTTCCCCGCCCTCCTAACCACGCGGGCGCTGGCCGCACTGTCGCCTCCGGGGGAGACCGTTGAGCTGCTAGGCGGGGGGCCGGGCCTGGGGTTCGTGGCGGCCATGACTGACAAGCAGCGCCTGTACTTGTTCGCTCTTAGCTAGGTGCCCAAAGCTGGGCACGCGCATAGGTGCCGCCCCGTGTCGCCGGTAACGATGACCAAATCGGGCCACGCCCCAGCTTAATCGGGCCACGTTCTTGTTAACCTTCAGAAGTTTGTGAGCAACCTAGCTTTGATATGTTGAATGATCATTACCGTCATTACGCTTCTACATAACCCACAGTATCTGGAGTTCCCATAATGTCAGGACTACTATGAAGTGTGAAGACCGAGACTCAACGTCACGCCCCGGCATGCAGTGTTCACTGCAGTGTTCAGTGCCATAAGTGTCCTGCTGGGTAAAGATGGCGCAGGATGGAATGACAGGAGCAGGCGGGCGAGTGGGTGCCGGCGGCTCTTCGCTGGAAAACCCTGTCGACCATAAAAGAATAAGTGAACGCCTGCACAGAGTTGCTATGTTCGTTATCGAGGCTCGACGAAGGCAGTCGCAGGCCCCAGCAACGGTAGCGAAATGGCTCAAGACGGCTACAAACGTGGCGCAGGGGCTATGCAGCCTTCTTGAAACCGCCCCGTTAGGAGCGTCTATCGCTGCCAAGGCCCTAGGCAAGGTCTTCGAGCAACTTGAGGCTGCGCTTGCCCTCGGGCCCGCCGTCAGCATGCTGGTGCTGGACGTCATCCTGGTCTACGAGGTGCTCAACCGGCTATGGGAGCTCAGACACGACTCCGCACGCGATTCGACCAGTCACGATAGCAACGTGGATCAGCGGCAGCAGGAGCCGGAGCAACATCAGCAGCCGCAGGAGCAGCAGGATCAGGAGCCGGAGCAGCAGCAGGCGCCGCAGGAGCAGCAACGTGAAGAGGAGCACACGACCCCTGCTCTGACCCCTGCTGAGGAGGGACCCAAAGCGTTGGACTGGTGGCATGTGCTCTGCTGCTGCAGGAGCAGGTCCAGCGCCAAAGTACACCCGGCTCAGTCCGCCCCGGTGCCGGCCCCAACAGGCGCCGCTGCTGGCTCTCCCAGCGGAGGCGGAGGCCAGCGCGGAAACCAAGCTGATATTTCCGGCGCTGCCGGTTCTTCTTCTGCACCAGGCGACGGAGATGCTGAGGCGGCGCTGGAGGCAGCTAGCAACACATTGGGCGACTTCGCGATAGCCAAGACGGCGGGTGCCATCCACGCTGCCCTGTTGAGGCTGGTGAGTCAGTTTCAACCCGTACAGCCGTTCCATTCTAGTTAACGGTATTGATCCTGAGACTATGCCTCCGCCATCGTGCCTCTCGACATGCCTATCCATTCCCAGCAGGCCCCCCTCCAACTAGCTTCCTCCTGCAGCCTGCTGCCTCCCGCCCATTCCTCCGACACCTGCCACTTCCCGTTTCCCCATTTATGACCGCCATTGTGCCGCAGGCTCTGGATGAGGCGAGCACCCTGATTACGGACATTCGCAGACGCAACTTGATCGCGACGTCGGTCGGCGCCGGCACGATGCTCGAGGACATAAAGGCGGCGGCGGTGTTTCTCTCAAGCGCACGCGAGCGCTTCTGTGAGGCCGTCACGACGGGCAAGGTGTTTGGCGAGTACGCGGCGGAGGGCATCACGCAGCTGCGCGCGGTGCAGCGCGGCGAGATGCCGGAGGGCGGCTCCATCCTGCTGCGCAGCATCCCCAGCCAGCGGGGACAGGGTGAGTGCGCGTGTGCGTGCATGGCGCAGTGCAGGATACGGTTAGGCATTGATTGGTGATGCTTGTTTCGGTGTTTTGGCAGCTCGCTTTGCTTGATGTTAGCTGCTGCTAGATGGCAGCGGATGTGGCAGACGTTATGTACGGGTATGCTTGCGTGCCGGCTTGACCTTTCCTAATGTTGCTTGTACATGTGCGCAGCCGTCAAAGCCAAGCTGTTCAAGGTGGACGCCGAGACGACCAACGCGATGAGCAAAGAGGTGCTGGACCGCCTTGCCGGCGGCGGAGCCGCGGCAGGGCCGCCGGACAGGGATTGGCAGGCGGTGCTGGAGTCGCAGCCCAAGTGCATGGCCGTCACGTCCAGCAAGCTGGAGCAGTGCTCGCGGGATCCGGTGCAGTTGTTCTTGGTCAAGAAGGGCGGGGAGCTGGCGGCGGCGCTGTGCCTGTGCAAGCAGCACGGCACCGGATACCAAGACGAGGCGCTGCTAATGCAACCCCTCGCGAATGGCTACACCGCTGAGTCCACGATCCCGCGGCCGGGAGGCGTGTACGCGCCGCCGCTGGAGGAGCTGAACTTCACAACGCTGGGGGGCGCCGCTGCTGGCGGTGGCGGCGGCGGCGCAGACGGCACCGGCGCCGCTGCTGGCGGCGGCGGCGGCGCGGGCGGCGGCAGCGGCGGCGGCGCGGGCGGCGCCCTGCCGTTCGACAACTGCCGCGCGGTCTTCCGCATGACGGTGGAGCAGCTCCGCCGCGTCCGGGACGGCGGTGGAACCAGCGCCTGGGACGCACTTTGCAAGAGGCTTTGGTCGTCGGCTGACATCAAGCACTCGTGCGCGCGCTGTGAGGCGCCGCAACCCAAGTCGATTTGGGCTGACACGTCGGGCGCCCCAGGCGCGCCCTCGTACCGTATGCTAGTCGTGTGCGGCGATTGCCGGAAGGGGAAGCACCTGAAGGACAAGCCCGTCTGTTGGGTGGAGCTGCACTACAGCTCAAAGAACTTCACTCCGGAGCAAAAGAACGTGGCGTGGACTCACTTTTCGCGGCTGTGGGGCGGCGCCGATGTTGGTGGCGGTGGCGGCGCCGATGGTGGTGGCGGTGGCGGCGCCGATGGTGGTGGCAGAGGCGGCGCCGATGGTGGCAGTAACAGCTCCGGCGCCGCAGGTAGCAGCAACGGCGCCACAGGTAGCTGTGGGCCTTCGGGCAGCGGCGGCGCGAGCGGCGACCGGCCTTCGGGCAGTGGCGTTGCAGTGGCCTCTGGTGTCCTGGGCACAGCCGCCCGCCAACCACTGCCGCCTGTCAAAGCGCCCGCTAGTGGGCGGCAGTAGACAGCAGCACGGCCTTCTGCCGCTTCCGCTGTTGTGCCAGTTGTTGGCCGCATCAACAAGAGGCCAGCAACGCGGCGCAGCAGGCAAGCAGCCACATTGAACGCGCTGGCGGCGGTTGCGGCGACGGTTTGGGTGGGGGAGGAGGAAGAGGAGCAGCCAGAGGGCTCCCTGCCGGTGCCAGAGGGCCCCCTGCCGGTGCCAGCCAGACGGGCCGCCGCGGTGCGCACCCCCTTAACGTTCCTGCACTGGGCTTCCAGACGCTGCAACCTGACGAGCGCATCCACGGCTGCAAGGCCTTGTTCCGCCTGACACGGGAGCAGCTGTGCAGCTACCGGGACGGCGGCGACGCGGCCTGGTGGCAGCTCATCGGCGACCTGCTTGCGGCCAAAGCCGGCCGGCCCGACTGCGGCTGCGCCCGGGCCGCCTGCACCCAAAATAACAAGGCCAGTGTGTTGCTGGCGGAGTGGAGGGCGGAGGGGCAGCAGCAGTACGGCATGATCGGCGTTTGCGGCGGCTGCTGGGGGGCCAAGTGGGCGGGAGAGGCTGATAAGGACGGGTGGAAGGGCTTGTACCACACGAAGCACTCTGGGGAGCGAGGCGGGCAGGTACCTGAGCACGCTATGCCAGTAGGTGGGCAAGGCTGAAGCTAGCGTAACATCCTTGCAATACGTTGCGGTACACTGCGAAGGTGTAAGCCAGCCGGTCGCATGGAGCAAGCAAGTAGCGGTGCGGCTAGTGCGGCATGCATGCATACATGTGGCTTGCTGTCTAGAGTTTCATTTGTGCATTTACGACCCCTCCTGACCGGCCGCCTGGCGAGCATGACGCGTGGCGGATGTTGTTGCAATGATGTCAATGGCGGCACGGCGTTCATCACCGCACATAGCTGGACAGCTATTGGCGCGGTCACGCGCTGTTAAATGTGTAGGGCTGATGCATGGGTGGGTGACACCTGGGTGGCGCGTGTGTGTGTGACGTCGCAAGGTAGGGGCCATCATTTTCGGATTCTTTGTAGCTGGCGCAATGTGGAGTTCGCCGGGGTGCATTGGGGTACCGCGGGTTTCCATTAACTAATGCCGCTGAGACACGCGGCTGGGCCAAGCACGCGGCAGCGGGAGCGGGGCGGGGTGGCATGCGGGTGGTTCTGTGCGTGCGCGCGTGCGGCGTGGCGGCGTGGGCGTGATCACATTAACGTAAGCCGGATATTGGCCGGATGAAGGTCTGCATGCTGTGTGCTGAGATGGCAGCTAGCCTGTTTTGGGTGAAGGACTCTCGTTTCTTACTTCGGTATGCTGTCAGGCAGTAGTGTTGGTGGTCAAGCGTTGGCTTAATGGGCTGGTTGCCTTCAAGGTGCTTTGGTGGTGCGGTGTGGTGTGGTGCTGGGGCTGCTGGTGAGCATTCGTCTGTTGGGTCGTTCTCCGGCCATTTTGCATAAGTGGTGGTGTCCCTTGCCTGCGCGGGTGTGATAAAAAACGAAACGAAAGCCCGCCATCGGAGTTACTTACCAATACCTACCAGTTCACCGAGCGTCGCGTGGTTGCCGTCACCCAGGTAGTCATACTTATTCGCGATAAGCCTGTCACCCCACGGGCGACCATTCGGCCTGACCCCGCCACCGCCACACGGCCGCCGCCCTTCCCCGCCTTCCTGACCACGCGGGCGCTGGCCGCGCTGTCGCCGCCCGGGGAGACCGTTGAGCTGCTGGGCGGGGGGCCGGGCCTGGGGTTCGTGGCGGCCATGACCGACAAGCAGCGCCTGTACCTGTTTGCAAGCAAGTAGGTAGATGGCGATGACAACAGGTTGAAGGCATAGTTCAAGGCTGTTGGGGCTCAAGGGGGCATGTACACGACTTACCATGGGAGCACGGCAACATGTGAATTAGCTCGCTGCTGCTGCTGTCGCCGGGCTAGCTACTTGGGTGCAGCGCCGGCCTGTACCGGCGCTGCTTTCGTGTTGCTCCCAACTGTTTACTCTTATGTGCACAAACAACGGATCAACGTCTGTAACGGACTCTGGTGGACAGCGCATTTGGTCCCGGAAGTTGGGGCGTCTTCGGGTCGCAGCCAAGCCTAGGCGCGCAGGCGCCTAGCAACGTCACTCTAGCCTATGCATGCCGACCATGTATCACCGGTCAGCTGAGCTGCCAACACGGACTAGTTTGGCGAGGAGACAGCTGCCGGCTCCGCATGTCGGTGGCGGCGCCGGCAGGAATGACACGGCCCGACACGACAGCCCAGGGTGCGTGATGGGACAGAGTTTAGGCAGGTTGGCGAGGTCCCGTAGGGCGTGCCGTAGGGTGCAGCTGATGCCCATATGGCCATATCCCAAGCAGACGGCAGACAGCCCAGGGTGCCCAAATGGGTTGCCGGCACGGTTGTGCAGGAATGATTCGCCAGGTGGCCATGACTAGACATATACATGCAGTATATTGCTCTTGATTGTATCCCGGGGCAGTATGCGAAGCTCTGCCGACCAGGAAGGATCAGGTAGGGTCGCAACCGGGCCCTCAAGCAGCCATTTTCGCAATGCTTTATCATTTCCATGTCCATTCTCTATTATCAGCCGCGGTTAGGACTTCTCTACTAGGGCTAAAGCGGCTCTTCGTGCAGGTAGTCGGCATGTTGCTGCATTTCGCAAGCTCAACAAGCGGGCCGTCGACCCCAGAGCTTACAAAAACATGTCATATATCATACGTAGGGGCTGTGGACGGTGCGCCGGGCGGGCACGCCCTGCTCTGGCTAAACGCCCGTCAGACCCCGCAGCATGGCGTCCATGTATGATCACCAATATGTTATGTTCTACTTTATTTGATATACACTGCGGCTGCCTGGTCATACGTTTGATGAGTGACTGAAACAGTTCTCAACCGAATTCCGTCATGATCCCACGTGCATTATGAAGATAGCAATTCCACAGGCGATGCCCGTGTCAGATAGGATTTGCATTATCACATAGTAACTGGATTTCGGAAATGGCAATGGACAGCAGTTGGGCTGCCGCTGCCGCCGACGGCTTGTCGCCGAGCAATGAGAACACAATCAACTACGATGGCATACGGATGGGTCTGCGTAACCTCGCCATGTCTGTTATCGAAGTTCGGCGAAGGCAGTCGCAGGCCCGGAGGAGGCGTTGGAATGGTTTAAGAAAGTAACAGACGTGGCGCAGGAGCTGTGCAGCCTTCTTGATCAAGCCCCATTAGGAGCGTCGATTGGTGCCAAGGCGCTGGGCGCGGCCTTCGAACAACTCGGGGATGCGCTCGCCCACGGGCCCGCCGTCAGCATGCTGGTGCTGGACGTCATCCTGGTCTACGAGCTGCTCACCCGGCTGTGGCAGCTCCGTAAGGATGCGACGCCAGAGTCTGCCGAGAGGGACGCGGCCGCCATGCGTGATGAGGTCGGCGGTCAGGCCGTGACGGGCGGGCGGTTTCGGCAGGTCGCCGCCTGGGTGCAGGGCCTGTTCCGCCGCAGCAGGCGCAAGGCCGGCGGAGCCGGAGAGGCGCCACAAGCTGGTGCATGCGGAAACCCTGCTGCTGCCCCGCTTCTTGGCGGCGGCGGCGGCGGCGGCGGTGCCAGGCACAGCGGCCCTGTTTCAACAGCGGCGGCCGCGGCTGCTGCGTCCAGTGACGGCGCTGGCGCGCGCGGGCGCGGGGCGCCAGCAGGCGACGGCAAAGATGAGGCTGCAGTGCTCAGGGCAGCTGGGGAAATCATCATGGGCAATTACGCGGTAGCCAGGACGGCGGGTGAAGTCCACGCCGCCTTGTTGAGGCTGGTGAGTCAGTTTCAACCCGTACAGCCGTTCCATTCTAGTTAACGGTATTGATCCTGAGACTATGCCTCCGCCATCGTGCCTCTCGACATGCCTATCCATTCCCAGCAGGCCCCCCTCCTTCTTAAGCATACCGTATGCTGCTGTGTGCCAAAGGCTTTGAGTGCTGTCCTGACTTGCGCAGGATGGGGTGGGTCTTGATATTCCACGTCAAAGTCATGCGTGTTCGAGAAACCCTTTCGTTTACAAAGGCGTTTTTTGGTAGTCGGGTGTAGTTGGAGTAGAGGCGGCGCTGTCGGTCGTCGGCCTGCGACGGGTTTCCACGGCGGGTTTCAGGGCATTGGAGCCGGCAAGTTGATTCCTACACCAACCCTGCTGTAGGGACTCCTTGCAATCAAGCTGACACCGTGATGTGTGCCGCCGCCCGTACTTGACATGCACCATAAGGACGTATGCGGGCGTGATCTTGCTTACTCGCTCGTTGATGGCCGCCCTTACGCCGCAGGCCCTGGATGAGGCGACGGCACTGATCGGAGCGACCCGGCGGAGAAGTGGCATGATTTGCATGGCGGTCAACGCTGGCCAGATGCTCGAGGACGTAAAGGCGGCGGCGGAGTTTCTCTCGAGCGCACGCGAGCGCTTCTGTGAGTCCGTCACGACGGGCAAGGTGTTTGGCGAGTACGCTGCGGAGGGCATCACGCAGCTGCGTGCGGTGCAGCGCGGCGAGATGGCTGAGGGCGGCTCCATCCTGCTGTGCAGTGGCAGGCAGCGGGGACAGGGTGAGTGTGCATGTGCGTGCGTGGCGGGGTGCCCGATACGGTTTGACATGGATGATATAGATGATACCGTACTTTATTTCGGTGTTTCAGCAGCATACCTACTGATGGAATGCTAGCTGCTGGATGGCGTCTGAATGTGGCAGACCTCATGTACGGTATGTACGGTATGCGTAACCTTTCCTAATGTTGCTTGTACATGCGTGCAGCCGTCAAAGCCAAGCTGTTCAAGGTGGACGCCGAGACCAACGCCATGAGCAAAGAGGTGCTGGACCGCCTTGCCGGCGGCGGAGGGCCGCCGGACAGGACCTGCTGGCAGGCGGTGCTGGGCTCGCAGCCCAGGTGCATGGCCGTCACGTCCAGCAAGCTGGAGCAGTGCTCGCGGGATCCCAAGCAGCTCTTCCTCATCTGGAAGGGCGGCAGCGGCGGGGACCTGGCAGCAGCGCTGTGCCTGTGCCAGCAGCACGGTACCGGCTACCGAGACGATGGGTTGCTGATGATGCAAACCCTCGCAAACGGCTACACAGCTAAGCACGTGTTCCCGTGCGCACCGCCGCTGACGGAGCTCAACTTCACGGAGCTGGGCGGCGCCGCTAGCGGCAGCGCGGCTGGCAGCAGCGGTGCTGCCGACGGCGGCGCGGGCGGCGCCCCGCCGTTCATCAACTGCCGCGCGGTCTTCCGCATGACAGTGGAGCAGCTCCGCCGCGTCAGGGACGGCGGTGGGCCCAGCGCCTGGGACGTGCTCTGCAAGCGGCTCCGGTCGTCGGCTGAAGCCAAGCACTTGTGCGCGCGCTGTGGCACCCCACCCAAGTCGGTTTGGGCTGATGCCGCGCCGGACGCCCCGCGCGCACCCTCGTACCGCATGTTGGTCGTGTGCGGCAATTGCCGGAAGGGGTTAAACCCGAAGGGCAAGCCCGGTTGGGTGGAGCTGCACTACAGCGCAGACACATTCACTGAGGAGCAAAAGGACACGGCGTGGAATCACCTTCTGCGGTTGTGTGGCGACGCTTCCAGCGGCCGATGATGGTCGCGATGATGGCCGTGGCGGTGGTGGTGCCGCCGGTGGCCGTGGCAGCGGTGGCTGGCGGGAGCGGCGGCTGACCGTTGGGCAGTAGCGGTGCTGTGGCCGCTGGTGTCCTAGGCACAGCAGCTGCTGCCTCTGGGATGAACAACGGCCGTGGCGGTAACCAGCCACTGCCACCCGTCAAAGCGCCCGGGCTGCAGTGGCCAGCATCAGGGTTTGCCGTTGCCGTGGACGGTGTGTCGGCCATCAGTGCCGCAGCAGCAGTACGCAAGCAGCGCGGCGAAGGCCAGCAGCCATATGACGCAGTGGCGGCGACGCCAGCAGCTGCGGCGGCGGTTGCGGCGGCGGTTGGGGTGGAGGAGGACAAGAGGAGCAGGCAGCCAACGGACTCCCTGCCAGTGCCAGCCAGCCGGGCCGCCGCGGTGTGGGCCGCCTGACACGGCGGGAGCAGCTGCACAGAGACCGGGGCGGCGGCGACGCGGCCTGGAAGTAAGCAGCTCATTGGCGTCCTGTGGGCGGCAAAAGCCGGCCGGCCCGGGTGCGGCTGTGCCCAGGCCGCCTGCACCCGAAACAAGGCCAGTGTGTTTCTGGCGGAGTGGAGGGCGGAGGGGCAGCAGCAGTACCGCATGATCGGTGTCTGCGGCGGCTGCTGGGGGGCCAAGTGGGCGGGAGAGGCTGATAAGGACGGGTGGAAGGCCGTGTACCACACGAAGAACCCTGGGGAGGCGGGTAGGTACCTGAGCACACTATGTCAGTAGGTGGGCAAGGCTGGGGCTAGATAGCCCAACATCCATGCAATACGATACGGTACACGGCGAAGGTGTAAGCCGCATCGCACAGGCGATCGCATGGAGCAAGCAAGTAGCGGTGCGGCTAGTGCGGCATGCATGCATGTATGTTGCTTGCTGTCTAGAGTTTCATTTGTGCATTTACGACCCCTCCTGACCAGCCGCCTGGCGAGCATGACGCCTGGCGAGTGTTGTTGGAATGATGTCAATGGCGGCACGGCGTTCATCATCGCACATAGCTGGACAGCTATTGGCGCGGTCACGCGCTGTGAAATGTGTAGGGCTGATGCATGGGTGGGTGACACCTGGGTGGCGCGTGTGTGTGTGTGTGTGTGTATGACGTGACAAGGTAGGGGCCATCATTTTCGGATTCTTTGTAGCTGGCGCAATGTGGAGTTCGCCGGGGTGCATTGGGGTACCGCGGGTTCCCATTAACTAATGCCGCTGAGACACGCGGCTGGGCCAAGCACGCGGCAGCGGGAGCGGGGCGGGGTGGCATGCGAGTGGTTCTGTGCGTGCGCGGGTGCGGCGTGGCGGCATGGGCGTGATCACATCAACGTAAGACGGGTATTGGCCGGATGAAGGTCTGCATGCTGTGTGCTGAGATGGCAGCTAGCCTGGTTTTGGTGAAAGACTCTCGTTTCTTACTTCATTGTGCAGTCAGGCAGTAGTGTTGGTGGTCAAGCGTTGGCTTAATGGGCTGGTTGCCTTCAAGGTGCTTTGGTGGTGCGGTGTGGTGTGGTGCTGGGGCTGCTGGTGAGCATTCGTCTGTTGGGTCGTTCTCCGGCCATTTTGCATAAGTGGTGGTGTCCCTTGCCTGCGCGGGGTTTGCCTGATAGCCGCGCGTGTGCCAAGTGTTAGTTTATCCTGTCCTCATCTTCCGGTCATTGATTGGTCCCCTGTCAACTTCCCTGCCGCTTCCTCGTGTGTCGTGTCTTGCCTGCGAGGTTGTTGGCTGCGTTTATCTTTTACGGCATTCTGTTGTTGGTGGTGAGCTATAGATGGTGTGGTTACCGGCACGTTGCAGTAGTGCATGCGCCTGAGAAGCCCCACGGGGGTATCGTGTGATCAACCGGCCGTCGGGCCGCCGGGATTTGTTCGCCTGGCCGGACAGCGCCTGACAAACAAGCTCATCCGTTCTTACACGTGCCGGTCAAGATCATCTCCCCATGCATTGAGGTAACACGGCTTTGACTCTGCAGAGGCGTTGATGATAGATGCCGCAACACTAATGTACATGGGACGTCCACCTGCCCTCTCACTGTGAAACGGTGCGCGCACACCAAGGCGCACCCCCACTCATCTCAGTGAGCAACGTGTAGAATCCCACATCCGGCATTCCTAGCCATCTCAAGTACGCACCCAGCCGCTAATTGTGTGTACATTTGGAAAGCGCAGCCACGAAAAGAAACACCACCGTTGGCAAAGTGCCTGTCGTCATAGCAAACCTCAACAAGGCGACATCCGTCTGGTGCCGATTTCATTTCTTGGTTTTCTTCAATAGACATATAAATGCTTCTACTTTGCCAAGTGCTCTCGCGCGCGTGCACCTGCCGCGTGTGTGTAGGTGATGGCAGGTGGCGGCGTGTTCCAGAACAACAGTCTCATGAGGGGTGAGGGGTGAGGGGGCAGTGTTGCAGCCCCGCCCCATTGCGTGTATGCATGCGTGTGTGCAAAGTGCCGTAAATGCCAGCCGTCAGTCCGGTCAACTGCAGCTGCCAGCAGCGCCGCCGCCGCCCACCATCTCATGTCTGTGAATCCAACCAATCAAGCCGCATTCCTGAAACAACCTGCCAGCAGAATGCGCGTGTGGCGAGACGAAAGACATACAACAACAACAACAACCCCCGCAACAATCTGAAGCGCTGCCGGTGACTCACTGGCTGGTTGCATTGCGGGGCGCTGCCGGCGGCGAGCATGCTTCGGTAATCACCTACCGGCCGACAACCTACGCGGCGCAAACATGTGTGTATCACTAGTTCCCTTCCCTTTGCGAATGCATCCATCCCTGTGGAGCAATGCGCCCCACGGGATCATCTTTAGCGTTAATCAACATTCGTCCAGTGACCCGTCCTAATGATGAACGGATTGTCCTCCTGTAAATGCCCGCCCCTGAAAAACAATGAACACCCCTGAAGCAATGAACAGAGCATCCCCAGCAAAGGAACCGCGTGGCTGACTGAAGGTCGTCCACGTAAGAGCTTAGATAACCGTTAGCAAGACATCGGTACACACCCTTCTTCGTCAAGCAAGCTTCCAAACAGATGTGGAACTGACCAGTGCGCATCCTGAATAGCATGCACTTCCAGTCGCTGTACCGCACCACACGCACAGCGGTCATTCCTGAAGCCTGGCGTGGCTCCCTCCCCTGCCCCGGTGTGGCTTCAACATAACGTACGCCGGCTCGCATCCCGCCCCACCACACCGCTGGCTGAGACGCCACCCGCCTCCCGCCCCGCCCTGCTGTCGACTGCATGCTCACGCAAAAATTACGCGCGGCCCGCTGCGCGCCTGGACCGCCACCCGCCCGTCCCCACCACCACCGCTTGCTCCTGCCTCGCCGCCGCCACCAGTGCTGCACCGCAGCGGTGGCGGCGGCGGGGGCGGCACACCGCCACCGGCCTTGACGCCGCGGCCGCTGCTCCGCCCCTTGGCCGACGGCGCGCGGCCGGTCGCAGACACTGCCGACTTGGCCACCGCAAACAGCGCCGCTGCCGCCGCCACAGCCGCCGTTATCTCGTCCTCCTCCTCATCCTCGCCCACCTCCTCGTAGCCCTCCCCTCCCTGCTCCTCCCCGCCACTTAGGCCCTTCAGCCGACCGCCACCTCCGCCGCCGCCGCCGCCTCCAGTGACGGAGCTCGCAACGGAGCCCGCCCTGGAGCGACCGGGGGTGGTGGGCGGCGGCGGCGGCTTGGGCAGACCCAGCCTCTGCAGCACCATGGAGCGACGCGTGTCGAGGCCCATGCGGGTGCGGTGCACCACGCGGCTGTCGCGGGAGCGCAGCACCGGCAGCGGCTCGTCGTCATCATCGTCGTCGCCGCCGCCGCCAGTTGTGGTCTCAGCCTCGCTCTCTGCCCCCTCCTCGTCCTCGTCTTCGCCCGAGTAGGCTGAACCGTCATCACTGCCGTCACGGCTCCCACGGGAAAGCGCGTCCTCCCCGCCGGCGTCGCCATGACAATGCCTCACCGCGGCCGCCGAGGCCAGCTGCTGCGGCGGCTGCTTCCAGCCCGCTGCCGTGTCGTTTGCTCGCGCAGCCGTACGCGACTTGGCGCGGCCGGCTGTCATCGCCAGGTCAGCCGCCGCCGCCGCCTCGTCCTCCTCCTCACACTGCTTGTCGCCGCCGCCGCCGCCGGCGCCATGCGCACGTGCCGCGGTGCGGGACTTGGCACGGCTCGGGTCCACACCAGCCGCCGCAGCCACGGCAGCGGGCCCCACCTTGTATCCGGCACCGCCGCCGCCGCCGCTGCCGCCTCCAAAGCCCAGCACGCGCGCCGCGCGCTGCGTGAAGGCACGCCACACGCTCTTCTCCTCCTTCTTCCCCTTCTGCATCTCACCAGCCCCGTCGCGGCAATGAGCCTCCCAACCATCGCCATTATCGCCGCCGTCATCGTCATCGTAGCGACTGCGGCCGGGCCTGCCGCTCACGGTCCGGCTCAGCACCCTCTCCTCCCACTCCTCCCCCTCGCCCTCGCTGTGGTGGCGCTTGTCGCCGCTGCGCCGCGTGCCGTGCATGGCGCTCGTGCCCTTGCCCTTGTCAGTGCCGCTTCCACCGCCGGCGGCTCCCAGGCGTGACGTCGCCGCCTTGACAGGCTGGCTGGTGCCCTTGGCGGCGGCGCCCCCGCCACCACCACCGCCGCTGCCGCCCGACAGGCGCGGCAGCAGTGCATTCAGGGCGCGGCCGGCAAAGCTGCTGCCGCGGCCGCCAGGTCCGCCCGCCAGAGCCTCCGCCGTGCGACTGCCCTTGCCGCCACCGCCGCCGCTGCCACGGCTCTTCCCCTCGCCGCTGCCACGGCTCTTCCCCTCGCCACTGCCACGGCTCTTCCCCTCGCCACTGCCACGGCTCTTCCCCTCACCGTTGCCCCTGACTCCCTTGCCTCTCTTGTCACCGCCACCTTTGCCGCCCTTGCCATCGGCGCTGCCCCGGTAGCAGATCTCGTCCGCGGCCTCCATTGCGGCGTAGCGCGCGCGCATGCGCTCCCGCTGCAGGTTGTCGCCGAAGAACCACTCTGCCGCCGCCAGGTCGTCTTCCTCGTGGTAGCGGAAGGTGCCGGCGGCGGCGGAGGTGACGGACAGCGCGCGGTGCGGCGGCGGCGGTGGCTGGAGAGGCGGGCGGGCGGCGAGGGTCGCAGGGGCGGCGGCGGCGGCGGCAGTAGCTGCGGCGGCAGTAGCAGTAGCAGGGGCAGTGACGGCATCTAGCTCCAGCTGGGATGCAGACACGACCCTGCTGCTGCTGCCAGCGCCACCGACAGTGGCGGTGCCGGCTGTAGCACCTGCAGTCGGCGGCGCAGAACGCAGGCCACTGCTGCTGCTGCCCTTCTGGGCGCCTCGGGCGCCGGCGCCGGCGCCGCTGCCGCCCTTGCCGCGGCCGCCGCCGGTGCCAGCGGCCCAGAGGTCCCAGTCCACGTCATCCAGGCCCGCCGCCGCCAGCCTGGCATCATCAGCGTCGCCGCCGCCGGCGGCGGCATTTGCGGCATCGGCGAATGCGGCGGCGTCGCCGTCGGGCATGAGAAGGGAGGCGCGGCGAGTGGCCAGCATGAGCGCGCCTGCCGCCGCGTCCACCGACCCACGGTCCCGCAGCCACAGTGGCGGCGGCGGCAGCACGCCGTCGCCACCACCAGCGGCGGCGATTTGGCCGCCGTCTGCCGCGGCGGCGGCGGCCGCCGCCGCCGCCATTGGGGTGGCGAGTGAGCCCCAGGTGTTGGCGTGCGTGGCAGTGGCGGCGGCGGCGGTGGCGGGGGACATCAGGCCTAGGCCCGGGAAGTCCAGGCTGCGGCGGAAGGCGGCGCCGGGCAGCTCGAGTGCGGTCATGGAGTGTGGACTCAGCAGCACCGCGGAGGTGTAGGGGGTGTGGGTGGAGAAGGAGGCGGAGTGGGTGGCGGTGTGGGCGCCGCCCGAGCCACAGCAGGCGGAGGCGTCGACTCTGAAGGAGGCGTCCAAGGCGGCGTTTGTGATGTTGGGGGCGGAGAGGCGCATGTGCGGCGATGGGGGCACCTGAGGCGCCAGGAGAGGCACGGGCCCCAGCAGCGGCCGCGTGGGGTGGGTGGCGACCGCCGGGCCGCCATCGGGCGATTGGACGACTTCTTCCAGGTACGAGGCGGCGCCGCTGTCCAGGGGGGAGCTGGTGGCGGCGCGGGCGGCGGCGGCGGCGGCGCCCAGTCGGGCACTGCGGTGCTCGTTGCGGCCGGCCTTGGCGCTCTGCGAGCGTGCGGGGGAGCGAGGCGATTAGGAATAGGGTTGGAGGGCGGCACGGCACGGTCAGGAATTGTGGGCTGGGCGCAATCTGCGCAGCCCCCAGGGAGGTTGAGGGCTGCGGGCAGTGGTGCATGTTTGGGGTTGCGAGTTGGTGCAGGCAGTGCTCGGCGCGGAGCTGCTGCAGATGCCGGCTAATGCAAGACGTGAGGTTGTGCCGCAAGCCTTGCAAGGCCCTGCTGCAGATACCCACCTGGCCAGGAGAGCCGGGCAGCCGGCCAAGCTGTGTCTTCATCTGGTGCGTACAGAAGTTGTAGTCGGCGAGGTGGCCGCTCTGAGGCGGGGCGTAGAGGAACAGCGCATTGCTCCTTGCCGCGCCATCCTCAACGACATGACACGTGACCCCTGTTGAGGGCTCGTTCATTGAAACCTCCTGCGACGCAACAGTGGTTGTAGGCTAAGTGGATGTCATCGGCGGTGCATGCGAGCAACCTAAGTTCGGGCAAGTGGGCCCAGGCATCCGTGGCCTGGCATCCTCCTGTTTTGCAGTACCTAGCCCCGCGGGCTTCTCTGAGTGCATTTGTGATCCGCTGGCTATTCTAAGATCATCCGAGCATCCGTTCAGGACCTCACCAAGCAAAGTTCGGCGGAAGCCGGACGGACGTGACCTTGCCGCTACCTGAGACGCTTCTTCAGCCTAACAATCAGCGCGATACAGTCTTGTTTGAGTGTTGAAAGCTTTAAATTAGTCTGGAAGGAGGTCGGATGCTCGCAGTTTGATAACGCCGTGCGACCACCATCGCTCCTCTCACTCGGCCGTTAATGGCAGGTGCGAGCGGCGAATATGCAGGCGACCTCGCGCAGAATTGAGCTGCGCAGCTTGTCAATCCATTCAATATTGTCAACGTTGTGTGGTGTGTTGAAGGAGCTCGGGCTCCGCACTAAGCGGGCACGAGGAAACCCTGGCGGAAACCAAGCATTATGGAGGCGACCTCGAAGTATAGACCCTCAAGCCCAATCTCGGAATCGTTTTATAAAGTAGGAAGCACCGCTGCAATCCAGTGCGCTGACCAGATAGGAGCGCCCGTGTATGTGACAGCCTTAGGCGCTGCTGTTTCTTCTCGACCTGTCGTTCTTCGACTTTTCCAGCCAGCCAGCCAGCCAGCCCGATATCCAGCCCACCAGTCCGATGTCTACAAGCTCCTACACGTCACACATCAGGGATCAGCGCCGCTGGGTTGACAGGCAGTCACCCAACCAACCTCCCAACTGTCCCGGCACCCCAAAAGCCAACCCCGCAAAAAGGCACCCTCCCCCCCCCCCCGCCCCCGCCACGAGCTCTGAACAGCAAGCTGCAGCGTGCTCCACCGCGCGACATACGGACCAATGCACGCACATCCCAACTCTATCTGGGAAAATGCTCAGTTGGTTTCGCAGATCAACAACGTTTTCACGCTGCAAAGCAGTCAACTGCATTCAACACCCCCGTCGCAGTCAACCGCCCGTGCTTGGTTGGGCCTCAGCGTATGCGGATGCTCTCTGGAACCTCCGTTTCCATGCTCTACATGCACTCCACACGCACCCCGATGATGATGCAGTCTCGCTACGGTATCTCCATGCTCATGCGCCCGAGCCATAGCCCAACGTTTCCCATGCGGGCCCCATCCCCCTCGCTCACACCTCGCTCACGGTGACGATGTACGAATCATTGTACGTCTCCACGAACGGCCGCCAACCGCCGTGCAGCAGGAAGCGGTTGGCAGCGGAGCTGTCGCCAACCGCCGCCAGCGGCTGCGGCTGTAGCGGCACCATGATGGAGGCGTTACGTGGGCTGGGCGCCGGACCCTCCACCTCCACCTCTAGCCAGGCGTTTGACTGGTGGGTTAGGTGGCCAGGGCGACAGAGGGGTTTGCACGAGGGGCTGCGTGGGGCCGTGTGGTCGTGTCAGTGCGGCTACCCCCGGCGCCAAAGGACCATCCCAACACCCCGTGATGCCAAACCATGAATGCAGATCAGGAAGGGTGCTCCGCGCCCGTGCCATGAGGGGCGATCTCCAAGCTATGCCACGGCCCGTGGCCACACCGACTGTTGCACCACCCGCACAACTAGCCACATGCGTACGCATTCCCCACACATGCCTCGAATCCCTCCTCAACATCTGCCAACTCAAGCACACAAACAGACACACACGCACACACGCACGCACGCACGCATGCACACACGCACACACGCGCGCACGCGCGCACGCACGCACGCACGCACGCATGCACGCACAAACACACACACACACACACACACACACACACACACACACACACACACACACACACACACGCACGCACGCACGCACGCATGCACGCACAAACACACACACACACACACACACACAGGCACGCACACGCGTACCTACCTGCGTGTCGTACACCGCCACGTCATCCAGTGGCTGCAGCCGCCCCGGCTGGCTGTAGTAGCTCCCGCCCGCCACCACCAGGTACCTGCCGCTGCCGCTGCTACTGCCGCTGCTACTGCCGGTGCCACTGCTGCTGCCGGCGGCCCCCGCCACGTGGGAGCAGCGCGCCTGCGATGTCAACAGGAGGGCTACTCGTGTCGGCTCCTCCTGGTCAGTCCCCCCTGCCATGCCCAGCACCGCCTCCGGCCCCGCCTCCACACACGGGACACCCAAAGATACCTAGCATCACACGCACCGCAACGCATTCACGGATCTCCGTTCGTCCACACGACCAGCGCCCCCCTCCCTCCCCGCCGAACTCACATGCGGCGCGGCACCGGCCGGATCCAGCTGCACCCAGCTCCAACCGCCGGTTTCCAGATCCAGCCGCCACAGGTCGTTGTACATGGATCCGGACTGCGGCGCGCCGCCGTACACATAGAGCGCCGCGGATGCGGATCCGGTCCCGGACCCCGGCGCGGCGGCGGCGAGCGTCAGGGAATGCAGGCCGCGTGAGGGCGGACTGGGCGGGTCTGTGGGTGTCGGGGGCGAGGCGATGGTGTCGTCAAATGGAGTACTGCGCTGGGCACCGTGGTTGGTGGGGTTGCTGTTGGATGGCCTACGATGGCGTGCTTGCAGGATACCGTACGTCCGCATCCGTGTCACGGCCGCCCTGCCATGTCGCCTGGCGCTCCCTCCGACCGCACCAGCTGACACCCCTGTGCTCCGGGTAGCTCCTCCCACCAGCCGCGCCCCTGGCGCCCGTGGCGGCGGGCAACAACCCGAACCACCTCCAGCCCCAACCAGGTAACTGGCCTCGCCGGGCCGCTTCTGGTTCCTCCAGGCGACAGCCCCACGCACCCCATCGCCCACCCCAGCACGCCGCCAAACACCCGACGCACACGCGCCGTCCCATTCCGCCCCATGACACCGCGGCCCCACCTGCCGCCGCGCCGCGCACCGGCACCCGCCGCAACACCGCGCGCGCCGGCTGCGCCGCCGAGCCCTCCCCGCCAGCGGCCCCATCAAAGCAGTGCAGGACCATCACGCTCTCGCCGCAGCGGTGCGTATGGATCAGCAGCGAGCCGCAGCTGCTACTGCCGCTGCTGCTGCCGCTGCTGCAACCGCTGCTACTGCCGGCCGCGGGCGGCAGGGGCGCCATGGCAAAGCGGCTGATGCGCGGCAGGGGCTCGCCTCCGGGTTCAGGCACCACCTCCACCTGTGGGCACGTGTGCGTGTGCGCGTGTGCGCATGTCACTTGTGTGGCAGCACAACCGCAACGCAACCGCAACAGAAGAACCGCCTCCAGGGCTGGGCGAAACGTTCCATCGCGCCCCGTGCCGCCCGCGCCACAGACGTCGTGCCAAGTTGTATGACAGGTTCCGCCAGGCTCCATCGCCCTCCCTGCCGCCCTCCCTGCCGCCCTCCGTCGCTCAATCGTACACCTGCCCCGCCCGCACCCAAACCCCGCACCCGCACACCCCGCACCCCCACACCCACACCCCCACACCCCCGGCTACCATCAGCACCGCCCGCATGCGCAACACCGAAGAGCTCATCGCCTTCTTTCTACCGGTTTGCGGGATGGTTTGCTGGGAAACTGGGAACTCGGTGCAATTCGGGGATGGGACTATTGTCGCGTGCCACTCCGTTGTCAAGCATCGGCCACGCTCTCCTCCTCGCTCTATTGCATTGGGTTTGGTTTAGTTTGGGCTGGTATCTACAACCCCCACACCACCCCGCACCCACACACCCACACCCGCACCGCACCTGCTGCCAGGCCCAGGTCCTCAGGTCCAGCCGCCACACGTCGTTGAGGAAGGCGGCGGTGGGGTTAGCGCCGTCGGGCGGGGCGGAGGGGTCCCAGCCGCCCACCAGCCACAGCCCGCCGCCCAACACAGCCGCCTGGGCCGTCAGGCGGGGCTGGGCAGGCGGGGAGGAGAGGGGCAGGGGAAGGGAAGGGAGGGGAAGGGGAGAAGGTCTGAAAGGGACAGCAGGGGTGGAAAGGGAGGGGAGCGTGACAGCCAGGGCACGTGGCCCACGACACCGCATGCATGGCAGCGGGCGGATGCAGGGCTGGGATGGCCCCACAGAACCCCTACCCGGAGATGGGCATGGAGTCCCGTGCTGTGGAGCTCCGCCCGGTACCTCGCCCCCTACCCAACTCCCATGCGACCTGTCTGTTGGGCTCTCGGGCAACCCGACGACACCGTTCAGTGCGCAAACCCCGCTGGCACAAACCCCAGACCGGCGCCGCACCTGCGGCACGGGTCCGGGTGCGTACTCCACAGCGCTCCAGCGGCCGCCGCCCTCGCCGCTGTAGGTCCAAGCCTCAATGGTGGGCGCACGCCGGGGCGGCGCCGCCCCTGCCGAGCCAGGTGCCGGCGCGGCACCCGCCGCCGGCACCGTGCTTGCCTCCTGCTGCGGGTGCGGCTGCTGCGGCGGCTGCCCCTGCTGCTCCTCCGTGTATCCTCCCAAAATGATCACCTGCGCCGGGTGCCAGGCCGGCAGCGGCGCTGCGCAGGCGCCCGAGCGCGGCACCAGCCCCGCCCGAGCGCCGGCCGACACAGCGGTGGGCTGACGCGGCAGCAGCAGCAGCAGCAGCAGCAGCAGCAGCAGCAGCAGCAGCAGCAGCAGCGTTCAGTGAGGGCAGTATTTAGAGTGAGAGCAACTGCGTTAGTGAGAGCAGTCGTGCCATACGGGAGGTCGGTCGGAGGCAAGGGTCCTTGCGATGTGGGTCGGGCGGCAGGGGGGCCGTGTGGTCGTGGAGACCGGGTCCCTGTGCAAGGCCTTTGGCCTTTGCCGCGGTGGACAGCACCCCGACACAGAATCAGAGACGGGCGCAAGGGAAAGGCAGCAACGCATGAAAATGCGTGCCGGTCGGTTGGCAACCCAGAGAGTGCGGCCCCAGCGCGCGCAGCAACGCACCTCGAAACGAACTCGCACGTGCTGCGCGGTGCCCGGACCCGCCCCGTGTGAGCCGGCGGCAGACATTTCTGTCGCGCTGGTTGAAGGGGTTCCCGAAGCTGCGGCTGCTGGTGATGCTGCTGCCAGCGTCATATCCTGCTGGCGCCAGGCAAAGCGGGCGCCGGTGGTAAGGGGCTGCGCAACTGGAGTTGTGCAAGCGTCGTTGCCGCTTCGGTGCGGGACAGGGCGGCTGTAATGCTGCTGCAGCCTCTGACGCACGGCTGAGCGCTGTGCGCAGGACCTCATGTGAAGGACGTGATGCAAGGGGCCCGTGCGGGTCCAGTGCGAGTCCGTCTAGGGTTCGATGGGAGTACCGTAGTCCAATGCCCGACTGACACACGTCCAAGGCAACAGGTCTTGCGCTGCCAATGAATAATAGCGCGTTGCGTTTGGATTTGCAGGTCGATGTCAATAGCCCTCTGATCAGTAATTGACACGCGCTCGAGAACGTTCCTGCGGGGCCCAGTCGCGACCATGCCCGACCGTGTCGCTGCGCTTGCGACCGGTTGAATGCAGTAGAGAAACAGATGAAGAATGTTTCGGAATCTTCGAGCATGCGTAGGGGATGCAAAGTGTTTGCGAATGAGGCCCATTCGGGGGCCTCGCGTAAGCCCCTTCGTTTAGCCCCCGCTGTCCCCCACACCAGCCATAACCTGTCATCCAAAGCTTTCTGGCCTAGTATAAACACAACTAGCAGTCCCGTTGCGTTAGCTGCCACCTCGGCCGAGCCACAGGCAACTCAACGAAGCACCCCCTCATCCCCTCGTCGACCTAAACCAACAAAATGGAGCGCGAGCAGGCCAGCTCTCCCCAGCTGTGCGAGAAGGGCTGCGGCTTCTTCGCGTAAGTGGGCTCCGCCGTGTGTCGCGCTGCAGCTTTGTGGGACCGCGGACTCCCGTCCGCTTGTAGCCCTAGCTCGCTTTACGCTGAGTCGGCCCTGGTCCTTCGACTGAACGTCGTTTTGCCCCCTGTTCTATTTCTTCCTGCCTCGCAGAAACGTGGGCTGCGGCGGTATGTGCAGCAAGTGTCACCGCGAGGAAGCTCGGCAGCATGCCAACGCCCAGGCTACTTCCTCGCAACCTAAGCCCGTCGAGGTGGCCGCTTCCAGGCCGGTGCACGAATCATTTCCCCAGCCAGCTGCCCCTAGCGAAGCCGTCGCGTCGCCTGTTGCCGAGGCGAGCACTAGCTCTGGGGACGCATCGCCTTCAGCGACCAAGTCGGCAAACCCGTCGCGCTGCCTGTGCTGCAAGAAGAAGGTCGGGCTGACTGGCTTCAAGTGCAAGTGCGGGGACGTCTTCTGCGGGACGCACCGCTATGCGGAGAGCCACAACTGCCCCTTCGACTACAAGACCGTGCACAAGGAGAAGCTGGCGAGCAACAACCCAGTGGTGCAGGCCAGCAAGGTGCAGAAGATCTGAGCACGGGGTGGCGTTCTTGCCAGTAACGATGTCAGGGGGAACCAGGCTGTGCACGGGTGCACACGGTGGGGCCGGGGAAGGTCTTGTCAGGAAGGGGTGCTGGGGCGGCAGGCAGGGGCAGCCGGGGCAACATGCACACGCATGCTTAACTAGTATCAACTCTTGATCAGACATACAGACGCTTGCTGACGATCATGTTTGGCTGCACTGGTAGATGGCGTAGTACTTCGCGGATGCTTGTGTCTCACGCACTGACGATGGCGTGTGAGACAGTGAGAGGACGACCGATATGAGCCCATTCATTGGTCGCTGTATAATTAGGAGACATCAGTCTAGCCTCTGTACTTTCAACATTTTGTACGGGCGTGGTGGCACGCGGGACGAGGTGGTGCAGGTATGGTGCTAGGCACCGCTCGGGCGTGTTGTGCGGGCATGTTGGTGGCTTCACGGCCACGCAAGGAAGCAAGGCGCAGGGACGGCTTACAGCATGTGCATGATGCAGATTATATGCAACATGTGCGAAGATGTAACGAGGCCTCGATTTACTACGTTGCGTCAGCGTGGGAATTGAAGGGAGCTGGCAGGTGGCGTCGCAGTGGCGGTTGTCTGCATCTCACCGTTGATTGCCCTGTGGGAGAGGCCATACCGGTAGCTGGAAGTCTTCTGCAGTTCTGCTTGCATGTTCGGCGTTACGGTATACAGGCGTATCCTTCCTGTTAAATGCTGTCACCAGGCTGAGCGCTCAGTGTGTGTGGCGCAACCACCACAGCTTGCAGTATCTTCAGCTGTTCAGTTTTGGGGGGGTAGGAGTAGCTCGGTAGGTGCGACGCGCGGCCAGGGCCCACAGGATCCATGGCAGCTTGCAATCGGGAATGGAGCAGTGCTGGCACTAACATGGGCAAGGACGCAGGGTTACGGCAATCGGAGTGCGGGGAAACGCAGGGGACTAAAGGGTGTGTGGGTATGCTCCTTCAGGGCTGCACAGCTGGTACCGTATTAGGCACAGGGCCGCCCTGCAACCGCACTGCCCCTAAGATACTGGCGATGATGGATCGCCAGCTCCCGGGGCCCAGAGCTTACCGTGTCTGTACCCAAGTGCATGGTCCTGCACTCCTGCCTGTTCACAGCGGTCCACAGTGCCACCCGCCGTCTCGCCCATCTAGCTGTGCCACATACCGTACTCGTACGATAGGGTGCAAAACCGCTTCCGTCAACGCCTTTCAATGCTATAATCACGTCATAGTACTCTATGATATGGAACGCCGCCAAGCAGAGGGTAGCACTGTAGCAGCCTGCGTGGGCACCGCACGACGTGTTCCAGGCGACGTGCAGCGTGCTGGTGCCTGCTCGGGTGCCTGTGCCACTTCGTGGGGCCGATTCGTAGGGCAACGCTGGTAAGAACGTGCATGATTGGATTCGTTGCGTCGAGAAACAGACATGGTACGCTGTGACGATGTGTGCAGCAAGTGCAGCAAAGTGGGCCAGAGGGCTGGGGCCGCGCGCAGGCTCATGGTCCGCTTCCCTCACATGGATGCGACCAAGCTCTCAGCCCTTGTATCCCCGCCTTGCCTGTGTTGCCAACTCAAGGTACGATGTGGTGCGATTTGAGTCTTGTTACAAGTCCGTGCAGTAGGTGCACGTAGCGTATCAGCCGCCGCTCAAAAAATCAATGTATCAAACTAAAGCGGTTCGGTCAGGAGTCAGCAGGCATGCTCGTATGAGCTTGGTCCGATCTGTACCATGTTTGAGAGGGCACGCACGAGACACCTATCACGTCCGCATCAAAGTAGTGCGCCCCGTAAATCAATCACATCGTGTTAAATCAGGAGTCTCAGGGATTCATGTGCAGTGTTTGCCTGTGGGCACACGCTTTAGTAGTGAGCTGACCGGTCATCGTACCCTCCGCCTTCACCTCATTGCGTCAGTAGCAGAAAGGCTCATCACCACGCGTTCGTGCACCTGGCACTTCGATGTTATTGACACGGTGAAAGACAAGCAGCGGCACGCCGTCTACCGCTGCTGGCCGGGCAGGCCGCCCTGGCCGTCCACTCCCCGCATCATCAGCTGCTGCATGTCCTGCATCGTGCGCGCGGCATTGGGCTGCAGCATGTACTGCTGCGCTGCCGCCATCTGTGGCCGCTGCTGAGCCGCCGCCAGCGCCGCGTACGCCTGGTTCATGCCCGCCGCCTGGCCCCACGCCGCCTGGTTCTGCCAGTTGACCTGGCCCGCCAGCGCGGCGTTGTTCACGGCCGCCAGGTTGGCGGCCTGCAGGCCGGCCACGCCGGCGCCGGCACCCGCGGCGCGCATGCCCTGCTGGCCCGCCAGGCCATACAGGTTGGCCACGCCGGCAGAAACCGGGGCGGCGCCGCGAGCGCCAGCCTGGCCGTAGGCGTTGGCGCCCATGCCGTACAGGTTGGCGTTGGCTGCCTGGGCGGCATTGGCACTGGCGCGCGCGCTGCTGCCGATGCCCGGGCCGTAGTCGCGGTCCTGGTCCTGGTTCTTCCGCCGGCGGCGAGCCCAGTTGGGCACCAGGTTGGCCTGGTCGTCCTCCTCCTCCTCCTCATTCTGCAGACAAGCAAGGCAAGCGGCCCGCCAGCGGTGTTAGCAAGGACCAGCATAGCAACGCAAACACCAGGATGCAATAGCACCAAGCCTGTGCGACCCGGACATCCAGATGTAAACGGCTTGCTAGTGGTCTCACCGTGGCACCGGCGAGCTCGGCATAGTTGACGCGGCGGGCGCGCTGCGGGCGACCAGAGGCGCTCAGCGACACCGGCGGCTCGTACGAAGCGGGGGCCGACTTGCGGCCAGAGGCACCAGAGGCCTTGGCCATCGCGGCAGCCTGCTGTTGTTGCTGTTGTTGCCGCTGCGCCGCCTGCTGCGCCGCCTGCTGCTGGTGCATCTTGAGCGCCAGCTCGTACTGGCGCTGCTGGGCAAGGAGCACCTGCTGGTTCAGGTCCGCGGCGGCATTACCGCCCAGGGCCGCCAGCTGGTTCATGCTGACGCCCATCTGGGCCAGCTGGTTAACGCTCAGGCCTGCCAGCTGGTTCACGTTGTAGGAGCCCATGGCCGCCGCCTGCTGCTGCTGGGCGGCGGCCTGCTGAGCCGCTGCCGCTTGCTGGGCCGCAGCCTGCTGGGCCGCAGCCTGCTGCGCAGCTGCCTGTTGGGCAGCCGCCTGCTGGGCAGCGGCCTGCTGGGCAGCGGCCTGTTGAGCAGCGGCCTGCTGAGCAGCGGCCGCCTGCTGGGCCTGCTGCTGCTGCAGAGCAGCCTGCTGAGCAGCGGCCTGTTGCTGCTGCATGGCCGCCGCGACCTTGTTATAGTCGTTGGCGTCGTAGGCGGCCTGCTGCGGCTGCGCGGCCTCGGTCTTGTAGTAGGCATCGGCGGCCTGAGGCACCGCCGCGGGCACGGCCTGCTCTTCAGCCTTGGGGGCCTCAACCACAGCAGCGGCCTCAGCAACGGCTTCAGCAGCAGCCTGGGCCTCAGCGGCCTCGACGGCAGCAGCGGCGGCCGCGTCGACGGCGGGGGCACTGTCCTCTACCGGGGCAGCAGCAGCCTCGGCAGCAGCCGCGGCACCAGCGTCGTCATCACTGCACAAGCAGCACATTGGCACAGAATGTTTAGATATATGCATGCAGATGCTGAACGGCGGTCAAAGGCCAGAAGCAAGGTCACGCAACCTGAAGTCAAAATTGAACATTCAAGAAGGCGCGCGTACGCCCGAAAGCCTATCCCACATCATGCAATTGCAAGATCGATACTGATCTTGCTGTTTGCAAGTTGAGACAGGCCTCACAGGCACCGAGTGGGGGAGCTTCTATTCGGTCAACACAAAGTAACGGTACCCTCGCGGGCGCACTTACGCTGCAGGAGGCGCCTCCTCCTGTGCAGGCGCTACGCCAGCGTCCACAGCCTCGGCCTCGGGCTCAGCCACGGCGACAGCATCAGCGCCCACATCTGTGGCAGGAGCCTCGTCCTCGGCGCCCTCCCCCTCGTCGCTGCGGCGACGCTTGAGGTTACGAACTTCCTCACTCATGGCTCGTGCACGATCGGAAGCGCCTCCGCCTTCGTTGACGAAGTACGGGGCTGAATCGCGGGGCAAAGAAGGGAACAAGCGCGCTTCCAGTCAGAACAAGGCACCATGCTGAAGAAACATGTCGATGAGGCTGGATGGGCTGGACTGCAGGGTTGAAGGGGCCCTAGGCAAGGAGAAAGGCCGCGGACTAGTTCGGTTTGGAGGCAGTGCCCGCCCCTTCAAACGCGCGGTCGCATGCCCGAGCGCCTTGCCACATCAACTCGCACTAGTAAGGAGTGCTCGTTGTGGCGGGCAGTCAGCCACAAGACGGCCTGCCCGCTTCAAGCGCTTCCATGAGCAACCGAGTGTTCAAGTGGAGCTCGCTGCCGCCCCAGCGCAGCACGCGGTAAAGCACCCACGGCTTCAAAGATGCATACATAGGACCCAACGTGCCAGGAAGCAGCCCGAGAGGACGAACAGCGCGGGAGCAGCCCCCCCGGTCAAGCCCGGTCTCACTTGGGCAGTCGGTTGTAAGCCGCGCGTCCTCGCTCTCCCTCGCTCTGCACTCGTCCGGCGGATGACCAAAGCAGTAGGTCTAAGCAATCTAGAGTCAATAGCGCTTGCCAGGCAGGCGTGAAATGGTTGCGCAGACTGGCCACCAGCAAGCGCGGCGCTGATGCTGCCTCAGTCGAAGACGGGCCTTGTCAGGCTAAAGGCACTAGGGCCAGGTTGTTTGTGTCCAAGTCAACTATTTCCAGGCGGTCAGCGAGTCTTTTCTCTATGCGGGGCCGAGTGCGATGGGACCAAGTGCGATGAGCCCTGGAGCGTCGAGGACTTTGCCCCAGAGTCGCCTGCTGCCCTCCCACCCGCTGCATCATGTGCAGGCTGTTTATTTGAAGGCCTTGGGGCAGCTGGAAAGCGCTCATGCGCTGGAGCGCGGGTGCTCGCCCGTCCATGCTCTGGCGCGCATATCCAGCTCCTGCGTCCTCCGCCCCCGGCTGGGGTTTGGGGCTTCAGGCCTGGAAATGTAGCGCACAGTAGGCGCTGCTGCCGTGGGCTTCGGCTTCGAGGCAGGAACCCGACATGGACGAATCTCAAAGGACAGCGGCTTTCCTAGCGCTCCTGCTGCTTCGCTCATTAGCTTGATGCCGCTTCGTACTCGTAATGCAACATCTGGTTATGACCAACGAGCAATCAGCTGGCGTTTGGGGCCGCGGCCGGTCCATATTTCTTGGCAAGCTCGATTTGGGACCCTAACACATATAAATGCAGCGACCTTGGTTATATGCCGTGGCTGATTGCCGATGGGTAGCGCATCAGGAGTGCGTGCGGGAGCACTGGCACGGAAATGTTGCCCTGCTGCTTGCGCTAGAAAGCGAAGGAATAGGCCGTCGTGGTAAAGGTTGGTCGGTGTCGCGAACATGGGAGTTTGAGGGTGATTGGGAAACCAGCGGCTTGGCCAAGTGGCCAACGCTTCGCAACGCCCTGGCACGGGAGAAAGGGCGCCCCTGGCACGGGAGTTGACAGGGGCACCCCTGGGAATGTCACAAGTCCTCTCGAAAGCAGAGGCAGCCAGGGAGAAATGCGCCTGGCCTGCTAGGGTCACGCAGGGAAATCCCTGGTGCCTGAAGGTGCCTGCAGAGTCGAATCTGTTGCGTGCCGTAGACCCGGAGCGCCTGACACTCTTCACGGGCCCGGCCGGGCAGCCCGGGCTTTGAAGCACGCAGAACGCTAATAGCTGGTCTCATCGATGTCTGCGGCTCACCCCGTGGACCTGGCTGTACTGCATTGTGGTGCGGCTCGCGCTTGGTGCTCCTGTGTGAGTCTGTGAGTCTTGAGCCTCGCGCTTGAACCCCCAATCTCCCAAATTCCCCCCATCACCACGCACGCACGCCGGCGATGGCCTATGGGGCTGTGGCCGGCCCCACTGCCATCAGCCCATCACACGCGGGCATTTCCGGGTCGAAAGTCCACGTGTTGCGTGCTGGGCAGCCTGGGCTACTGGTGGGGATGGGGGCGGTGTTCAAACTTCTGTTGCAGCGGAAGTGAACGCGGCATCGATATGTTGGTGGGCGGGCGAAGCGCTAGGCAAGCCGCTGCCTTCGAGAGCTGTCCATTCCGGGTGCGTCCCGCCAGCACCGGTCCTGCCGCCTATCAGGCCTGTCAGCAGTGCTGCCCTGCGCGTTGGACAAATGGACAGCCGTTGAGCCGCGACCGACGGCTTAAGCCCCATCTGGGCGTGGATGCGGCGACAAAGCATGGTGCTGACACGCCGCCGCCGCACCGTACTGTCTGTCCCTTGCCTGCTCGGCTGTGGTCCCCGGAGGCCGCAGCCCTTGGGAGACGTGTCCACACGCAACCCACACGCCGCCGCGGCATACCAGCCTTCTTCCCGGAGGCACGTCAAGCCTGGCAGAGTCATTGCATCAGGTGTCTCAGCAGCAGTCACTTGTCAGGACCGCACCCGCCAACAGCCGCAGAGCCACCGCAGTAGTGTCAACGCCATACAGGTGCTGCACGCTGCCGCTTGCTTGGGACCACGCAGTTGTAACGCTCAATGTCTGACTCCGCACATTGGTATGCTTTCAAATTGCGGCGATCGTAACGCCCAAGCACGCGTTCCATGCTGACGAGTCGTGCCGTGAGCCTCCCAGTCGTGCAGCCGGCATGAACTCGCCCAGCGCCGGCGCCCATTGCGCCGTGCCCTTTGAACACGCCACCAGCCAACCAATCCCCTGCACGCCTCGAGATAATTAGCAAACATAAAGCTGCTTTGCTGTCGTAAAACTACTCCGCGCGCTAACACCGCCTGCGCAAAACTCCCTCTTATGCAGGCGCCTCCACTGTGCCCACAGCCCCACTCCCTAGCTACTGCCCGCCGGCAACCTCAGTGGCGGCCTCGGCCACAGTGGCCGCATCCACCTCCATGGGTGTCGCCTCCCCCTGCCGCTGCTGCTGCTGCTGCTGCTGCATCTGCTGCTCCTGCATCTGCTGTTGCTGCTCCTGCACCTGCTCCTGCGCCTGCGGCTGCTGCTCCTGCGCTAGGTTCTCCTGGTGCGCCTGCGCCTGCGCCTGCCCTTGCTGCTGCCCGCCTGCCTCTAACTGCACCGGCTGCGCCTGCTCCTGCTCCTGACCTTGGCCCCGCTCCTGCTCCTCCTGCTCCTGCCGCAGCTCCTGCTCCTCCTGCTTCGCGCCCTCCTGTGAGGACGGCGCCTCCTCCCGCGGCGGGCTGCCACCGCGTTGCTGCTGCTGCTGCTGCCGCTGCCTCACTGCCGGTAGGCCCCCGCGCGTCCGCCGCGTGCGCGCGCCGCCGCCCTCGTCAAGCCCCTCCGCATCCTCATCCTCCCCCCCGTCCTCATGCTCATCCTCATCCTCATCCTCACCAGGCGACACGCCCCGCCCACCACCGCCAGCACGCTGCGCCCGCGAAGAGCCTCCCGCGCCCCCTCCTCCTGCTCCTCGCGCCCCCGCGCTGCCGCCGCCGCCGCCGCCCTGCGCCGCCTTCTCGGCTTCTGCCGCCGCCGCCGCCCCTGCCCGGCCTGTCCGCAGCGCGTCAGTGAGCATCTTGTCGTACGCGGCAGTGCTGTAATCGACCTCCTTGCGCGTGCGGCGCGGCCTGTGGGCACAACGACAACAGACGAGCGTGTGTGCGTGTCATGAACTCCACTGAACATGCAGAGGCAAAGCCTTGTTGGGGGCTTGGGGCGCGGCACGGGTACGGGCGGGATCCGTGTCTGCCGTCTCTGGCCAACAGCGCTTTTGTAGCTCACTGTCGGCCAAATTGTAGTCGGAGCTACTGAGGTAATCAAGTGACGGCCGCACCACTCCCAAAGCACCACCGCGCCTCCTCCCCCAGCCCACCGCCCTCCACCCCACCCCACCCCTTTACAACCCTCCACCTCACCTGTCGATCCAGTACTCCCCCATGCTGGCCCCCAGTGCCACTCGGACCTTGGCCTCCAGCGCCGCCTTGCGCTGCTTGCGCTCCGCCTCCTCCACCAGCGGGGCCACCAGCTCGGAGGAGATCTGAGGGGTGGGGGGCACACACAGTGTGTGTGTAAGTGTGTGTGTGTGTGTGTGTGTTGGAGGGGGTGTAGATACCCGCCCAAACTAAAGCGAACCCAATGCAATAGAGCGAGGAGGAGAGCGTGTGTGTGTGTGCGTTACATTCATGATTAGCCCAAGAAACGGTAGACGGTAGGCAACTTTGGGGGGCGGGGCGGAGGGGCGGGGTATCCAACCTCAGTTGCGGGTGGGTGGGTGGGGACTCCGTGCATGCCAGCGTATCAGACGAACGCGATGGCGAACAGGTGAGTGGGGGTTGCATTACATGTTTATCAGGAAGTGAAGTAGGCACAGTGGGGGCAGAGTAGCAGCCTTACGGTTCGGTAATCCAGATGTCCTCGCCGGGCCCCACCCACCTTGTCGGCGAGGGCCAGGTCTTGCTGCAACCGCTTCTCCGCCGCTGCAGCCGCTGCCGCGGCCGCCGCCGCCGCGCTCTTCGCCGCCTTCTCAGCGGCCGCCGCAGCCGCAGCCGCGGCCTTTGCGCCTCCCTTCGCGGACCCCTTGCCGCTCCCCTTGCCGCCGCCCTTGGCGTTTGCCTTGGCGGCGGCTGACGCCGCCGCCGCGGCGGCGGCGGTCGCTGCCTTTTCGGCTTCCGCCGCCGCCGCTGCCTCCTGCGCGGCTCTTCGGAGGTTCTCGGCGGCTGCGCCCAGCCCTTCGGCGCCCACACCCAACAGCTCCCAACGCCCTGAACGGCAGGCCGGAGGCGCCCGTGTGCGTGATGAGTGTGGTGAGTGCACATGTAACAGCAAACGGCACTGAGTGCGTGTACCGCATCCTACTTCGTGCTTTCCTTAGCACAACCCCGCTAGCAGCACCGCCTTTCATGCCCGCCAGCTGCCGCCAGCGCCCTCAGTTGCCCCCACGCCAAGCTCCCCCACGCGCCCCCACCTGGCGCCGCCTCCGGCCGCAGCTGGTACTGCAGGTAGAGCGGCAGCTCGGGCTCCTTGGGCGCCCGGCCCTTGCCCTTGCGGCCCTTGGGCGGAGGCGGCGGAGGCGGAGGCTTGGGCACTCGCTTACGCCTGGCGGTGGTAGTGTTGGGGCGTGTTGGGGCGTGTTGGGTTGCGGAGTTGGGGAAAGGATGGTGGTGGTGCGAAGGGAGTCGCTGCCAGAGCAGTGATACACGCACGCGGGCACGCACTCACACACAGGATGTCAACCTGCACTCCTTGCGCTTTCCTAACATCACACAGCCACACACAGTCAAGTGCACACGCCTGCCTGCCCGCACACGCTTTCCTCCCCTCCCTCTCCCCCCTCCCGCACACCCACTTGGGCCAGGACGGCGGCGCCTCCCGGTACAGGCGCAGCCCCAGGTCCCCGGGCCGCCCCACCAGCCACAGCCGCGCCCCGCCCGCCGCCTGCCCCAGCGGCTCCTTGCGCGCCTCCTCCGAGCCCAGGGGCACGGCGGGCGGCGGCACGTCGGCATTGCGGCGGCTGCGGCTGCTGTGGTGGTGGTGGGCGGGGGGGAGACAAGGGATGGGGCAGGGGTGGGGTCGGGGAGGGGGGACATTTCATGGTTAGTTAAGAAGAAGTAAAGTTGTAGGGGAGGGGTTGGCGGGAGGGCTAGCCGTCCGTGCGCGGGAACTGTGAAGTGTGAGGTGGTTTGGTTTCGAGCCACCAGGAGAAGTAGGGGTGTGAGTGAAGGGAGGCGGTCGCCGGACCCGCACGCGAGGAGGGCGGCGTGTGGGTGGGCTGCTGGGTGCAGGCCGTGGGATGCGGCACTCGCCCCGCCTCAATCCTAAGGCACTCCACCCCAGAGGATGAGCGCCGCACATGCAGCGACAGCGCGACCCAGCTCCCCCCGCCCCCTCCCTCCCTCCCTCCCTCCCACTCCTTGAGTTTGGGCTGGTATCTACAACCCCACCATCCCTCCCTCCCTCCCTCCTCCCTCCTCCGCCTCACCGCGCCTCCGCCTTGGCCCTCGCCGCCGCCGCCGCCTCCGCCTTCTCCCTCGCCGCCTGTGTGCGCGGCGGCACCAGCAGCGCCTCCAGCGCGGCGCGCAGGTCGTCGCGCTCCAGGCGCAGGTCCACAAGCAGCTTGAGCGCCAGGACCCTGGGGTGGAGGAGGGTGCGTGTGTGTGTGCGTGCATGTGTGTGTGTGTGCATGTGTGTGTGTGTGTGTGTGCATGTGTGTGTGTGTGCGTGTTGGAGGCAGGGAGTGTAGTGGAGTGGAGGGGCGTGTAGTGCCCGAGCCCAACAAATTAGGCCCCAATCGTACAGGCATTGTAAGGGGCTCGGGTGAGTTTAGTCCAAACCCCCTGAACCAAGACCAAGGGAGAAAGGGAATGTGTGCGTTTTCTGTGTGCAGGGCAACCCCATGGCCCTCCGGGCACTCCCATGCCCCATGGCCCTCCGGGCCAAACCCATAAGGCCACGCTGCTTCCCATGCACACGTGCAGCACATCGCCAAACACATCCCAAACGTACACACACACACACAATCCCACCCCACACACAATCCATCCCTTCCTCCCCCTCCTGCCCACCTGTTGCGCGGGTGCAGCCGCGCATACTCGCGCCACTCGTGCCCCCGCTCCGCCCAGAACGGCAGCAGCGGGTCCTCGGGCCGCGGCGGCGGAGCGCGCGGGGCACGTGGCTTCCCTACCGCACCCGCGGCCCCAGCCTCCTCCTCCTCCTCCTCCGCCTCCTCTTCACTGCTGCTACTGCCGCTGCTGCTACTGCCACTCCTGCTACTGCCATCCTCCTCCTCCTCGTCATCGCTTCCGCTGCTGCTACTGCTGTCGTCGTCGCTGTCGCTGTCGCCACTGCCGCTCTCATTGCTCTCACTCTCACTGCCGCTGCCGCTCTCATCTTCCTCCTCGCTTTCCCCATCCTCATCGTCCTCCTCATCCGCATCGCCCTCGCCGCGCCGCGCGCGCTTCCCGCGCTTTGGCTGCTTCTGCGATTTGGCCTGTCGCTTCTTGCCCCGCCCTCCCTTGGCTGCTGCCGCCGCCGCCGCCTTTTTGCCGCCGCCCTTCCCGGCCTTGCCCTTCGCCGCCACAACCGCGGCCGCGCCCTTCTTGCCGCCCTTTCCGGGCTTGGCGGCAGCGACCGCCTTGCCGCGGCCGCCCCTCTTTCCACCGCCCTTCTCCTTCTCCTCCTCTTCCTCTTCCTCCTCCTCCTCCTCGCTCTCCTCCTTCTTCCGCTTCTTGGCCCCCTTCTTATCCGAAGCCGCCGCCGCACCTGCACCCGACGATTTCGCCTTTGCCGGCGTGCCAGTCGGCGTCTCCGCCGCCGCCGCCGCGCCGCTGGCGCGCGCGTTCTTGGTGCCGGTCTTGGAGATGGCTGCGGCCGCCGCCACCGCCGCGCCGCGCCGCAGCCGGCCCGGGTCCACGGGGGGCAGCGAGGCTACCAGCTTGGAGGCCGAGCCGCGCTTGCGGCCGCCGGTGGCAGGAGCGGGCTTGGCTGCCTCACCCTTTTCGGCTGCCTCCTCCTCCTTCTCCTCCTTCTTGGCCTGCAGCTGCTCCGCTGGCTTTGGCTGCTGCTGCTCCGCTGGTTTCGGCTGCTGCTGCTGCTGTTGCTGCCCCTTGCCCTTTGCCTGCTTCCCTGGAGCCTGCTTCGGAGCCGCTGCCTTCTCCCCGTCTTCCACCTCTTCTGAGTCCTTCTTCCCCTTCCCCTCCTCGTCTTCCTGCTGCTCCTGCTTAGCTGCAGGCGCCCCCTCCGCCGCCTCCCCCTCCGCCTTGGCTGCCGCCACTCCAACCTCCGTGCCCTGCTCCGCTGCCTCCGCCTCCGCCTCCGCCTGCTGGGCCCCACCCGAGCCCGAGCCGCCGGCAGGCGCATCCACCTCCATCGCATCAGCGCCGCCACCGCCGCCGCTGCCGCCGCCCACTGCCTGCGCCTTCACTGCCTGCGCCTTCACGTCCTCCGCTGCCGCCGTCTCCGGCTCCTGCTTCACCTCCGCCCCCACCTCAGCCTTCACACCGGCGGCGCCGCCAGGCGCCGCCGCTGCCTCCTCCGGCGCCGCAGGCGCCGGCAGCAGCGCCGCAGGCGCTGCCGCCTCCGCCTCCGCCGCCCCCGGCGGCGGCAGCGGCGGGTGTGGGTGGTAGTGCTCGCGCGGGTGCCTGCCCGGGTGCAGCAGCCGGTACTCGGCGGCGATGCGTGCGGCCAGCACTGCGGGCCAGGTGGACTGCTCCAGGCGCCCACTGCGCCGCGACACGCCCTGTGTGTGTGTGTGTGTGTGTGTGTGTGTGTGTGTGTGTGTGTGTGTGTGTGTGTGTGTGTGTGTGTGTTAGAAAAAAACAACAAAACGAAGCCCGCCCAAGCGGCGCCGGAGTTACTTACGGATACTTACCGAATACCGAGCGTCGTGTTGCCGCGTCGACCCCGGTAGTCATACTTACCCGCGAAAAGCCTGTAACCCTCTCGGGCGATCGACGAACGATCTGACCCCGAGTGGCACCCATATGCATTGTATGCGCCGCGCCCTGGGCGCGCTACAACGTTTACCCAGCACGCCTACGTCCCATATTCCCGCCCGCTGGTCATAGTCGAGCTCACCTACGGGCGACAGGGGAAGCGAGGGCAAAGGGCGGCAGCGAGGAAGTGTCACGGGCAGGCAAATGGCAAAGGCGACAAGTGGGGCGGCGTGCAGCAAGCGACCTAGCTAACGCGCATTCTAAAGCCCGCCTATTAAGTATCACGCGACCCGGAGAAGAGGGCGAGTGAGTGTGGCAAGCAACCTTAACGGGGCCGGGGTTGCATGGGGGCGTGGCGGGCGGCGGTTGCAGAGTCGCAAGACGTTCTAGATGCAGGCTGGTAGCACGCGGGTGGGTGTTTATGCGTCGCCGTGGGCTGGCGGGAGCTGGCCTCCCGCTCCCCGCTCCACGGCGGCACCGAGTCTAGGCATGCTCGCGGCCGCAGTGGCCGCGTCGGTAGGGGCAGGCAGGTGGGGCGCGGGGCAGGCAGGGTGGCAGACTGTGGCATTACAGCGGTGCACAATGGCGAGGGCACGAGCTGGCAGACCCCACAGACGCAAACCAAAACCCCACCAAACGGAGCACACCCTTAGGGCAGCAATTGCGAACACGAACGGCACAGGGACCGGCGGCAGAACTGAACTCAGACGCACACGAGGACATACCACAACACGCGTTAGACGAAGGACGAAGCCAGCCCCAGGAAAACCGGCACCCCAAACTAAGCCGACAGCCGCACACGGACAGGGACAACAACCCGCACTGGGACGAAACACCGCGCACGCAACCCGCACACGCACACTCGAACCCACGCACACACGTGTGTGTGTGTGTGTGTGTGTGTGTGTGTGTGTGTGTGTGTGTGTGTGTGTGTGTGCCGGTTTGAATGGTTTGCGTTTGGGTTGTCGGGTTGAGTTTGGGTGGACGGGTAGGGGTGCGGTGTGTATTGAGAAAGAGAAGAGCGAATGGGATACGGTATTGGGGGATTTGGGGGAGATGTTGACGGGGCACGATTGTGTCCGCACCATCGCTTTCACGGACGGCTAACTAACATACGACTATTCTGGACTTGGGATCGACACCCCTCCTCCCTCTTCCGCCTCCCTCCTTTCCTCCCTACTCCTCCCTCCCCTTCTTCTCCCACGCCTCACCTGCAGCAGCCCCGTGTGCAGTCGGGCCAGCAGGCTGCCGGGTCCGCCCACCCCGCGCACCAGCTCGTCAGCCAGCATGTCGGGCGACCAGGACCAGGGCCAGCAGCGGCCGCTGGTGGGGCCGGAGCCGGGCTCGGGCTGAGGGGGTGGGGGGGGGGGGGCAGGGGGGAGCACGGGGAGGGAAGGCAGGGGGAGCTGGGGAAGGCATCAGTGTATGAGTGCCGTATGAAGAAATGCCGAGGACAGGACACGACATGGAGCGGGCGGCACAGGGCGGCACCGGGACCCGCCTGCTCCCCACCCAACCCAGTCTCCCTCCACCTCCACCACCACCACCACCACCACCTCCTCCACCTCCACCTCCACCTCCACCTCCACCTCCACCTCCACCTCCACCTCCATCTCCACCTCCACCACTCACGCGCTCCCCAACACACGCCCTGCCTCCACGCACACCCGCGCACACTGATGCACACCAATACACCCAATCCCTCACCCCCACCCTCATCCATGCCCCTAATTACCTGCTGTTGTTCCTACTGCTGCTCTTCATACTTCATGATTCATGGCCTTTCACTCCTTTAATAACAGCTTTCCCCTCTCCCCCACACCCTCCCCCCACACTCGCACCCACCATCAGCAGCCCCGCCATGAGCTCCCGGCCGCCCTCCGCCTCCTCCGCCACCAGCTCCGCGCGGAAGGCGGACAGGAACTCCAGCACCGCAGCAAACTGGGGGGCAGGCCGTGGGCCGTGGGGTGGGCGACACGGTCAGAGGCGGCAGCCGAGGGGCGGAGAGGGGGTTGCAAAGGTAAGCAGGAGAACGGCGACACGAGGCACAGCGCCAAGAGGGGATGGGGCCATGCGGCCGGGAGTCAGGGGCCCTAACGCCACACGCCAGTCGTCCGATGCCCTACCCAGTACCTAGCATCCAGCTCTACCAGCTTCTCCACCACGCGCAGACACACACAATACACCTGAACACACACACACACACACACACACACACACACCCCTAAACACACGCACGCGCGCCCTCTCACCTCCCACATGTGTGTCACCTCCTCCACCGCCGCCCGCGCCGCCGCCTCCGACACCGGCCGGCTCATGAGCGCGGGGTCGTCCGGCTCGGAGTCAGATCCAGCGCCCGAGCGGGAGCCCCCGGATTCCGAATCCGAGTAGCCGTCCTCCCCGCCCGACTCAGATCCAGATCTGGCGCCGCCGCCGCCCTGGCCCTGCTCCCCCGGCTCCGCCGTGCGTGACCGGCTGCGGCGCAGCTCGCCGCTGCCACCTCCTCCTCCTCCTCCCGCCGCCGCCACCGCCCCGTCGCCGCTGCCGCCGGTGGCGCCGTCGCCGCCCTGGCGCGGCCTGCGGTCCCGCTTGCCGGCGGCGGCGCCCGCCTCGGCTGGGGCCGGCTTGGGCTCGGGCTTGGGCGGCGGCGGCGGCGGGGCGGCGGAGCGCAGGCTGCGTGCGCGCTCGTTGTCGGGGCGCACCACTGGCTGCGCCCATTTGGACGGCCTGCGCGGCGGCCCCCGCCCGCCGCCGCCCTCCTCGCCCTCCTCACCGCCGTCGCCGCCCTCGCTCTCTGCGTACCCGCGGCGGCGCGCCACCGTCGCCGCGGCGCGCTTGGGCTGCTGCCGGCTGCCGCCGGCGCCGGCGGCAGCTGCAGCACCGCCGCGGCGGCGCGCGCCGCCGCCGCCGCCGCTGCGGCCGCCGCCGCCGCGATAGTCCTCATCATCCGGATCGTCGTCGTTGTCGTAATCCTCGTCTGCGCTGTCATCCTGCCAGGCGTCGCCGTCGTCCTCCTCATCGGTGGCGCGGTAGTCGCCATCTCGCGCATCGCCGTCCCCATTGTCATCACCACCATCATCATCGTCATTATCACCATCGCCGTCCTTTGCAGCCTCGGCCTGAGCGGGTTCGGGCTTGTCTGCGTGGCCGGATCCCGAGCCGCCGTCGCCGCGCCGGCCCTTGAGCGGCTGGTGCTTCTGGCCCTTCGGCTCCGCCGCCCCTGCCGCCGCCGGCGCTGCGGTCTGGGCCGCAGCGGGTGCAGCGGCAGGGGCGGGTGCGGCCTTGGCCGGAGCGACGCCGTTGGCGGCTGCGGGCGGCGCTGCGGGCGCGGCTGCGGCTGCGGTTGCGCCCCCCGAAGCAGTTGCAGGCGCAGGGGCAGCCGTGCTAGGGCCGTTGGCTGCGGGTGCCAATACGGGCTGCGGAAGCTGAGGTGCCAACTTGGCCGCAGCCGGCTCGGCAGTGGCAGCGGGCGCTTTGGCCGCGTTCTCGCTCCCGCCAGCCACAGCGGCGGGAGGCGGAGGCGCGGTGGCAGTGCCACTCGCCAGCGCGGTCGGAGCAGCGACCAGGCCGGGCTCCCGCTGAGCAGGTCGGCTTTCCGGGGCCGCTGTGGCGCCCTGCAAACTGTCATGCGATCGATCGGCCGCGACTGCCGAAGACGGAGCGACGATTGGCTGGGGCTCGCCAGGAACGCCGCCCTGCGAGCTCGGGTTGCCGCCTTCGTCGGCCGGGGCCGCTCCGGCAGCTGTGTTCGACGTAAGCTGAGGCTGCACTTCGGTGCCAAGCCCCGAGTCCTGAACACCCGCCATCTTGCACACGGCGCTCCCGCTCGCGCTGCAAGCCTCCTTAGCCGCTGTTTAGGCAACCAGCAACATATAGGTAATAACCCTCTACTTCATGGCACGCCCGCAAGCAAGTAAAGTGCACCAAGTGCGAAGTGGAAAGATGGAAATGCTCCGTAAAGTCTGCGTGGGCCTTGAGCAGCCTCGCTGTATCTGTGCCCCTATTATTTACTCGTACACAACCTCAAAATTGCGTTTGCGTATTACATGCGCATTTGACCAGCTGTGCGATGGGCGGCTAGTTCTCATGCACTTGCAACCGCACGCCCAGTTTCTTGGCATGCAATTGCATTCCCATTCATCCTGCATAAGCATTGCCCAGCGCCAGCGCTGCGACTGGTTCCCCGGCGCCCTCTCGGACCAGCGCGCAAAAACCGCCCAACCAACTTGCTGCGTCACGGTTATGATGGCCAAGTGGCGAGGCAAGACGGCGAATGGTGTGAAGCAAGGGGGATGCCAGGGGCGCGCGGTGGCGGGTGGGCCCCGGGCAGCGGCAGGGGTGGCGGAGGCAGGGGTGCACGCGGACGTGCCGGTGTGGCGCGTCGTGTGGCGTGGGGGAAGGTGGGGGCGCGTGGCGGGCCACCCCTTTCGGGTGCCGCAACTCACTGGTGCCGCTACCCCCTTGCCATCCATCCTCCCCCTGTCCCTTCTTGTCCTCGCTCCTCTCAGCGGGGCCTTGTCGCGCCTACCGCACGCCAGCGCGTGCACGTCCCCAGGCCCCCCGCAGGTAGGCCCCCTGCAAGGGTGCCTAATGCCTTGCGCGCACCAGCAGCACCAGCATTGCGACGTTTCTACCTGTACCGCATGCTTTGCGGCCGGTCGGTGCTAGGAAGGCACAACAAAGGGGAACCCGTGTGCATGCGCAATACGGCTGTCGGAACGCGGGAAGGTAGGGGACGCGTGCCACGTGGGCGCGGGCGGGTGTGCACCAAGGTCCGCCCCACTCCGCCCCATTTCCCCAACTCTTCAAGTGCCTAGTGTGCAGGGGCAAGGCTCTTCAACCAGAATGCTTACAACCGTTCCGAACCCCCCCCCCCCTCCCACACACACTACATAACCACACGGAACCTGTGCGTTCGGGGCACGTGCCTTTCATTCTTCCCCCACTCAACTACCCCTACTATACTTTCCCCGCCCAGATGCGGATCACGAGGGGCGGCGCCGTGGCCGGCTGCCGGCAGTAGCAGTAGTGCTGTAGTGTCGCGGCCCCGTGGCCAGGCAGCAGCTACAGCCCCTACATGCAGCCGGTGGTGGGCTGGACGCCCCCAGTCCCCGCCACCCCGCCCCTGTTAGCACTGGATGCATACGTGCGTTCGTCCCCCGTCCCCTACACACACGAGCCGAACCACTGCCACTCACCTTATTGCCCGCCCCCATCCATGCCCACACCACCACACAGCACACAGCGCGCACACACGCGCGTCCAGCAGCCCCCGTCCCAACACCCCTCCTCATCCCACCGGCCCACCGCCGCCGCCTCTAGGCCTGCATGCGGCGTCAACGCACACAGCAGACAACGCATTGCATGGATCACGTACAACCTAGCTTGTATGTGTCACTTGGATGAGATCACGTGGCAAATGCATGAGCTGCTGCGAACGGTGATCGCTTCCGCACTACAAGCCATCATCAGCAAATGCATACCATATTTCCATTCCCCGCCTATGCTCGCTTATTGCTCCCCAACGACCGTTCTACTTTGTTTGCTGCATCGCAACTTCAGCAGCGTTGCTCACGTCGCCGCCTTACCTGCCGGCCACCTCCCTCCCACACGACAACATTCTGATATCCGTTTCATCACACCCATTCATACGATGTCAAATGTCCACCACCGCCATGTCTGGCGCTTCATTACTTCAGCCCTGGAACGCCTTGCCCATCATCTCGGCCATCCGCTGCATGAAGTTGGCTCCGGCCGCGCCGCCGCCGCCCAGGGCGCCGCCGGTCCCCACGCCGGCGCTCTGGGCGGCGTCCCGCAGCTGTGTGAGCCACTGGTTGCCGTTGAAGCCCTGCAGGCCCACGCCCTGCAGGCCCAGCGCCTGTGCGGGCGTGTGTGTGTGTGTGCAGGTGTGGGTGTGGGTGTGGGTGTGGGTGTGGGTGTGGGTGTGGGTGTGGGTGTGGGTGTGGGTGTGGGGGTGTGTGTGTGTGTGTGTGTGTGTGTGTGTGTGTATGTGTGTGTGTGTGGATGCGGCTGATGGGTGAGAGGGAGGGTTAGACGGGGTGCGGAGATGGGAGGTGGGAGGTGGGAGGTGGGCGTGGGATTGGGAGGTGGAGTGACATTGCAGAGGTGGTACCTTGGGTGGACGGGACGGGAAGGGGAGCTGTGAGGGAAGCGGGAGTTGGGGAGGTGCACATGATGGGAAACCCACACGCCCAGTCTCCCCCCCCCCCGTCTCCCTACCTTGCCCAGATTCGTGTTCTGTACGGCGGTGATGGCGTCACGTGCGGTCTTGAGCGCGCCGCGCTGGTCGGACAGGTACTGCTGGAAGGGGCCTGGGCGGCAGGGAGGCGGGGGGAGGTGTGTGTGTGTGTGTGTGTGTGTGTATGTGTGCGGGAGAAAGATGGGGTAAAGCAGGGCTGGGTGTGGGGGAGGCGGAGGAGGAGGAGTAGGAGGAGGAGTAGGAGGAGGAGGAGGAGGAGGAGGAGGAGGAGGAGGAGGAGGAGGAGGAGGAGGAGCCCTCACCCTGCTGCAGGCTCTTGCGCAGGGTGCCCACGCGGCCGCCCCAGTCGCGCATCTGGGTGGTGGCAGAGCGCATCTGGTCCAGCAGCTGGGGGGGGGGAGGGGAGGGAGGGAGGGAGGGTGTTTGTGTTGTGCAGGTTGTTAGGCAAGGCGTGTCGCGTGTCGACATGCGCCACCCAGTCCACCCAGCTCCTGCTATGCCAGTATGCCTCCCGTGAACACCACACCGTGACACCACACCGCAGCATGCATGCTCCATATGAACTACACACACACACACACACACACACACACACACACACACACACACACACTTCCCCCCTGGAATGGGAACAAACCACCCCCCCTCTCGCTCACACATATACACATACACACACACGCGCCTACCTGGCTGCGGAACAGCTGGGTCTCAGTGTCATTGGCTCCCCCGCTGTCGAGGCCGTCGGTGCCGTCGGTGGCCAGCAGGTTCCGGCGGCGGTTGTCGCTGCAGGTTGCATGGGGTTGATACCGTTGAAGTTGGTTTGGCTGGTCCGTTAGGCTTTGTGCGGCATGGACGCGTTCCTCTCTCGCGATGGCCTCCCGCCGACCGGCAAGCATCTGGATTGCTAGCTCGTTGCTGTCAGCATTGTGATCATCACGGATCATCACGGATCATCACGGACCACTCACCCCAGGGTCGTGAAGAAGATGGCGGCGTCGTTCATCCACAGGGTCCAGGCCGCGATGTTGCCGATGAGCGCTGAGGCAATGCCAACCTGCAGGGGGGGAGGGAGAGGGGGAGGAAGGGAGGGAGATGGGGAGGAAGGGAGGGAGGAAGGGAGGGAGGAAGAGAGGAGGAAGAGGCTGGGAGCGTGAGGTTGCTTGAGGCGGAGAGGCGTGTGTGTCGTGGGAGTGTGGGTGAGAGGGCCAGAGACGCCGATGAAGAGATGGCCCTGCGTGCTGTCTATGTGTCACTGCCGCCACCGCCCTCCCTCCCTCCCCCACCCTGTCGCCCACGTGTCACGGCCGCCACCACCCGCCCTCCCTCCCCCGGGGCCCGCCCCGCTCCTAGGCCTCGCCCGTGTGTGCGCCTCTGGCCCTCACCCCCCCTCACCCGGCCCCTGCGCGGCCCCCTCCCACCCACTCTATCCCATCCCATTCCACTCCATCTCATCCCATCCCATCTCATTCCACCCCCACATGCATCCCATCCGTGTCCCATCGTGTGTGTCTCATCACCCGCCCATCCCCTCACCTACCCCGGTTGAGGCCGTGGCGAGGGAGGGCGACACGGTCAGCAGGATGGCCGAGGACAGCAGCAGCGAGGGCGCCACCACCGCGGCCACAGACGGATCACCCTGTGGGGGTGGGGGATAGAGGAGGTGGGGGCACGGTGGTGTAAACACCAGCCCAAACTAAACCGAACCCAATGCAAAGGGGGGGGGTGAGGGGGGTAGGAGGAGGTTGAGGGGGGCGGGTTAAGGGAGGGTTATACGCCCAAGCCCAACCAAATAGGTCCCAAATGTCAAGGAATCGTCGGCGGTGGGTAATAGAAGAGCGGGCTAAAGGGGGGCTGGCGGTTCATTCCGTGACCCAAGGAAACCCAAGGGCGTGACGGCGGGCGGGACGGCTGACGGCGGGGGTACACGCGGCGGAGTCACAACAGGGGCCAAGCGCAAGGCGATGGTGATGCTGCCTGCTACTGCCACCCACCCACCCACCTTGAGTGCCGCCTGCACGGCCTGCAGCTTGGCCTGCTCGGCCGCGTCGTCGCGCGCGGGGTTGCCGGTGTGGGCCGGGCCCTGTGTGTGTAAATGTGTGTGTGTGTGGGGGGGGGGGTTCGGTGGGTGTGCGCGCGTGCGTGTACTGTGTGTGTGCTGCGTTCCAGCGCATGCAATCTAAAGGCGAGGGAGAGAGGTGTGGGTACGTGTGCGTGTGCGTGTGTGTGTGCGGCTGCGCTTGCGGGTGCGGGTGCTAGAGAGATCACAGGTAAAGTTGTGTGCAACAGCGTGTTATGCGGGCGGGGATGGGCCGGGCAGCAGCAGTGGGCGAGAGCTGCCAGTTTGCGCTGGGCAACCCTGCCCCACGCCCATCCCTCCCACACCCATCGCCCCCATACCGCCGTGAATTACACATGCGCACATGCAATACGACACAAGACGTGCGCCTTCCCCCTTTGATTTCTTATCGCGCAGAACAACACGACACCACACAATGCACGACACACAGTCCCTGCCGCATACACACACAACACGACACACAGTCCCTGCCGCACACACACATATACACACACACACACACATATACACACACCGCACACACAGACATGCACACACCTGGAAGGGGTTGAGTTGGTACATGGCCCAGGTGGTGTCGTTGCTGAAGTGGGAGGGCAGACCGCCCCAGTTGTTGCTGTAAGGAGGGTGCGTGTGTGCGGGGGACGGCGTGTGTTTGTTAGAGTGTGCAAGCGTGCGTGCGTGTGTGTGGCGGGTGGCGCGGGCGGGGCGGTGTTGGTGGGGTGGCGGAAGGGATGTGTCTTGATGTGGAGCTGCGAGTGCTGCTGGCATGCCCGAAGACACCCACCGGGGCTTCAAAGGTCGGCACGAAAGACACTCACTTGTTATTGTTGTTGTTGTTGTTGCCGTAGTTTGCCACCATGTTATCAGGCTTGCCTGCGGCGGGTGTGCGCGGGGGCGGTGGGCGTCTTCGTGGGCGGGCGCGGCAGGGGGGCAATACACCGCCGCACGTACGGCACCAGCAGCAACCCGCACACACACACACACGTAATGTTTTCCTTGTGCTCTTTAACACACACACACACACACACAATCCGGCATAGCGGCAATTGGAGGCTGGGTGATAAGGAATGTCACACTGCAGCCATGACTGCTGCTGCTGCCGCTGCTGCTGCTGTTGCCCTCTGCTCCCATCCCACAGCAGGTGCCTTCTTCCCACCTGCTCTGACCGATTCAGCACCAGCCAGCACCCCCAACAACAGCATCAGTCCAGCCAGCGCAGGAGCCGACCCACCGAAATGGTCGAAGTTGTTCATGTTGGCGTAGTTGTTGTTGTTCCGGTTGTCGTTGTTGTTGTTGTTCTGGTTGTTGTTATTGTTGTTCTGGTTTGCGTGGGCCACAAGCACAAGTGCCTGCGGGGCCGAAGGCAGCAGGGGGAACGAAGGTGCAGCAGCGGGGCCGAGGCGCGGGATGGGTGGCTGGGGGTAGGTGTCAGACTCATACATGCGGCGGAGGGTGCCAGACATACATAGCGGCGGCGTGCGAAGCCCCGGAGCACGCGCGCGGGTGTGGCACGTCCGCACTACTTGGCCTCAAGTGCACACGGTGCATACTCACTTAATGCGCTCGCCAGGAGCTAGCTATGCGCCCCGCCCGCCCCCAGCAGGACAACTAGCTAGTTACTTGCCGCCGGCACGCGTGCCACCGCCGGCACGTGCGCTCTTGCCCGACATGTCTCCTCCCTCCCTCCCTTCCCCCCGTCACTAGGCGCCCCCTCCAAGCAGACACACATCCTCCAAGCTAGGCGGGCCTTCACATGCGTTACCCGCGCACACGCGCGACCCCCGCTCCGCTACTTTGGCTTAAGTTTAGCTTCGTTTGGTTTGGTTTGGGATGGCATTTACAACCCCGCCTACCCAGACCGCGCACGTCCACAACCTCACAGGTAGGTGCACGCCCTCCCGCACACCCGCACACTCACTCACTCCTCACCGTTTCTCCCTCCTCCCTCCCATCCATCCACCCGGCCCGTCCGCACCTGACTGGTCAGCAGCATCGCGAGCAGCGCCCAGGCCGGAGCCGCCGAGGTGGCGGCATGGCCGCGGCCGGCGGACCGGCGGCAGCTGAGCATAGTGTTGTAGGGATGGAGGTGAGCGGGTGGACAGAGGCGCAGCAGCAGGCGCGATCGAGCAGCAGCAGGCTGAGAGAGTGCGGACAAGCAGAGAGAGCGGCGGGCTCAGTGACGACTGAGACTGCTGCGAGAGGGCCCAGCCAAGTAAAGCTCGGAGGGCGACGGCGCTAGCTAACGTATCCACACGCACACGCTGCAAGTTGGTGCTGCTGCTGGTGGCTGGCTGGCTGACTGGCTGGCTGGCTAGTAGTGATGAGGATTGCGGGGATTGCGCCGAGCGTGTATTTATAATTCGGAGATAACGGGGGCGAGGGGAAAGGCAACAGGGGCGATTGGGCGTACGCGTTGGAAATTGGGATGGGAACAGTCTTTCTAGGCGGGGCCGAGGGGCCGTTGCCGCTAGCGCCGGAACGGAACGGAATGGGAGCGACGGCGGTGGCCTCGAGAGGGGCCCGCGTCGAGAGGGGGCGTCGAGAGGGGGCGTCGAGTGGGGGTTCGTAGTCCGTACTGCCCCTGACAGACGGCGGCTGTGGCGGTCCCCCCGACAGCCCGGCCCGCGACCTCCCTTGGAACAGCCCTGCGCCGCCGCCGCCGCCGCCGCCGCCGCCGCCGCCGCCGCCGCCGCCGCTACCGCATGGTGGTGTTGATGGTGTGCGCAACCAGGTGGCTCTTTGTAAGTCGCTCGCTCGCTCGCTTGCTAGCAGGAGCGGTCATGGGAACAGGGAACAGGGGCCGGGGGGCGCTCGCGGGCGGCGCCCGCCACGTCAGCTGAGCCGGCAGTTGCAACCCGTTCCGGCGGGTGCCGTACCCGGCACGTCGTGTCGGTCCCAGAAAACTGCTTTTGGCCCCATCGCGCCGGCCATCTCCGGCCATGTCACGGGCACATTCTGAAGCTGTTATTTAACCCCGTTCAAGACGAACTTGTCACGGCCAGAAGCAAAGCGATTCGGCGGCAGAGCCTGTGGTTTCCCTCCTAAACACCACCACCAGCAGCAGCGGTGCTTTCTGTGTGCGCACATCAGCAGCGACACACGCACACAGCCAACCCGGGGCCTTTGCCTCTTCCAACACGTTTCTCTTCTCCAGCCTCCACCAACGCACCTCCACAGCCCTTTACCTAATGACAGCTCCTCTAATGACAGCGGCTACAGCCATGCCGGCTGCCTTTGCCGGCCGCCTGCGGCGCCGCAGCGCCGCCGCCTCCAGCCTGACCCGCACCGCCCTCGCCCTGGCGGTCATGCTGCTCACCGCCCACCAGGCCGCCGCACAGGCCGCCGCACCCGCCGCCACCCCCACCGCCACGCCCACACCCGCCGTTGACGGCGCCACCGCCACGCCCGCCGCCGTGCCTGCCGCCGCCGACACGACGGCTGCCGCCGCCACCACCCCTGCAGCCACCACCACCACCACCACCGCCGCCGCAAGCACTTCTACACCTGCAACCTCCACGCCTGCTTCTACGCCCACGCCCGCGCCCGCGCCTGCCTCCGGCGCCGCCCCCACCCCGGCTGCTGCTGCTGTGGACGCCTCCGCCTGGCGCTCTCTGTCCAACAGCCTGGCTCAGACCATGGCGGACACACTCGCCCGACCCACCACCAACCGGACCGCTGGTGAGAGAGAAAAGGGGCGGTTAAGAGGGAAGGGCGTAGTTGGGTGGGTGCGGAAGATTGGGGTGCGGGAGGGGCACTTGGGGAGGGTTTGCCGTGCAACCCAGGGCGAGTCCAGTTTGTGGTAATGAGCAGCAGTCTGAAAACGCTGGGGCGCGCAAATGCAAGAACACGTAAGTCTTACTTCTTCACCCGCATGCACGCGCACACACCCACAAGCCCCTACCTTACACGCGCTGCCCTCCCCCCCCCACACACACACACACACAGGCCCCATCGGCTCCATGGCCCAGTCCGCTGCCGACTTCCTCCGCAACATGGGCACCGGCCGCAACCTGCCGGACGTGAGCGGGGAGGGCGGCAGGAGGGCGGGATTGGTGGGGGCGGTGGGATGAGGGTGCGTGGGAGGACCGGGTGGAGTGGGTGGTGGGAGGGTGGTGTGGGATAGGTGGGGGTAGAGCGCTGCGGGTTGGTGGGGTTTCGGTTTGAAGGGGCGCCGTGCTGTTGTGCACACACTCTTCCGCAACTCTCACGACGCTGCACGCGCCTCCGCGCCCTCCCGCCCTCTCGCCCTCCCGCCCCCACCCCCCGCCTTCGCACACACTCATGCAAGCACGCATCTCTAAGGCCCAAGGGCGCCGCACGAACCATAGCACGTACCCACCCCACAACCCACGGATGCACGCGCCTCATGCTGCTGCCATCCACCAGCTACCCGTCATGCCCGTCCCACTTCCCGCACCCCACCCCACCCTCACCCACCCCACCCCTCACCCAACCCCACCCCTCACCTCCACCTCCGCCTCCGCCTCGCCCCACAGGGTGTTCTGGGCGGTAGGCTCATGGGCCAGCAGGCGGGCGCGGGCGCGGGCGCGGGCGCGGGTGTTGCTGCCGGTCTGGCCGGCGGCCTGGGCGGCGGCGGCGGCCTGGGCGGCGGTGGCGGTCTGGGCGGCGGCGCTGTGCTGCGGCGTGTGACTGACGGGGAGCTGCTGTCCGCCTTCAACGAGCTTCGCGACACGGCACAGGTGCGGGGGACGAGGCGGGGAAGAGGCGTGCGTAAGGCGGGGGGGGGGGCATTTCCGAGCCCAAGGAGTTCGGTCTCAACGCGGGGGCAGACCATTGGGGGGGGCAGGGCCGGCCTTCGCTTGCTTCCGTTCTCCTGTGTCCGTGTCGCTCGCGCGCGGCCCCTTCCCCCCTCCCCCCTTCACAGCCTCCGCCCCCCCCCCCGCCCCAACACACCCGCCGCACAGGGTCTGGGCCTGGTGCTGCCCGCCTCCTCCCGCGCCACCCTGTCCACCTGGAGCAACCTGGCCAACGCACTGCAGGGCAGCGCCGGCGGAGCCGCAGGCGGCGCGGTGAGGGCGAGAGGGGAGGAGTAGATTGTGAGGGATAGGGGGGATTGGGG